>NC_074709.1:15118719-15486701 GCF_024334085.1 Lutzomyia longipalpis | reverse complement strand
ATGCAAGAAAAACTAGAGGTTTTGGGGGGAAAACATTTGCCACAGAATGCTTTCCATTCGTCCCCAAAAAGGCTCTTAGTAATTTTTAAATTTAATTAAATTGTACCGCACTTTCACGGCTAGAGGTTATAGGGGAAAAACTGTCGCTAAATGTTTCCCGTTCATCCCTAAAAAAGCTCTAAATTCAGCAAAAATTTAATTTAGAAGAATTCCGCAAAATTATAAAGATTCGGAATAAAATACAAAACCCATCTCTCTTCTAATAAAAAAAAAGAAAACGCAGAAAAGAAAAAAAAATCTTTCAAAGTGCAAATAAAAGATCTGAAAAAAAAAATGAAAGTAGCAAAAGCTATTATAAAAAATTAACGGTGAAGAAAAAAATTACTCTGCGAATTCCCGTAATTGACAAAAAATGAGCCAAATAATTTCTGGGAATCGCAGATTTTTCACTGAGGAATGAATAATTATTCCCGTAAATGAATCACAGGGTAGTTCAGAAAAATAATTTTCTACTAACCAACACAAATACAGGGGGTTAAAAAGTTAATCTCTAAAACATAATTTTTTGCATAAAATTGATAAAATCCATAAAACATACGTAAGACATGACATACAAAAGTCTTATGACACGTTATATGTAGGCATATAAGATATCTCTAACCTCCGATTGCAAAAATTAACATTTTTTTTTCGTAAGAAAATAGAAGAAAGAAGGCTCCTCTATAGCCATATCAATATTTTCATCCTGACTGGACAAGATTATTTGAGATGATAAATATCTGCAAAAAGTTTTAAAATTAATCATTTTATACCTAAGTTTTGTTTCAAAGGATTAAAAAATTTTCTTCGAAAGAAGCACAGCTAAAAAGGGTTGTAAAAAAGCTTTTAAAATCACTCGTTATAACCATGAGTTGCAGTAGTATATAAAAATTATATTATGACGAGGTAAATTGTCGCTTCGCTCCAATTTTCCCCACCCCGCTTCGCGGGGATTTGTTGCACTCAGCGCAAATTTTAGTGAAAAAAAATATGATGGTTTATAAGTAGATTAGAGCCACTTATAAATCCCAAAAGAGTCACTTATAAAATCCCAAAAATTCGCAAAAAATGCATGAACCTTATAATGGGGGCTACCTGAAGGGGGGCTTTGGGGGGAAAATGGATACGGCCACTGGAAACCACCTGATATAAGGAACTGTATAGATACGATTACCTTTCTTTATTATATAGGTAGATGTGCATAAAAAACCAACCTGAGCCCCCAAACCCGTGTGAGCAAATTCCATTTAAATCTATAATATGTGATATTAGTCGGGAGAGGGAGGGGGGCTGAATAATACAGTACCCCCGAAATATTTTTAATATAAAGAAACCCTTTATCTGAACCTTCAGCAGGTAGATCCATATTGAGGCCCTCTACCTCCATTTTATCACCATCGGCCCTGCCGTTTCCACAAACAATCATTTCAGGAAATATGCTATATAGATAATTTGCAGTATTTCTGATCATGCTCATTTTATAGTTGATTTTATGTTAATTTTTGGATATTTAAATAAATAGAGGCACTTTGGACACCTACATTTCCCCCCTTTCCACTCGTGAAAATTTTTTTTTTTTTAAATTTTATTCAATACTTTAGGTGAGCGAGGTGTCAAAAGAATTTTTTCATAGGCGAAAAAAGAGTGAATGAAAAAGAAAATGAATTTTCAGGGGGTTTTTTGTGGGAGGATTTGAAAAAATAAAAAAAAAGCATTAAAATCGAAATTCAGTACGATTGAAACCACGAAGCGCAGTGGACGTGATTTATTTCGCCGCGATTAAATTTCAGTCAAAGTGAAGAAAAGTGTAGAATAAATTAAGAATCAGTGAATATTAATATAACCAGAATTTAAATACTATTGTGAATTAAATAATTATTAAAAAAAAAATCCAGGTGTGAAGAAGTGTTTAAATGCCATCCCCGAAAAAGAAAGCGATCAGAAAAGCCAAACGCGCAGAAGTAAAACGTGAAAAGCGCATGGCAGAGAATTACGTAAGGGCAAAAGAGGCACGTAGAGACGATTTTTTAAAGCAAAGAACCATGGACAGTGAAGTTGAGCACGGATGAAGATAAATACATGAGCCCAGGAAATGATGAGGAAAATTATGCTAGTTCGAGCATGGAAATCTTGAACAAGGGACAAGATGCCCAATGCCAAATTGACCAAGTGATGGCGGATGGAACCGGAAAATCCATGGCTGTGGATAATTTCAAAGGTTTTGTAGAGCCAGAAGCAACACAAAAAATCCCACATGGTCAGCCAGAGCCGAGGAGCACAGTGATGCCTCAGGAAGAACTCGTAAAATACCATCAAATTGACAAAGGCCCATTTTTTGTGATGATGAAACATCCAGAGAAGCATTTCACGGAATTGGCAAAAATTGCACTCTCAAGTGTGAGGAAGGAAAAAATTGAGAAAATTCTCAGAATCGATAACAACACTGTGAAAGTGAAACTCAGAGACGCAGAATCAGCAAATAAAATCCTACGTAGTCAGAGCTTGGCCAGATTGCAGAATGTGAGTGTATCAATCCCATCGATGTATTTAACATCTATTGGTATCATCGATAATGTGGCTATAAAACACACGGAAATGGAAATATTGGAAGCATTGGAGTGTGATGTGCATGTCACAAAGGTGGAGAGAATGACCAAATGGAATCCCACAAAAAAAGAGGCAGAGCCTCTAGAGATGGTGAAGATCTATTTCCGATGTTTCACGCTACCAATGGCAGTGAAGCTATTTATGATTAATTTCCGAGTGAGATTCTTTTTCCCCAGACCAACATACTGCACCAATTGTTTGAGTTATGGCCATTATAAGAAGATCTGCAAACAGAAGGCCAAATGCGGGAAATGCGCAAAAGAAGTGGAAGGAGAACATGAATGTGCTACCTTCTGCAAATTTTGCGAAATCACTGAGCATACCACAAACTCTAAGGAATGCAAGGAGAGAAAGAGGCAACAGGAAATCACAAAAATAATGATCAAGGGAAAAATGACGTACAGAGAAGCAATCACAGCCATGAGCCAAGGAGATGCAAGGGCAACGGAGTTCCCAAGACTCCCACGAATTGATATGATTGAGGAATACTCAAAGATCAAGGAACTGTCGCAAAATATAGCCGATCTTCAGATCAAAATGGATGTGACTGTGAAGGAAAGTGCCAAAGTGAAGGAGGTCCTAAGGGAAATCTGCACACTTGCAACAGCACAGGAGAGTCAATCAAATCATTCGTTGGTGGTTCGACGCTTATTGACAATACTTGAAGAAAACCAGAATATAATCACAAATGCTTAAGTTATGTCAAGTAAATATAAGAAGTCTTTATTCTAACAGTGATACTCTCATCAAATATTGTAATGATAAAAAAAGTGATTTAGTTTTGTTAAGCGAGACATGGACAAAAGATAATAAAAGTATAAAAATTCCAGGATTCAAAATTTTTCTAAAAAATAGAGATGGAGGATATGGGGGAGTAGGTTGTTTAGTTAGATCTAATATTTGTTCACAAAAAATCACATCGCATAATTATAATCCAGTTGAAATATTAGAAGTAAAGATTATTGTCTCAAATAAAACTTATTATATTATATCCATTTACATAGCACCAGATACAAATATAAGAACAATAAAAGAGAAAATAGAATTACTTTTCAATACATATAATAATAAAGAGAATGTAATAATCGGAGGAGATTTTAACGCACACCATGTACTCTGGGAAGTTAATTCTAAAAATGACAATAAAGGCAAAATGTTATCTGAATTATTCAGCGACTACAATTTTATTTGCTTAAATGATGGCTCTTATACTTACATGAATCTAAATAGAAATTTAAAATCAGCGATAGACTTAACTTTAATCTCACCAAATTTGATAAATAATACTTCATGGACAGTAGATCAAGATAATATTATGACAGACCATTTTCCCATTTTAATTGAGGTTGAAACTAATGGTAAAATCTATTCCAATACAATTAGAGAAAAAATAAACATTAAAAGCATAGAAGAAAAACTTAGTAATTCTTCTCTCAATGGAAATGAAACAATAGAAGATTTTGAAAATAAAATTAAGGTAATTATAAAAGAAAACACGATAAAGATAGACACAGAAAAAAACAAATATGTACCTAAAGCATGGTGGTCAAGTAAATTACAAACATTATGGGATGAAAAGAAAAAAAGATTAAAGATATATAGGATAACACAAGACTATTTTGATTTAAATTTACTTAAGAAAATTTCATGCAAGTTAAAAATTGAAATAAAAAAAGCAAAGAAAAAATCATGGGATGAGTTTTTATTGAAGATAAAGCCAGAAGAAGATAGTAAAACCCTTTGGAGAAATATAAATAAATTTAATCATAAAAAACACAAAATAAATTCAAATATTATAGAAAGTTAAGAGAATATCAAAAGATTTTTGGAAATTAATTTTAAAATAGATGAAGAAACTGTAAATCAAAATGAAATTGTCAATATTAATTATGAATTTTGTACATACGAAAGTATTTCTAATATTATATCGCAAAATAATCACTCAGCTCCAGGCTTAAGCAAAATTTCCAATAGCATACTCAAAATTTTACCAACACAATATATAAATCATATAGTGAAAATATTCAATGATACATGGACAAAACAAATAGTACCATCGCAATGGAAAGAAATAAAAGTTATAGCAATACCAAAACCCAACAAAGATAGCACAAATGTAGAAAATTATAGGCCAATATCACTTATAAATAATATAGCAAAATTATTTAATGCAGTCGTGAAAAATATGCTAAATGAATTTTTGAAAAACAACAATTTACTGCCTGAAAATGTCTTTGGTTTTGTTAAAAATAGAAGTATAAATGATTATATTTTAAAAACATTAGAAACTATAAGACACAATAAGAAATTAAAAAGAAAAGTTCTAATAATTGTGACTGATATAAGTAAAGCTTTTGATAGAGTCAACATAAACATTCTCATAAATAAGATGAAAAGCAAAAAAATTCCTTTAGAAATTGTTAATTGGATAAAAGAATTTCTAACCAATAGAAAAATAATACTAGAAAACGATGAACATTCAGTTAAGATCAACACAAGTTCTGGTTTACCACAAGGTAGCAAGTTAAGCCCGATTTTGTTCAATATTTATACAGCAGAATTACACAGTATGAATACAGAAGAATGTCAAGTTATGCAATTTGCGGATGATATATCTTTGATAGTCTCTGGAAAAAACACACACGAATTATTTGTTAACGCTAATAAGTTTATAGACCAATTTAATGAAAAACTAAATGAGATATGTTTAAACCTAAATCCTGAGAAATGTAGTTATATAGTTTTTGATAGAAGCAGTCTAAATAACAATTATACAATAAGTTTCCAAAACACTATGTTAGAAAGAGTTATCACTCAAAGGATATTAGGAATACATTTAGATGATAAACTCAACTTTAAATCTCATATTAGAACTTTAAAAGAAAATTGTAAACCATACATAAACATGCTAAAAATACTGAGTAAATTCAACGGCGGGGCGCACCCACAAGTTCTCATGAATGTCTACACAGCACTTATTAAATCCCGCATCCTATTTGGCTCTCCTGCTTTCTACGACCACAATAAGACAAATTATGAAAAATACATTAAGAATCCACTACAAATTATTGCAAATCAAGGACTACGAGCGATTATGGGATACACAAAGTCAACACCAATCAACGTAATTTTAGCGGAAACAGGACAATTACCAGTACAACTCGACTCTGAACTTGCTACAGCAAAGTATATAGCAAAAAGGAAATCACTCGGATTGAACTCAGCTAAAATACCTCAAACCATCCACATAGAGGAAACACAAAAGCATCTCCAAGATATAGCATTATTGCAAAATCCAGAAGAAATACCATCAAGACTAAAAATTTCTACAGAAATTGAAGGAAACCTGAGAAAAGCCCAAACAAGCAACGATGCATTAAAAAGAATGGCTCTGGCTACCATCTCGAAGTATGCTGATTGTGAAAAAATTTATACGGACGGTTCTATACAAGAAAACAACAGAGGTGTAGGAATATTCTTCAAAGATAGAGACATAAAATTAAAATATAAAGTGAATCATAGAATATCCATAAAAGAAACCGAGCTGATAGCCATCTACTTAGCAATTGATCAAAGTATATCACTTAATAGTCCCAAAATCGTAGTACTAACAGATTCAAAAAGTGCATGTGCCTCACTAAAAAATCCCAGTGATAAATTTTATGAAAATAAAATAAAAAATCTCATTAGAGTGAATGCCATCGACGTCACAATCCAATGGATCCCAGGTCACATTGGGCTGATAGGGAATGAAGTGGCAGACGGAATAGCAAAAGATGCAGCAAATAGTGGAGATTTATTTTATAATGAAATTTCGGTAAGAGAAGGAGTTAAAATGTGCAAAGAATTGTGTTGGGAAAAGTGGGACAGAGACTATTGTGTTATAAGTGAGAGTAAAGGGAAGTTCAATTTTGAAATAAGAAATGGTACCCTCAATAGCAATATGTGGTGTAAGGGCAAAAAACTGGACAATAACAAAATAAAAATGATATCAAGACTAAGGAGCGGACATTGTCTAGATAAGAAATTCCTCCATTTAATAAAAGTTGAACAAAATAATCTATGCACCACATGCAATGAAGTGGAGGATTCCGAGCATTTGATCCTTAAGTGTAAAAAATATACCACACAAAGACAATCACATAATATTCTTCAATTCTCCACATTAAAAGACCTAATCAAAAAAATGAACAATAAAACACACCTGGATTTCCTAAATTACATAAAAGTGACAAATGTTAAATTATAAATCCTCGAGATATTTTGACTATCCCTTTGGGATATAGTCTGGTCTCGAAAAGTGAGAAAGTGCGATTCGCTACAATAAATCATTAAAAGAAAACAGTGAAAACATTAAAATAATAAATTAATTTAACAAAAGATAATTTAGTGAAAAAAAAAAAGTGGTGAAATTTGGCTATATGGATCCGGAAGGAATCCAACAGCCGTACAATTTAAAGTGCAGAAGAAGAAGAAGAAAATCGAAATTTTCTCACCTTTCACGTGGTGGTACCCACGTGAAAATTCATGCATCTATTCACGCACACGGTGCACCGTTGTTGCTTTCTTCACAACTGGCATCTGTGGTCGATTCTGGCTTCTTCTCTTCCTGCGTCTCCGGCATAGAAGGCGTTTCAACTGTCTCCTGAGCAGCTTTCTCCACCTTATTGGGTTCACCACCTTCCTCAACTTGCTGCTTCTGTTGCTCCGGCTTCTGCTCTTGACCTTCCTTTTTCACCTTACTGACGGATTGAGATTTTCGTACAGCATTACGCGTCACCCTAAAATAGGAAGGAAATCAAATTTTTCATTACAAAACTAATAATTATTTGTTTAAAAATAATTCAATGAAAAGTCCTAAATATTTAGTAACAAACTTCTCTCACTCTCTATTCAAGAATTCTTTAAAGAGAAAAAGATCTTTCTTTTTCAACAAATTAACTCAAGAGTTCTGTTCTTTCACTTTGAATTTCTTGAAGTTCTCAAAAGTTCTTAAGAATAATTTTTTTTCTAAAAAAATCTTTCACAGAAACTTACGTGAAATCCTCAAAGTTTATCTGCTCAGGAAGCGTCTCTTGTTTGTCTTCCGGGACACTGACTTAATTGGCTGCTTCTCCGGATCAGAAATGACAATCAAGGAGATCCGTTAATTCCTTCTTGTCATCCTCCTTGAGTTTCCGCTGCCCTGCAATGGCATCTTTAATACCACCTCGTTGCTCCTTCCTCTAGATGGCCTGCAACTTTGTCATGCCGAAATTGTGTTCCGCAATGTCACATCGAATGTTGACATCCCTCACACGATGGTATAGAAAATTGTCTTCCTGGAGGTTCTCTTCAATTGTCGTTGCCATTCTCGTGATAACACAGTGAAAGACACCTATTTGCACCTTCACCGTTGTTGCTTCCTTCACAATTGGCATCTGTGGTCGATTCTGGCTTCTTCTCTTCCTGCGTCTCCGGCATAGAAGGCGTTTCAACTGTCTCCTGAGCAGCTTTCTCCACCTTATTGGGTTCACCACCTTCCTCAACTTGCTGCTTCTGTTGCTCCGGCTTCTGCTCTTGACCTTCCTTTTTCACCTTACTGACGGATTGAGATTTTCGTACAGCATTACGCGTCACCCTAAAATAGGAAGGAAATCAAATTTTTCATTACAAAACTAATAATTATTTGTTTAAAAATAATTCAATGAAAAGTCCTAAATATTTAGTAACAAACTTCTCTCACTCTCTATTCAAGAATTCTTTAAAGAGAAAAAGATCTTTCTTTTTCAACAAATTAACTCAAGAGTTCTGTTCTTTCACTTTGAATTTCTTGAAGTTCTCAAAAGTTCTTAAGAATAATTTTTTTTCAAAGTTTATCTGCTCAGGAAGCGTCTCTTGTTTGTCTTCCGGGACACTGACTTAATTGGCTGCTTCTCCGGATCAGAAATGACAATCAAGGAGATCCGTTAATTCCTTCTTGTCATCCTCCTTGAGTTTCCGCTGCCCTGCAATGGCATCTTTAATACCACCTCGTTGCTCCTTCCTCTAGATGTCCTGCAACTTTGTCATGCCGAAATTGTGTTCCGCAAGGTCACATCGAATGTTGACATCCCTCACACGATGGTATAGAAAATTGTCTTCCTGGAGGTTCTCTTCAATTGTCGTTGCCATTCTCGTGATAACACAGTGGAAGACACCTGTTTGCACCTTCACCGTTGTTGCTTCCTTCACAACTGGCATCTGTGGTCGATTCTGGCTTCTTCTCTTATCAGTTTATCTTCCATCACACAATCATCTTATAATATACAAGATAATAGAAGAAAAACATACTTACATTGCCAATTTCCACAAAAAATTGTGATTTTTTTTGTTTTAATATTTTACGACCGCGCACATTATATCCATAGGGCCTTCACAGCATCAGCGTTTCACCTTTTTTGCACTTTTTTTCACAAACACTAGCGCCGTGCCGAAATTTTGCGGAAACACCAATTTTGCACATAATTTTTATTTTTCCAAATTTTCTTTCAGAAAAAGGAGAAAAACTATATAAATGCATCAAAAAGTCTTATATAAAGGTCAAGAAAATAGAATTTCATCTCTAAAACATAAATTTTTGCATAAAATTGATAAAATCCATAAAACATACTTATTAACATGTCTTATGACACGTTATACGTAAGTCATATGAGATATCTCTAACCTCCGATTGCAAAAATAACAAATTATGTGTATAATAAATTATACAAACACAAAGATTAAAAACTTAATTATTTATAAAAATTGTAATAAAAATGTAGACTCACCATTAATTGCATGTATCACGTCTTTCACTAATTCACTTATTTTAATAGTTTTTTTTAATATTTTTAAAGTCTTTTTCACAATTTTTGAGGAATTTTTACTCGCAAGAGCTCTTTAGAAGAATCGATTCGTTTCAAAGGTGAAAAAACAATGTTCAATATTTCATGGGTCACTTATAATTTTAGTTTCAAATTTTCTTTTAATATTTCACCAACAAAAATTAATTATAAAATAAAACACCACAAAATCATTTTAAATATAACCACCCTGTCTTTCAATGGGAGGGTTGGTATATATTTATAGCGCCCAACATAATCGAACTAACTGCTTATGAAGAAGAAATTAAAATACAAAAATAAAGTTGCAGGATATTATGGCAGAGAAATCTAGAAAGGAAAGAGTTAACAAAATTAAACTCTTGGAAAATACATTGAGTTCCACACGAGCCAAAACTTGGGCGGAAAATCCACACCTGAAGAATGAGAAAAGGGACAACAAGGTCCACCATCTCAAGGGGATTCGGTTGGATCTGGAAGGAGGGAACACAGTCAACATCTCGTTCCAAGAACCACAGTGAAACTTCAGGACGAATCCCGATAATTTCCCGGAAAATCTTTATAAAGAAAAGAATTTTCACCGAAAAATCAGACAAAGCTGATCTTCCCGCGGGGGGGTTACTAAAGAACCATAATAAAGTCGCAATGGACGCGAGAGGTCTCGTGCTATACAAAGAAAAGCTTACCAAGGATATCAGTAACTACCATTAAGCAGATGGAATTTAAAGAGAATGCAAAACTCTTCCTATCAGATATCCTTGCAAAAATAAATTAAAGCGATAGTACCTGAACGATCAATTGCATAAAAGGCAAGATCAAGAGTCAGGAAGATATCGAGGAAAAAAAAAGAAAATAGATTGTGATTTGAGATAAATTAAAATTTATTTAATAAGAAAGAAAATGAACGTAAATTGGCAGCGCTTAAAAGGCTTAAAGGGTAGATAAGGTGTGAGTGAAGGGGCTGAATTAAACCACAAATACGAGCACAAAATGTCAGAAAATATCACCAATAATTAAGGAAAAAATTATAATAAAAAAAAAGAAAGAAAATTGCAAAATATTATTAATTTCTGATGCATTTCCCAGGGAAAAGGCCTGTCGATAACATTCATTTTGACCTTTTCATTCATCCTGGTTATGCAAGAAAAACTAGAGGTTTTGGGGGGAAAACATTTGCCACAGAATGCTTTCCATTCGTCCCCAAAAAGGCTCTTAGTAATTTTTAAATTTAATTAAATTGTACCGCACTTTCACGGCTAGAGGTTATAGGGGAAAAACTGTCGCTAAATGTTTCCCGTTCATCCCTAAAAAAGCTCTAAATTCAGCAAAAATTTAATTTAGAAGAATTCCGCAAAATTATAAAGATTCGGAATAAAATACAAAACCCATCTCTCTTCTAATAAAAAAAAAGAAAACGCAGAAAAGAAAAAAAAATCTTTCAAAGTGCAAATAAAAGATCTGAAAAAAAAAATGAAAGTAGCAAAAGCTATTATAAAAAATTAACGGTGAAGAAAAAAATTACTCTGCGAATTCCCGTAATTGACAAAAAATGAGCCAAATAATTTCTGGGAATCGCAGATTTTTCACTGAGGAATGAATAATTATTCCCGTAAATGAATCACAGGGTAGTTCAGAAAAATAATTTTCTACTAACCAACACAAATACAGGGGGTTAAAAAGTTAATCTCTAAAACATAATTTTTTGCATAAAATTGATAAAATCCATAAAACATACGTAAGACATGACATACAAAAGTCTTATGACACGTTATATGTAGGCATATAAGATATCTCTAACCTCCGATTGCAAAAATTAACATTTTTTTTTCGTAAGAAAATAGAAGAAAGAAGGCTCCTCTATAGCCATATCAATATTTTCATCCTGACTGGACAAGATTATTTGAGATGATAAATATCTGCAAAAAGTTTTAAAATTAATCATTTTATACCTAAGTTTTGTTTCAAAGGATTAAAAAATTTTCTTCGAAAGAAGCACAGCTAAAAAGGGTTGTAAAAAAGCTTTTAAAATCACTCGTTATAACCATGAGTTGCAGTAGTATATAAAAATTATATTATGACGAGGTAAATTGTCGCTTCGCTCCAATTTTCCCCACCCCGCTTCGCGGGGATTTGTTGCACTCAGCGCAAATTTTAGTGAAAAAAAATATGATGGTTTATAAGTAGATTAGAGCCACTTATAAATCCCAAAAGAGTCACTTATAAAATCCCAAAAATTCGCAAAAAATGCATGAACCTTATAATGGGGGCTACCTGAAGGGGGGCTTTGGGGGGAAAATGGATACGGCCACTGGAAACCACCTGATATAAGGAACTGTATAGATACGATTACCTTTCTTTATTATATAGGTAGATGTGCATAAAAAACCAACCTGAGCCCCCAAACCCGTGTGAGCAAATTCCATTTAAATCTATAATATGTGATATTAGTCGGGAGAGGGAGGGGGGCTGAATAATACAGTACCCCCGAAATATTTTTAATATAAAGAAACCCTTTATCTGAACCTTCAGCAGGTAGATCCATATTGAGGCCCTCTACCTCCATTTTATCACCATCGGCCCTGCCGTTTCCACAAACAATCATTTCAGGAAATATGCTATATAGATAATTTGCAGTATTTCTGATCATGCTCATTTTATAGTTGATTTTATGTTAATTTTTGGATATTTAAATAAATAGAGGCACTTTGGACACCTACATTTCCCCCCTTTCCACTCGTGAAAATTTTTTTTTTTTTAAATTTTATTCAATACTTTAGGTGAGCGAGGTGTCAAAAGAATTTTTTCATAGGCGAAAAAAGAGTGAATGAAAAAGAAAATGAATTTTCAGGGGGTTTTTTGTGGGAGGATTTGAAAAAATAAAAAAAAAGCATTAAAATCGAAATTCAGTACGATTGAAACCACGAAGCGCAGTGGACGTGATTTATTTCGCCGCGATTAAATTTCAGTCAAAGTGAAGAAAAGTGTAGAATAAATTAAGAATCAGTGAATATTAATATAACCAGAATTTAAATACTATTGTGAATTAAATAATTATTAAAAAAAAAATCCAGGTGTGAAGAAGTGTTTAAATGCCATCCCCGAAAAAGAAAGCGATCAGAAAAGCCAAACGCGCAGAAGTAAAACGTGAAAAGCGCATGGCAGAGAATTACGTAAGGGCAAAAGAGGCACGTAGAGACGATTTTTTAAAGCAAAGAACCATGGACAGTGAAGTTGAGCACGGATGAAGATAAATACATGAGCCCAGGAAATGATGAGGAAAATTATGCTAGTTCGAGCATGGAAATCTTGAACAAGGGACAAGATGCCCAATGCCAAATTGACCAAGTGATGGCGGATGGAACCGGAAAATCCATGGCTGTGGATAATTTCAAAGGTTTTGTAGAGCCAGAAGCAACACAAAAAATCCCACATGGTCAGCCAGAGCCGAGGAGCACAGTGATGCCTCAGGAAGAACTCGTAAAATACCATCAAATTGACAAAGGCCCATTTTTTGTGATGATGAAACATCCAGAGAAGCATTTCACGGAATTGGCAAAAATTGCACTCTCAAGTGTGAGGAAGGAAAAAATTGAGAAAATTCTCAGAATCGATAACAACACTGTGAAAGTGAAACTCAGAGACGCAGAATCAGCAAATAAAATCCTACGTAGTCAGAGCTTGGCCAGATTGCAGAATGTGAGTGTATCAATCCCATCGATGTATTTAACATCTATTGGTATCATCGATAATGTGGCTATAAAACACACGGAAATGGAAATATTGGAAGCATTGGAGTGTGATGTGCATGTCACAAAGGTGGAGAGAATGACCAAATGGAATCCCACAAAAAAAGAGGCAGAGCCTCTAGAGATGGTGAAGATCTATTTCCGATGTTTCACGCTACCAATGGCAGTGAAGCTATTTATGATTAATTTCCGAGTGAGATTCTTTTTCCCCAGACCAACATACTGCACCAATTGTTTGAGTTATGGCCATTATAAGAAGATCTGCAAACAGAAGGCCAAATGCGGGAAATGCGCAAAAGAAGTGGAAGGAGAACATGAATGTGCTACCTTCTGCAAATTTTGCGAAATCACTGAGCATACCACAAACTCTAAGGAATGCAAGGAGAGAAAGAGGCAACAGGAAATCACAAAAATAATGATCAAGGGAAAAATGACGTACAGAGAAGCAATCACAGCCATGAGCCAAGGAGATGCAAGGGCAACGGAGTTCCCAAGACTCCCACGAATTGATATGATTGAGGAATACTCAAAGATCAAGGAACTGTCGCAAAATATAGCCGATCTTCAGATCAAAATGGATGTGACTGTGAAGGAAAGTGCCAAAGTGAAGGAGGTCCTAAGGGAAATCTGCACACTTGCAACAGCACAGGAGAGTCAATCAAATCATTCGTTGGTGGTTCGACGCTTATTGACAATACTTGAAGAAAACCAGAATATAATCACAAATGCTTAAGTTATGTCAAGTAAATATAAGAAGTCTTTATTCTAACAGTGATACTCTCATCAAATATTGTAATGATAAAAAAAGTGATTTAGTTTTGTTAAGCGAGACATGGACAAAAGATAATAAAAGTATAAAAATTCCAGGATTCAAAATTTTTCTAAAAAATAGAGATGGAGGATATGGGGGAGTAGGTTGTTTAGTTAGATCTAATATTTGTTCACAAAAAATCACATCGCATAATTATAATCCAGTTGAAATATTAGAAGTAAAGATTATTGTCTCAAATAAAACTTATTATATTATATCCATTTACATAGCACCAGATACAAATATAAGAACAATAAAAGAGAAAATAGAATTACTTTTCAATACATATAATAATAAAGAGAATGTAATAATCGGAGGAGATTTTAACGCACACCATGTACTCTGGGAAGTTAATTCTAAAAATGACAATAAAGGCAAAATGTTATCTGAATTATTCAGCGACTACAATTTTATTTGCTTAAATGATGGCTCTTATACTTACATGAATCTAAATAGAAATTTAAAATCAGCGATAGACTTAACTTTAATCTCACCAAATTTGATAAATAATACTTCATGGACAGTAGATCAAGATAATATTATGACAGACCATTTTCCCATTTTAATTGAGGTTGAAACTAATGGTAAAATCTATTCCAATACAATTAGAGAAAAAATAAACATTAAAAGCATAGAAGAAAAACTTAGTAATTCTTCTCTCAATGGAAATGAAACAATAGAAGATTTTGAAAATAAAATTAAGGTAATTATAAAAGAAAACACGATAAAGATAGACACAGAAAAAAACAAATATGTACCTAAAGCATGGTGGTCAAGTAAATTACAAACATTATGGGATGAAAAGAAAAAAAGATTAAAGATATATAGGATAACACAAGACTATTTTGATTTAAATTTACTTAAGAAAATTTCATGCAAGTTAAAAATTGAAATAAAAAAAGCAAAGAAAAAATCATGGGATGAGTTTTTATTGAAGATAAAGCCAGAAGAAGATAGTAAAACCCTTTGGAGAAATATAAATAAATTTAATCATAAAAAACACAAAATAAATTCAAATATTATAGAAAGTTAAGAGAATATCAAAAGATTTTTGGAAATTAATTTTAAAATAGATGAAGAAACTGTAAATCAAAATGAAATTGTCAATATTAATTATGAATTTTGTACATACGAAAGTATTTCTAATATTATATCGCAAAATAATCACTCAGCTCCAGGCTTAAGCAAAATTTCCAATAGCATACTCAAAATTTTACCAACACAATATATAAATCATATAGTGAAAATATTCAATGATACATGGACAAAACAAATAGTACCATCGCAATGGAAAGAAATAAAAGTTATAGCAATACCAAAACCCAACAAAGATAGCACAAATGTAGAAAATTATAGGCCAATATCACTTATAAATAATATAGCAAAATTATTTAATGCAGTCGTGAAAAATATGCTAAATGAATTTTTGAAAAACAACAATTTACTGCCTGAAAATGTCTTTGGTTTTGTTAAAAATAGAAGTATAAATGATTATATTTTAAAAACATTAGAAACTATAAGACACAATAAGAAATTAAAAAGAAAAGTTCTAATAATTGTGACTGATATAAGTAAAGCTTTTGATAGAGTCAACATAAACATTCTCATAAATAAGATGAAAAGCAAAAAAATTCCTTTAGAAATTGTTAATTGGATAAAAGAATTTCTAACCAATAGAAAAATAATACTAGAAAACGATGAACATTCAGTTAAGATCAACACAAGTTCTGGTTTACCACAAGGTAGCAAGTTAAGCCCGATTTTGTTCAATATTTATACAGCAGAATTACACAGTATGAATACAGAAGAATGTCAAGTTATGCAATTTGCGGATGATATATCTTTGATAGTCTCTGGAAAAAACACACACGAATTATTTGTTAACGCTAATAAGTTTATAGACCAATTTAATGAAAAACTAAATGAGATATGTTTAAACCTAAATCCTGAGAAATGTAGTTATATAGTTTTTGATAGAAGCAGTCTAAATAACAATTATACAATAAGTTTCCAAAACACTATGTTAGAAAGAGTTATCACTCAAAGGATATTAGGAATACATTTAGATGATAAACTCAACTTTAAATCTCATATTAGAACTTTAAAAGAAAATTGTAAACCATACATAAACATGCTAAAAATACTGAGTAAATTCAACGGCGGGGCGCACCCACAAGTTCTCATGAATGTCTACACAGCACTTATTAAATCCCGCATCCTATTTGGCTCTCCTGCTTTCTACGACCACAATAAGACAAATTATGAAAAATACATTAAGAATCCACTACAAATTATTGCAAATCAAGGACTACGAGCGATTATGGGATACACAAAGTCAACACCAATCAACGTAATTTTAGCGGAAACAGGACAATTACCAGTACAACTCGACTCTGAACTTGCTACAGCAAAGTATATAGCAAAAAGGAAATCACTCGGATTGAACTCAGCTAAAATACCTCAAACCATCCACATAGAGGAAACACAAAAGCATCTCCAAGATATAGCATTATTGCAAAATCCAGAAGAAATACCATCAAGACTAAAAATTTCTACAGAAATTGAAGGAAACCTGAGAAAAGCCCAAACAAGCAACGATGCATTAAAAAGAATGGCTCTGGCTACCATCTCGAAGTATGCTGATTGTGAAAAAATTTATACGGACGGTTCTATACAAGAAAACAACAGAGGTGTAGGAATATTCTTCAAAGATAGAGACATAAAATTAAAATATAAAGTGAATCATAGAATATCCATAAAAGAAACCGAGCTGATAGCCATCTACTTAGCAATTGATCAAAGTATATCACTTAATAGTCCCAAAATCGTAGTACTAACAGATTCAAAAAGTGCATGTGCCTCACTAAAAAATCCCAGTGATAAATTTTATGAAAATAAAATAAAAAATCTCATTAGAGTGAATGCCATCGACGTCACAATCCAATGGATCCCAGGTCACATTGGGCTGATAGGGAATGAAGTGGCAGACGGAATAGCAAAAGATGCAGCAAATAGTGGAGATTTATTTTATAATGAAATTTCGGTAAGAGAAGGAGTTAAAATGTGCAAAGAATTGTGTTGGGAAAAGTGGGACAGAGACTATTGTGTTATAAGTGAGAGTAAAGGGAAGTTCAATTTTGAAATAAGAAATGGTACCCTCAATAGCAATATGTGGTGTAAGGGCAAAAAACTGGACAATAACAAAATAAAAATGATATCAAGACTAAGGAGCGGACATTGTCTAGATAAGAAATTCCTCCATTTAATAAAAGTTGAACAAAATAATCTATGCACCACATGCAATGAAGTGGAGGATTCCGAGCATTTGATCCTTAAGTGTAAAAAATATACCACACAAAGACAATCACATAATATTCTTCAATTCTCCACATTAAAAGACCTAATCAAAAAAATGAACAATAAAACACACCTGGATTTCCTAAATTACATAAAAGTGACAAATGTTAAATTATAAATCCTCGAGATATTTTGACTATCCCTTTGGGATATAGTCTGGTCTCGAAAAGTGAGAAAGTGCGATTCGCTACAATAAATCATTAAAAGAAAACAGTGAAAACATTAAAATAATAAATTAATTTAACAAAAGATAATTTAGTGAAAAAAAAAAAGTGGTGAAATTTGGCTATATGGATCCGGAAGGAATCCAACAGCCGTACAATTTAAAGTGCAGAAGAAGAAGAAGAAAATCGAAATTTTCTCACCTTTCACGTGGTGGTACCCACGTGAAAATTCATGCATCTATTCACGCACACGGTGCACCGTTGTTGCTTTCTTCACAACTGGCATCTGTGGTCGATTCTGGCTTCTTCTCTTCCTGCGTCTCCGGCATAGAAGGCGTTTCAACTGTCTCCTGAGCAGCTTTCTCCACCTTATTGGGTTCACCACCTTCCTCAACTTGCTGCTTCTGTTGCTCCGGCTTCTGCTCTTGACCTTCCTTTTTCACCTTACTGACGGATTGAGATTTTCGTACAGCATTACGCGTCACCCTAAAATAGGAAGGAAATCAAATTTTTCATTACAAAACTAATAATTATTTGTTTAAAAATAATTCAATGAAAAGTCCTAAATATTTAGTAACAAACTTCTCTCACTCTCTATTCAAGAATTCTTTAAAGAGAAAAAGATCTTTCTTTTTCAACAAATTAACTCAAGAGTTCTGTTCTTTCACTTTGAATTTCTTGAAGTTCTCAAAAGTTCTTAAGAATAATTTTTTTTCTAAAAAAATCTTTCACAGAAACTTACGTGAAATCCTCAAAGTTTATCTGCTCAGGAAGCGTCTCTTGTTTGTCTTCCGGGACACTGACTTAATTGGCTGCTTCTCCGGATCAGAAATGACAATCAAGGAGATCCGTTAATTCCTTCTTGTCATCCTCCTTGAGTTTCCGCTGCCCTGCAATGGCATCTTTAATACCACCTCGTTGCTCCTTCCTCTAGATGGCCTGCAACTTTGTCATGCCGAAATTGTGTTCCGCAATGTCACATCGAATGTTGACATCCCTCACACGATGGTATAGAAAATTGTCTTCCTGGAGGTTCTCTTCAATTGTCGTTGCCATTCTCGTGATAACACAGTGAAAGACACCTATTTGCACCTTCACCGTTGTTGCTTCCTTCACAATTGGCATCTGTGGTCGATTCTGGCTTCTTCTCTTCCTGCGTCTCCGGCATAGAAGGCGTTTCAACTGTCTCCTGAGCAGCTTTCTCCACCTTATTGGGTTCACCACCTTCCTCAACTTGCTGCTTCTGTTGCTCCGGCTTCTGCTCTTGACCTTCCTTTTTCACCTTACTGACGGATTGAGATTTTCGTACAGCATTACGCGTCACCCTAAAATAGGAAGGAAATCAAATTTTTCATTACAAAACTAATAATTATTTGTTTAAAAATAATTCAATGAAAAGTCCTAAATATTTAGTAACAAACTTCTCTCACTCTCTATTCAAGAATTCTTTAAAGAGAAAAAGATCTTTCTTTTTCAACAAATTAACTCAAGAGTTCTGTTCTTTCACTTTGAATTTCTTGAAGTTCTCAAAAGTTCTTAAGAATAATTTTTTTTCTAAAAAAATCTTTCACAGAAACTTACGTGAAATCCTCAAAGTTTATCTGCTCAGGAAGCGTCTCTTGTTTGTCTTCCGGGACACTGACTTAATTGGCTGCTTCTCCGGATCAGAAATGACAATCAAGGAGATCCGTTAATTCCTTCTTGTCATCCTCCTTGAGTTTCCGCTGCCCTGCAATGGCATCTTTAATACCACCTCGTTGCTCCTTCCTCTAGATGGCCTGCAACTTTGTCATGCCGAAATTGTGTTCCGCAAGGTCACATCGAATGTTGACATCCCTCACACGATGGTATAGAAAATTGTCTTCCTGGAGGTTCTCTTCAATTGTCGTTGCCATTCTCGTGATAACACAGTGAAAGACACCTGTTTGCACCTTCACCGTTGTTGCTTCCTTCACAACTGGCATCTGTGGTCGATTCTGGCTTCTTCTCTTCCTGCGTCTCCGGCATAGAAGGCGTTTCAACTGTCTCCTGAGCAGCTTTCTCCACCTTATTGGGTTCACCACCTTCCTCAACTTGCTGCTTCTGTTGCTCCGGCTTCTGCTCTTGACCTTCCTTTTTCACCTTACTGACGGATTGAGATTTTCGTACAGCATTACGCGTCACCCTAAAATAGGAAGGAAATCAAATTTTTCATTACAAAACTAATAATTATTTGTTTAAAAATAATTCAATGAAAAGTCCTAAATATTTAGTAACAAACTTCTCTCACTCTCTATTCAAGAATTCTTTAAAGAGAAAAAGATCTTTCTTTTTCAACAAATTAACTCAAGAGTTCTGTTCTTTCACTTTGAATTTCTTGAAGTTCTCAAAAGTTCTTAAGAATAATTTTTTTTCTAAAAAAATCTTTCACAGAAACTTACGTGAAATCCTCAAAGTTTATCTGCTCAGGAAGCGTCTCTTGTTTGTCTTCCGGGACACTGACTTAATTGGCTGCTTCTCCGGATCAGAAATGACAATCAAGGAGATCCGTTAATTCCTTCTTGTCATCCTCCTTGAGTTTCCGCTGCCCTGCAATGGCATCTTTAATACCACCTCGTTGCTCCTTCCTCTAGATGGCCTGCAACTTTGTCATGCCGAAATTGTGTTCCGCAAGGTCACATCGAATGTTGACATCCCTCACACGATGGTATAGAAAATTGTCTTCCTGGAGGTTCTCTTCAATTGTCGTTGCCATTCTCGTGATAACACAGTGAAAGACACCTATTTGCACCTTCACCGTTGTTGCTTCCTTCACAATTGGCATCTGTGGTCGATTCTGGCTTCTTCTCTTCCTGCGTCTCCGGCATAGAAGGCGTTTCAACTGTCTCCTGAGCAGCTTTCTCCACCTTATTGGGTTCACCACCTTCCTCAACTTGCTGCTTCTGTTGCTCCGGCTTCTGCTCTTGACCTTCCTTTTTCACCTTACTGACGGATTGAGATTTTCGTACAGCATTACGCGTCACCCTAAAATAGGAAGGAAATCAAATTTTTCATTACAAAACTAATAATTATTTGTTTAAAAATAATTCAATGAAAAGTCCTAAATATTTAGTAACAAACTTCTCTCACTCTCTATTCAAGAATTCTTTAAAGAGAAAAAGATCTTTCTTTTTCAACAAATTAACTCAAGAGTTCTGTTCTTTCACTTTGAATTTCTTGAAGTTCTCAAAAGTTCTTAAGAATAATTTTTTTTCTAAAAAAATCTTTCACAGAAACTTACGTGAAATCCTCAAAGTTTATCTGCTCAGGAAGCGTCTCTTGTTTGTCTTCCGGGACACTGACTTAATTGGCTGCTTCTCCGGATCAGAAATGACAATCAAGGAGATCCGTTAATTCCTTCTTGTCATCCTCCTTGAGTTTCCGCTGCCCTGCAATGGCATCTTTAATACCACCTCGTTGCTCCTTCCTCTAGATGGCCTGCAACTTTGTCATGCCGAAATTGTGTTCCGCAAGGTCACATCGAATGTTGACATCCCTCACACGATGGTATAGAAAATTGTCTTCCTGGAGGTTCTCTTCAATTGTCGTTGCCATTCTCGTGATAACACAGTGAAAGACACCTATTTGCACCTTCACCGTTGTTGCTTCCTTCACAATTGGCATCTGTGGTCGATTCTGGCTTCTTCTCTTCCTGCGTCTCCGGCATAGAAGGCGTTTCAACTGTCTCCTGAGCAGCTTTCTCCACCTTATTGGGTTCACCACCTTCCTCAACTTGCTGCTTCTGTTGCTCCGGCTTCTGCTCTTGACCTTCCTTTTTCACCTTACTGACGGATTGAGATTTTCGTACAGCATTACGCGTCACCCTAAAATAGGAAGGAAATCAAATTTTTCATTACAAAACTAATAATTATTTGTTTAAAAATAATTCAATGAAAAGTCCTAAATATTTAGTAACAAACTTCTCTCACTCTCTATTCAAGAATTCTTTAAAGAGAAAAAGATCTTTCTTTTTCAACAAATTAACTCAAGAGTTCTGTTCTTTCACTTTGAATTTCTTGAAGTTCTCAAAAGTTCTTAAGAATAATTTTTTTTCTAAAAAAATCTTTCACAGAAACTTACGTGAAATCCTCAAAGTTTATCTGCTCAGGAAGCGTCTCTTGTTTGTCTTCCGGGACACTGACTTAATTGGCTGCTTCTCCGGATCAGAAATGACAATCAAGGAGATCCGTTAATTCCTTCTTGTCATCCTCCTTGAGTTTCCGCTGCCCTGCAATGGCATCTTTAATACCACCTCGTTGCTCCTTCCTCTAGATGTCCTGCAACTTTGTCATGCCGAAATTGTGTTCCGCAAGGTCACATCGAATGTTGACATCCCTCACACGATGGTATAGAAAATTGTCTTCCTGGAGGTTCTCTTCAATTGTCGTTGCCATTCTCGTGATAACACAGTGAAAGACACCTGTTTGCACCTTCACCGTTGTTGCTTCCTTCACAACTGGCATCTGTGGTCGATTCTGGCTTCTTCTCTTCCTGCGTCTCCGGCATAGAAGGCGTTTCAACTGTCTCCTGAGCAGCTTTCTCCACCTTATTGGGTTCACCACCTTCCTCAACTTGCTGCTTCTGTTGCTCCGGCTTCTGCTCTTGACCTTCCTTTTTCACCTTACTGACGGATTGAGATTTTCGTACAGCATTACGCGTCACCCTAAAATAGGAAGGAAATCAAATTTTTCATTACAAAACTAATAATTATTTGTTTAAAAATAATTCAATGAAAAGTCCTAAATATTTAGTAACAAACTTCTCTCACTCTCTATTCAAGAATTCTTTAAAGAGAAAAAGATCTTTCTTTTTCAACAAATTAACTCAAGAGTTCTGTTCTTTCACTTTGAATTTCTTGAAGTTCTCAAAAGTTCTTAAGAATAATTTTTTTTCTAAAAAAATCTTTCACAGAAACTTACGTGAAATCCTCAAAGTTTATCTGCTCAGGAAGCGTCTCTTGTTTGTCTTCCGGGACACTGACTTAATTGGCTGCTTCTCCGGATCAGAAATGACAATCAAGGAGATCCGTTAATTCCTTCTTGTCATCCTCCTTGAGTTTCCGCTGCCCTGCAATGGCATCTTTAATACCACCTCGTTGCTCCTTCCTCTAGATGTCCTGCAACTTTGTCATGCCGAAATTGTGTTCCGCAAGGTCACATCGAATGTTGACATCCCTCACACGATGGTATAGAAAATTGTCTTCCTGGAGGTTCTCTTCAATTGTCGTTGCCATTCTCGTGATAACACAGTGGAAGACACCTGTTTGCACCTTCACCGTTGTTGCTTCCTTCACAACTGGCATCTGTGGTCGATTCTGGCTTCTTCTCTTATCAGTTTATCTTCCATCACACAATCATCTTATTATATACAAGATAATAGAAGAAAAACATACTTACATTGCCAATTTCCACAAAAAATTGTGATTTTTTTTGTTTTAATATTTTACGACCGCGCACATTATATCCATAGGGCCTTCACAGCATCAGCGTTTCACCTTTTTTGCACTTTTTTTCACAAACACTAGCGCCGTGCCGAAATTTTGCGGAAACACCAATTTTGCACATAATTTTTATTTTTTCCAAATTTTCTTTCAGAAAAAGGAGAAAAACTATATAAATGCATCAAAAAGTCTTATATAAAGGTCAAGAAAATAGAATTTCATCTCTAAAACATAAATTTTTGCATAAAATTGATAAAATCCATAAAACATACTTATTAACATGTCTTATGACACGTTATACGTAAGTCATATGAGATATCTCTAACCTCCGATTGCAAAAATAACAAATTATGTGTATAATAAATTATACAAACACAAAGATTAAAAACTTAATTATTTATAAAAATTGTAATAAAAATGTAGACTCACCACTAATTGCATGTATCACGTCTTTCACTAATTCACTTATTTTAATAGTTTTTTAATATTTTTAAAGTCTTTTTCACAATTTTTGAGGAATTTTTAGTCGCGAGAGCTCTTTAGAAGAATCGATTCGTTTCAAAGGTGAAAAAACAATGTTCAATATTTCATGGGTCACTTATAATTTTAGTTTCAAATTTTCTTTTAATATTTCACCAACAAAAATTAATTATAAAATAAAACACCACAAAATCATTTTAAATATAACCACCCTGTCTTTCAATGGGAGGGTTGGTATATATTTATGGCGCCCAACATAATCGAACTAACTGCTTATGAAGAAGAAATTAAAATACAAAAATAAAGTTGCAGGATAATATGGCAGAGGAATCTAGAAAGGAAAGAGTTAACAAAATTAAACTCTTGGAAAAGACATTGAGTTCCACACGAGCCAAAACTTGGGCGGAAAATCCACACCTGAAGAATGAGAAAAGGGACAACAAGGTCCACCATCTCAAGGGTATTCGGTTGGATCTGGAAGGAGGGAACACAGTCAACATCTCGTTCCAAGAACCACAGTGAAACTTCAGGACGAATCCCGATAATTTCCCGGGAAATCTTTATAAAGAAAAGAATTTTCACCGAAAAATCAGACAAAGCTGATCTTCCCGCGGAAGGAGGGTACCACTTCGCAGCGGGGGTGGTTACTAAAGAACCATAATAAAGTCGCAATGGACGCGAGAGGTCTCGTGCTATACAAAGAAAAGCTTACCAAGGATATCAGTAACTACCATTAAGCAGATGGAATTTAAAGAGAATGCAAAACTCTTCCTATCAGATATCCTTGCAAAAATAAATTAAAGCGATAGTACCTGAACGATCAATTACATAAAAGGCAAGATCAAGAGTCAGGAAGATATCGAGGAAAAAAAAAGAAAATAGATTGTGATTTGAGATAAATTAAAATTTAATAAGAAAGAAAATGAACGTAAATTGGCAGCGCTTAAAAGGCTTAAAGGGTAGATAAGGTGTGAGTGAAGGGACTGAATTAAACCACACATACGAGCACAAAATGTCAGAAAATATCACCAATAATTAAGGAAAAAATTATAATAAAAAAAGAAAGAAAATTGTAAAATATTATTAATTTCTGATGCATTTCCCAGGGAAAAGGCCTGTCGATAACATTCATTTTGACCTTTTCATTCATCCTGGTTATGCAAGAAAAATTAGAGGTTTTTGGGGGAAAACATTTGCCACAGAATGCTTTCCATTCGTCCCCAAAAAGGCTCTTAGTAATTTTTAAATTTTATTAAATTGTTCCACACTTTCGCGGCTAGAGGTTATAGGGGAAAAACTGTCGCTAAATGTTTCCCGTTCATCCCTAGAAAGGCTCTAAATTCAGCAAAAATTTAATTTACAAGAATTCCGCAAAATTATTGAAGAATCGCGACTTGGGGCTCAGGGAACGGAGAACTCTCGCCCCGACTCAACTCCCTCGCACCGACCCCAATTGCGAACTACTCAATTGATTCCACGGAGAATCATACGACGTTTTGTACCAACCAAGATGGTCAAACTCCATCAGAGGAAAGGTACTCCTACCGGTGCTCAACGGGAGAAGAGAGAGTCCTCTTACGCATAAATAGCACTAGGCTAAAAGGGGAGGTGTTGGGGATTTGGAACACCTCTGGGTAACAAAACTACATTATAAAGATTCGGAATAAAATACAAAACCCATCTCTCTTCTAATAAAAAAAAGAAAACGCGGAAAAGAAAAAAAAATCTTTCAAAGTGCAAATAAAAGATTTGAAAAAAATTGAAAGTAGTAAAAGCTATTATAAAAAAAATTAACGGTGAAGAAAAAAATTACTCTGCGAATTCCCGTAATTGACAAAAATTGAGCCAAATAATTTCTGGGAATCGCAGATTTTTCACTGAGGAATGAATAATTATTCCCGCAAATGAATCACAGGGTAGCTCAGAAAAATAATTTTCTACTAACACAACACAAATTCAGGGTTAAAAAGTTAATCTCTAAAACATAATTTTTTGCATAAAATTGATAAAATCCATAAAACATACGTAAGACATGACATACAAAAGTCTTATGACACGTTATATGTAGGCATATAAGATATCTCTAACCTCCGATTGCAAAAATTAGCATTTTTTTTTCGTAAGAAAATAGAAGAAAGAAGGCTCCTCTATAGCCATATCAATATTTTCATCCTGACTGGACAAGATTATTTGAGATGATAAATATCTGCAAAAAGTTTTAAAATTAATCATTTTATACCTAAGTCTTGTTTCAAAGGATTAAAAAATTTTCTTCGAAAGAATCACAGCTAAAAAGGGTTGTAAAAAAGCTTTTAAAATCACTCGTTATAACCATGAGTTGCAGTAGTATATAAAAATTATATTATGACGAGGTAAATTGTCGCTTCGCTCCAATTTTCCCCACCCCGCTTCGCGGGGATTTGTTGCACTCAGCGCAAATTTTAGTGAAAAAAAATATGATGGTTTATAAGTAGATTAGAGCCACTTATAAATCCCAAAAGAGTCACTTATAAAATCCCAAAAATTCGCAAAAAATGCATGAACCTTATATGGGGGCTACCTGAAGGGGGGCTTTGGGGGGAAAATGGATACGGCCACTGGAAACCACCTGATATAAGGAACTGTATAGATACGATTACCTTTCTTTATTATATAGGTAGATGTGCATAAAAAACCAACCTGAGCCCCCAAACCCGTGTGAGCAAATTCCATTTAAATCTATAATATGTGATATTAGTCGGGAGAGGGAGGGGGGCTGAATAATACAGTACCCCCGAAATATTTTTAATATAAAAAAAACCCTTTATCTGAACCTTCAGCAGGTAGATCCATATTGAGGCCCTCTATCTCCATTTTATCACCATCGGCCCTGCCGTTTCTACAAACAATCATTTCAGGAAATATGCTATATAGATAATTTGCAGTATTTCTGATCATGCTCATTTTATAGTTGATTTTATGTTAATTTTTGGATATTTAAATAAATAGAGGCACTTTGGATATCTACATTTTCCCCCCTTTCCATTCATGAAATTTTTTTTTTAATTTTATTCAATACTTTAGGTGAGCGAGGTGTCAAAAGAATTTTTTCATAGGCGAAAAAAGAGTGAATGAAAAAGAAAATGAATTTTCAGGGGGTTTTTTGTGGGAGGATTTGAAAAAATAAAAAAAAAGCATTAAAATCGAAATTTTCTCACCTTTCACGTGGTGGTACCCACGTGAAAATTCATGCATCTATTCACGCACACGGTGCACCGTTGTTGCTTTCTTCACAACTGGCATCTGTGGTCGATTCTGGCTTCTTCTCTTCCTGCGTCTCCGGCATAGAAGGCGTTTCAACTGTCTCCTGAGCAGCTTTCTCCACCTTATTGGGTTCACCACCTTCCTCAACTTGCTGCTTCTATTGCTCCGGCTTCTGCTCTTGACCTTCCTTTTTCACCTTACTGACGGATTGAGATTTTCGTACAGCATTACGCGTCACCCTAAAATAGGAAGGAAATCAAATTTTTCATTACAAAACTAATAATTATTTGTTTAAAAATAATTCAATGAAAAGTCCTAAATATTTAGTAACAAACTTCTCTCACTCTCTATTCAAGAATTCTTTAAAGAGAAAAAGATCTTTCTTTTTCAACAAATTAACTCAAGAGTTCTGTTCTTTCACTTTGAATTTCTTGAAGTTCTCAAAAGTTCTTAAGAATAATTTTTTTTCTAAAAAAATCTTTCACAGAAACTTACGTGAAATCCTCAAAGTTTATCTGCTCAGGAAGCGTCTCTTGTTTGTCTTCCGGGACACTGACTTAATTGGCTGCTTCTCCGGATCAGAAATGACAATCAAGGAGATCCGTTAATTCCTTCTTGTCATCCTCCTTGAGTTTCCGCTGCCCTGCAATGGCATCTTTAATACCACCTCGTTGCTCCTTCCTCTAGATGTCCTGCAACTTTGTCATGCCGAAATTGTGTTCCGCAAGGTCACATCGAATGTTGACATCCCTCACACGATGGTATAGAAAATTGTCTTCCTGGAGGTTCTCTTCAATTGTCGTTGCCATTCTCGTGATAACACAGTGGAAGACACCTGTTTGCACCTTCACCGTTGTTGCTTCCTTCACAACTGGCATCTGTGGTCGATTCTGGCTTCTTCTCTTATCAGTTTATCTTCCATCACACAATCATCTTATTATATACAAGATAATAGAAGAAAAACATACTTACATTGCCAATTTCCACAAAAAATTGTGATTTTTTTTGTTTTAATATTTTACGGCCGCGCACATCATATCCATAGGGCCATCACAGCATCAGCGTTTCACCTTTTTTGCACTTTTTTTCACAAACACTAGCGCCGTGCCGAAATTTTGCGGAAACACCAATTTTGCACATAATTTTTATTTTTCCAAATTTTCTTTCAGAAAAAGGAGAAAAACTATATAAATGCATCAAAAAGTCTTATATAAAGGTCAAGAAAATAGAATTTCATCTCTAAAACATAAATTTTTGCATAAAATTGATAAAATCCATAAAACATACTTATTAACATGTCTTATGACACGTTATACGTAAGTCATATGAGATATCTCTAACCTCCGATTGCAAAAATAACAAATTATGTGTATAATAAATTATACAAACACAAAGATTAAAAACTTAATTATTTATAAAAATTGTAATAAAAATGTAGACTCACCACTAATTGCATGTATCACGTCTTTCACTAATTCACTTATTTTAATAGTTTTTTTAATATTTTTAAAGTCTTTTTCACAATTTTTGAGGAATTTTTACTCGCAAGAGCTCTTTAGAAGAATCGATTCGTTTCAAAGGTGAAAAAACAATGTTCAATATTTCATGGGTCACTTATAATTTTAGTTTCAAATTTTCTTTTAATATTTCACCAACAAAAATTAATTATAAAATAAAACACCACAAAATCATTTTAAATATAACCACCCTGTCTTTCAATGGGAGGGTTGGTATATATTTATGGCGCCCAACATAATCGAACTAACTGCTTATGAAGAAGAAATTAAAATACAAAAATAAAGTTGCAGGATATTATGGCAGAGAAATCTAGAAAGGAAAGAGTTAACAAAATTAAACTCTTGGAAAATACATTGAGTTCCACACGAGCCAAAACTTGGGCGGAAAATCCACACCTGAAGAATGAGAAAAGAGACAACAAGGTCCACCATCTCAAGGGTATTCGGTTGGATCTGGAAGGAGGGAACACAGTCAACATCTCGTTCCAAGAACCACAGTGAAACTTCAGGACGAATCCCGATAATTTCCCGGAAAATCTTTATAAAGAAAAGAATTTTCACCGAAAAATCAGACAAAGCTGATCTTCCCGCGGGGGGGTTACTAAAGAACCATAATAAAGTCGCAATGGACGCGAGAGGTCTCGTGCTATACAAAGAAAAGCTTACCAAGGATATCAGTAACTACCATTAAGCAGATGGAATTTAAAGAGAATGCAAAACTCTTCCTATCAGATATCCTTGCAAAAATAAATTAAAGCGATAGTACCTGAACGATCAATTGCATAAAAGGCAAGATCAAGAGTCAGGAAGATATCGAGGAAAAAAAAAGAAAATAGATTGTGATTTGAGATAAATTAAAATTTATTTAATAAGAAAGAAAATGAACGTAAATTGGCAGCGCTTAAAAGGCTTAAAGGGTAGATAAGGTGTGAGTGAAGGGGCTGAATTAAACCACAAATACGAGCACAAAATGTCAGAAAATATCACCAATAATTAAGGAAAAAATTATAATAAAAAAAAAGAAAGAAAATTGCAAAATATTATTAATTTCTGATGCATTTCCCAGGGAAAAGGCCTGTCGATAACATTCATTTTGACCTTTTCATTCATCCTGGTTATGCAAGAAAAACTAGAGGTTTTGGGGGGAAAACATTTGCCACAGAATGCTTTCCATTCGTCCCCAAAAAGGCTCTTAGTAATTTTTAAATTTAATTAAATTGTACCGCACTTTCACGGCTAGAGGTTATAGGGGAAAAACTGTCGCTAAATGTTTCCCGTTCATCCCTAAAAAAGCTCTAAATTCAGCAAAAATTTAATTTAGAAGAATTCCGCAAAATTATAAAGATTCGGAATAAAATACAAAACCCATCTCTCTTCTAATAAAAAAAAAAGAAAACGCAGAAAAGAAAAAAAAATCTTTCAAAGTGCAAATAAAAGATCTGAAAAAAAAAATGAAAGTAGCAAAAGCTATTATAAAAAATTAACGGTGAAGAAAAAAATTACTCTGCGAATTCCCGTAATTGACAAAAAATGAGCCAAATAATTTCTGGGAATCGCAGATTTTTCACTGAGGAATGAATAATTATTCCCGTAAATGAATCACAGGGTAGTTCAGAAAAATAATTTTCTACTAACCAACACAAATACAGGGGGTTAAAAAGTTAATCTCTAAAACATAATTTTTTGCATAAAATTGATAAAATCCATAAAACATACGTAAGACATGACATACAAAAGTCTTATGACACGTTATATGTAGGCATATAAGATATCTCTAACCTCCGATTGCAAAAATTAACATTTTTTTTTCGTAAGAAAATAGAAGAAAGAAGGCTCCTCTATAGCCATATCAATATTTTCATCCTGACTGGACAAGATTATTTGAGATGATAAATATCTGCAAAAAGTTTTAAAATTAATCATTTTATACCTAAGTTTTGTTTCAAAGGATTAAAAAATTTTCTTCGAAAGAATCACAGCTAAAAAGGGTTGTAAAAAAGCTTTTAAAATCACTCGTTATAACCATGAGTTGCAGTAGTATATAAAAATTATATTATGACGAGGTAAATTGTCGCTTCGCTCCAATTTTCCCCACCCCGCTTCGCGGGGATTTGTTGCACTCAGCGCAAATTTTAGTGAAAAAAAATATGATGGTTTATAAGTAGATTAGAGCCACTTATAAATCCCAAAAGAGTCACTTATAAAATCCCAAAAATTCGCAAAAAATGCATGAACCTTATAATGGGGGCTACCTGAAGGGGGGCTTTGGGGGGAAAATGGATACGGCCACTGGAAACCACCTGATATAAGGAACTGTATAGATACGATTACCTTTCTTTATTATATCGGTAGATGTGCATAAAAAACCAACCTGAGCCCCCAAACCCGTGTGAGCAAATTCCATTTAAATCTATAATATGTGATATTAGTCGGGAGAGGGAGGGGGGCTGAATAATACAGTACCCCCGAAATATTTTTAATATAAAAAACACCCTTTATCTGAACCTTCAGCAGGTAGATCCATATTGAGGCCCTCTATCTCCATTTTATCACCATCGGCCCTGCCGTTTCTACAAACAATCATTTCAGGAAATATGCTATATAGATAATTTGCAGTATTTCTGATCATGCTCATTTTATAGTTGATTTTATGTTAATTTTTGGATATTTAAATAAATAGAGGCACTTTGGACACCTACATTTCCCCCCTTTCCACTCGTGAAAATTTTTTTTTTTTTAATTTTATTCAATACTTTAGGTGAGCGAGGTGTCAAAAGAATTTTTTCATAGGCGAAAAAAGAGTGAATGAAAAAGAAAATGAATTTTCAGGGGGTTTTTTGTGGGAGGATTTGAAAAAATAAAAAAAAAAGCATAAAAATCGAAATTTTCTCACCTTTCACGTGGTGGTACCCACGTGAAAATTCATGCATCTATTCACGCACACGGTGCACCGTTGTTGCTTTCTTCACAACTGGCATCTGTGGTCGATTCTGGCTTCTTCTCTTCCTGCGTCTCCGGCATAGAAGGCGTTTCAACTGTCTCCTGAGCAGCTTTCTCCACCTTATTGGGTTCACCACCTTCCTCAACTTGCTGCTTCTATTGCTCCGGCTTCTGCTCTTGACCTTCCTTTTTCACCTTACTGACGGATTGAGATTTTCGTACAGCATTACGCGTCACCCTAAAATAGGAAGGAAATCAAATTTTTCATTACAAAACTAATAATTATTTGTTTAAAAATAATTCAATGAAAAGTCCTAAATATTTAGTAACAAACTTCTCTCACTCTCTATTCAAGAATTCTTTAAAGAGAAAAAGATCTTTCTTTTTCAACAAATTAACTCAAGAGTTCTGTTCTTTCACTTTGAATTTCTTGAAGTTCTCAAAAGTTCTTAAGAATAATTTTTTTTCTAAAAAAATCTTTCACAGAAACTTACGTGAAATCCTCAAAGTTTATCTGCTCAGGAAGCGTCTCTTGTTTGTCTTCCGGGACACTGACTTAATTGGCTGCTTCTCCGGATCAGAAATGACAATCAAGGAGATCCGTTAATTCCTTCTTGTCATCCTCCTTGAGTTTCCGCTGCCCTGCAATGGCATCTTTAATACCACCTCGTTGCTCCTTCCTCTAGATGTCCTGCAACTTTGTCATGCCGAAATTGTGTTCCGCAAGGTCACATCGAATGTTGACATCCCTCACACGATGGTATAGAAAATTGTCTTCCTGGAGGTTCTCTTCAATTGTCGTTGCCATTCTCGTGATAACACAGTGGAAGACACCTGTTTGCACCTTCACCGTTGTTGCTTCCTTCACAACTGGCATCTGTGGTCGATTCTGGCTTCTTCTCTTATCAGTTTATCTTCCATCACACAATCATCTTATTATATACAAGATAATAGAAGAAAAACATACTTACATTGCCAATTTCCACAAAAAATTGTGATTTTTTTTGTTTTAATATTTTACGGCCGCGCACATCATATCCATAGGGCCATCACAGCATCAGCGTTTCACCTTTTTTGCACTTTTTTTCACAAACACTAGCGCCGTGCCGAAATTTTGCGGAAACACCAATTTTGCACATAATTTTTATTTTTCCAAATTTTCTTTCAGAAAAAGGAGAAAAACTATATAAATGCATCAAAAAGTCTTATATAAAGGTCAAGAAAATAGAATTTCATCTCTAAAACATAAATTTTTGCATAAAATTGATAAAATCCATAAAACATACTTATTAACATGTCTTATGACACGTTATACGTAAGTCATATGAGATATCTCTAACCTCCGATTGCAAAAATAACAAATTATGTGTATAATAAATTATACAAACACAAAGATTAAAAACTTAATTATTTATAAAAATTGTAATAAAAATGTAGACTCACCACTAATTGCATGTATCACGTCTTTCACTAATTCACTTATTTTAATAGTTTTTTTAATATTTTTAAAGTCTTTTTCACAATTTTTGAGGAATTTTTACTCGCAAGAGCTCTTTAGAAGAATCGATTCGTTTCAAAGGTGAAAAAACAATGTTCAATATTTCATGGGTCACTTATAATTTTAGTTTCAAATTTTCTTTTAATATTTCACCAACAAAAATTAATTATAAAATAAAACACCACAAAATCATTTTAAATATAACCACCCTGTCTTTCAATGGGAGGGTTGGTATATATTTATGGCGCCCAACATAATCGAACTAACTGCTTATGAAGAAGAAATTAAAATACAAAAATAAAGTTGCAGGATATTATGGCAGAGAAATCTAGAAAGGAAAGAGTTAACAAAATTAAACTCTTGGAAAATACATTGAGTTCCACACGAGCCAAAACTTGGGCGGAAAATCCACACCTGAAGAATGAGAAAAGAGACAACAAGGTCCACCATCTCAAGGGTATTCGGTTGGATCTGGAAGGAGGGAACACAGTCAACATCTCGTTCCAAGAACCACAGTGAAACTTCAGGACGAATCCCGATAATTTCCCGGAAAATCTTTATAAAGAAAAGAATTTTCACCGAAAAATCAGACAAAGCTGATCTTCCCGCGGGGGGGTTACTAAAGAACCATAATAAAGTCGCAATGGACGCGAGAGGTCTCGTGCTATACAAAGAAAAGCTTACCAAGGATATCAGTAACTACCATTAAGCAGATGGAATTTAAAGAGAATGCAAAACTCTTCCTATCAGATATCCTTGCAAAAATAAATTAAAGCGATAGTACCTGAACGATCAATTGCATAAAAGGCAAGATCAAGAGTCAGGAAGATATCGAGGAAAAAAAAAGAAAATAGATTGTGATTTGAGATAAATTAAAATTTATTTAATAAGAAAGAAAATGAACGTAAATTGGCAGCGCTTAAAAGGCTTAAAGGGTAGATAAGGTGTGAGTGAAGGGGCTGAATTAAACCACAAATACGAGCACAAAATGTCAGAAAATATCACCAATAATTAAGGAAAAAATTATAATAAAAAAAAAGAAAGAAAATTGCAAAATATTATTAATTTCTGATGCATTTCCCAGGGAAAAGGCCTGTCGATAACATTCATTTTGACCTTTTCATTCATCCTGGTTATGCAAGAAAAACTAGAGGTTTTGGGGGGAAAACATTTGCCACAGAATGCTTTCCATTCGTCCCCAAAAAGGCTCTTAGTAATTTTTAAATTTAATTAAATTGTACCGCACTTTCACGGCTAGAGGTTATAGGGGAAAAACTGTCGCTAAATGTTTCCCGTTCATCCCTAAAAAAGCTCTAAATTCAGCAAAAATTTAATTTAGAAGAATTCCGCAAAATTATAAAGATTCGGAATAAAATACAAAACCCATCTCTCTTCTAATAAAAAAAAAAGAAAACGCAGAAAAGAAAAAAAAATCTTTCAAAGTGCAAATAAAAGATCTGAAAAAAAAAATGAAAGTAGCAAAAGCTATTATAAAAAATTAACGGTGAAGAAAAAAATTACTCTGCGAATTCCCGTAATTGACAAAAAATGAGCCAAATAATTTCTGGGAATCGCAGATTTTTCACTGAGGAATGAATAATTATTCCCGTAAATGAATCACAGGGTAGTTCAGAAAAATAATTTTCTACTAACCAACACAAATACAGGGGGTTAAAAAGTTAATCTCTAAAACATAATTTTTTGCATAAAATTGATAAAATCCATAAAACATACGTAAGACATGACATACAAAAGTCTTATGACACGTTATATGTAGGCATATAAGATATCTCTAACCTCCGATTGCAAAAATTAGCATTTTTTTTTCGTAAGAAAATAGAAGAAAGAAGGCTCCTCTATAGCCATATCAATATTTTCATCCTGACTGGACAAGATTATTTGAGATGATAAATATCTGCAAAAAGTTTTAAAATTAATCATTTTATACCTAAGTTTTGTTTCAAAGGATTAAAAAATTTTCTTCGAAAGAATCACAGCTAAAAAGGGTTGTAAAAAAGCTTTTAAAATCACTCGTTATAACCATGAGTTGCAGTAGTATATAAAAATTATATTATGACGAGGTAAATTGTCGCTTCGCTCCAATTTTCCCCACCCCGCTTCGCGGGGATTTGTTGCACTCAGCGCAAATTTTAGTGAAAAAAAATATGATGGTTTATAAGTAGATTAGAGCCACTTATAAATCCCAAAAGAGTCACTTATAAAATCCCAAAAATTCGCAAAAAATGCATGAACCTTATAATGGGGGCTACCTGAAGGGGGGCTTTGGGGGGAAAATGGATACGGCCACTGGAAACCACCTGATATAAGGAACTGTATAGATACGATTACCTTTCTTTATTATATCGGTAGATGTGCATAAAAAACCAACCTGAGCCCCCAAACCCGTGTGAGCAAATTCCATTTAAATCTATAATATGTGATATTAGTCGGGAGAGGGAGGGGGGCTGAATAATACAGTACCCCCGAAATATTTTTAATATAAAAAACACCCTTTATCTGAACCTTCAGCAGGTAGATCCATATTGAGGCCCTCTATCTCCATTTTATCACCATCGGCCCTGCCGTTTCTACAAACAATCATTTCAGGAAATATGCTATATAGATAATTTGCAGTATTTCTGATCATGCTCATTTTATAGTTGATTTTATGTTAATTTTTGGATATTTAAATAAATAGAGGCACTTTGGACACCTACATTTCCCCCCTTTCCACTCGTGAAAATTTTTTTTTTTTTTAATTTTATTCAATACTTTAGGTGAGCGAGGTGTCAAAAGAATTTTTTCATAGGCGAAAAAAGAGTGAATGAAAAAGAAAATGAATTTTCAGGGGGTTTTTTGTGGGAGGATTTGAAAAAATAAAAAAAAAAGCATTAAAATCGAAATTTTCTCACCTTTCACGTGGTGGTACCCACGTGAAAATTCATGCATCTATTCACGCACACGGTGCACCGTTGTTGCTTTCTTCACAACTGGCATCTGTGGTCGATTCTGGCTTCTTCTCTTCCTGCGTCTCCGGCATAGAAGGCGTTTCAACTGTCTCCTGAGCAGCTTTCTCCACCTTATTGGGTTCACCACCTTCCTCAACTTGCTGCTTCTATTGCTCCGGCTTCTGCTCTTGACCTTCCTTTTTCACCTTACTGACGGATTGAGATTTTCGTACAACATTACGCGTCACCCTAAAATAGGAAGGAAATCAAATTTTTCATTACAAAACTAATAATTATTTGTTTAAAAATAATTCAATGAAAAGTCCTAAATATTTAGTAACAAACTTCTCTCACTCTCTATTCAAGAATTCTTTAAAGAGAAAAAGATCTTTCTTTTTCAACAAATTAACTCAAGAGTTCTGTTCTTTCACTTTGAATTTCTTGAAGTTCTCAAAAGTTCTTAAGAATAAATTTTTTTCTAAAAAAATCTTTCACAGAAACTTACGTGAAATCCTCAAAGTTTATCTGCTCTGGAAGCGTCTCTTGTTTGTCTTCCAGGACACTGACTTAATTGGCTGCTTCTCCGGATCAGAAATGACAATCAAGGAGATCCGTTAATTCCTTCTTGTCATCCTCCTTGAGTTTCCGCTGCCCTGCAATGGCATCTTTAATACCACCGCGTTGCTCCTTCCTCTAGATGTCCTGCAACTTTGTCATGCCGAAATTCTGTTCCGCAAGGTCACATCGAATGTTGACATCCCTCACACGATGGTATAGAAAATTGTCTTCCTGGAGGTTCTCTTCAATTGTCGTTGCCATTCTCGTGATAACACAGTGAAAGATACCTGTTTGCACCTTCACCGTTGTTGCTTCCTTCACAACTGGTATCTGTTGTCGATTCTGGCTTCTTCTCTTCCTGCGTCTCAGGCATCGAAGGCGTTTCAACTGTCTCCTGAGCAGCTTTCTCCACCTTATTGGGTTCACCACCTTCCTCAACTTGCTGCTTCTGTTGCTCCGGCTTCTGCCCTTGACCTTCCCTTTTCACCTTACTGTCGGATTGAGATTCACGTACGGCATTACGCATCACCCTAAAATAGAAAAAAAATCAAAATTTGAAATTACAAAATTAATTATTTGAATAATAATAATTCAATGAAAAGTCTAAAGTCCTAAATATTTAGTAACAAACTTATCTCACTCTCTATTCAAGAATTCTTTAGAAAAACATACTTACATTGCCAATTTCCACAAAAAATTGTGATTTTTTTTGTTTTAATATTTTACGACCGCGCACATTATATCCATAGGGCCTTCACAGCATCAGTGTTTCACCTTTTTTGCACTTTTTTTCACAAACACTAGCGCCGTGCCGAAATTTTGCGGAAACACCAATTTTGCACATAATTTTTATTTTTTCCAAATTTTCTTTCAGAAAAAGGAGAAAAACTATATAAATGCATCAAAAAGTCTTATATAAAGGTCAAGAAAATAGAATTTCATCTCTAAAACATAAATTTTTGCATAAAATTGATAAAATCCATAAAACTTACTTATTAAGGGAACTTTTTTAACGACTGTGTAATGTTGTGTTTGTGATGATGCTAATTAAATCTATTAGCGAAACGTCGCTATTTAGCATAAAATAAGCTTGCATTATTATTGACTGCGATCCGAAGCTACCTCAAACACTTACTTATTAACATGTCTTATGACACGTTATACGTAAGTCATATGAGATATCTCTAACCTCCGATTGCAAAAATAACAAATTATGTGTATAATAAATTATACAAACACAAAGATTAAAAACTTAATTATTTATAAAAATTGTAATAAAAATGTAGACTCACCACTAATTGCATGTATCACGTCTTTCACTAATTCACTTATTTTAATAGTTTTTTATATTTTTAAAGTCTTTTTCACAATTTTTGAGGAATTTTTAGTCGCGAGAGCTCTTTAGAAGAATCGATTCGTTTCAAAGGTGAAAAAACAATGTTCAATATTTCATGGGTCACTTATAATTTTAGTTTCAAATTTTCTTTTAATATTTCACCAACAAAAATTAATTATAAAATAAAACACCACAAAATCATTTTAAATATAACCACCCTGTCTTTCAATGGGAGGGTTGGTATATATTTATGGCGCCCAACATAATCGAACTAACTGCTTATGAAGAAGAAATTAAAATACAAAAATAAAGTTGCAGGATAATATGGCAGAGGAATCTAGAAAGGAAAGAGTTAACAAAATTAAACTCTTGGAAAAGACATTGAGTTCCACACGAGCCAAAACTTGGGCGGAAAATCCACACCTGAAGAATGAGAAAAGGGACAACAAGGTCCACCATCTCAAGGGTATTCGGTTGGATCTGGAAAGAGGGAACACAGTCAACATCTCGTTCCAAGAACCACAGTGAAACTTCAGGACGAATCCCGATAATTTCCCGGGAAATCTTTATAAAGAAAAGAATTTTCACCGAAAAATCAGACAAAGCTGATCTTCCCGCGGAAGGAGGGTACCACTTCGCAGCGGGGGTGGTTACTAAAGAACCATAATAAAGTCGCAATGGACGCGAGAGGTCTCGTGCTATACAAAGAAAAGCTTACCAAGGATATCAGTAACTACCATTAAGCAGATGGAATTTAAAGAGAATGCAAAACTCTTCCTATCAGATATCCTTGCAAAAATAAATTAAAGCGATAGTACCTGAACGATCAATTACATAAAAGGCAAGATCAAGAATCAGGAAGATATTGAGGAAAAAAAATAAAGAAAATAGATTGTGATTTGAAATAAATTAAAATTTAATAAGAAAGAAAATGAACGTAAATTGGCAGCGCTTAAAAGGCTTAAAGGGTAGATAAGGTGTGAGTGAAGGGACTGAATTAAACCACACATACGAGCACAAAATGTCAGAAAATATCACCAATAATTAAGGAAAAAATTATAATAAAAAAAAAGAAAGAAAATTGTAAAATATTATTAATTTCTGATGCATTTCCCAGGGAAAAGGCCTGTCGATAACATTCATTTTGACCTTTTCATTCATCCTGGTTATGCAAGAAAAACTAGAGGTTTTGGGGGGAAAACATTTGCCACAGAATGCTTTCCATTCGTCCCCAAAAAGGCTCTTAGTAATTTTTAAATTTTATTAAATTGTTCCGCACTTTCGCGGCTAGAGATTATAGGGGAAAAACTGTCGCTAAATGTTTCCCGTTCATCCCTAGAAAGGCTCTAAATTCAGCAAAAATTTAATTTAGAAGAATTCCGCAAAATTATAAAGATTCGGAATAAAATACAAAACCCATCTCTCTTCTAATAAAAAAAAGAAAACGCGGAAAAGAAAAAAAAATCTTTCAAAGTGCAAATAAAAGATTTCAAAAAAAAAAAATGAAAGTAGCAAAAGCTATTATAAAAAATTAACGGTGAAGAAAAAAAATACTCTGCGAATTCCCGTAATTGACAAAAATTGAGCCAAATAATTTCTGGGAATCGCAGATTTTTCACTGAGGAATGAATAATTATTCCCGTAAATGAATCACAGGGTAGTTCAGAAAAATAATTTTCTACTAACCAACACAAATTCAGGGGGTTAAAAAGTTAATCTCTAAAACATAATTTTTTGCATAAAATTGATAAAATCCAGAAAACATACGTAAGATATGACATACAAAAGTCTTATGACACGTTATATGTAGGCATATAAGATATCTCTAACCTCCGATTGCAAAAATTAGCATTTTTTCGTAAGAAAATAGAAGAAAGAAGGCTCCTCTATAGCCATATCAATATTTTCATCCTGACTGGGCAAGATTGTTTGAGATGATAAATATCTGCAAAAAGTTTTAAAATTAATCATTTTATACCTAAGTTTTGTTTCAAAGGATTAAAAAAAAGGGTTGCAAAAAAGCTTTTAAAATCACTCGTTATAACCATGAGTTGCAGTAGCATATAAAAATTATATTATGACGAGGTAAATTGTCGCTTCGCTCTAATTTTCCCCACCCCGCTTCGCGGGGATTTGTTGCGCTCAGCGCAAATTTTAGTGAAAAAAAATATGATGGTTTATAAGTAGATTAGAGCCACTTATAAATCCCAAAAGAGTCACTTATAAAATCCCAAAAATTCGCAAAAAATGCATGAACCTTATATGGGGGCTACCTGAAGGGGGCCTTTGGGGGGAAAATGAATACGGCCACTGGAAACCACCTGATATAAGGAACTGTATAGATACGATTACCTTTCTTCATTATATAGGTAGATGTGCATAAAAAACCAACCTGAGCCCCCAAACCCGTGTGAGCAAATTCCATTTAAATCTATAATATGTGATATTAGTCGGGAGAGGGAGGGGGGCTGAATAATACAGTACCCCCGAAATATTTTTAATATAAAAAAAACCCTTTATCTGAACCTTCAGCAGGTAGATCCATATTGAGGCCCTCTACCTCCATTTTATCACCATCGGCCCTGCCGTTTCCACAAACAATCATTTCAGGAAATATGCTATATAGATAATTTGCAGTATTTCTGATCATGCTCATTTTATAGTTGATTTTATGTTAATTTTTGGATGGGTTGCATTTAAAATAATAATAATAATTAAAGTTCTTTTAACTTACGTTGTATCGAGGTAGAATTGGAAACATTTCCAGCCCGAAAATCTCCTGTGTGGAGAATATTCTCACCATTTGGTAACTTGAAGACAAACATGGAAGCACCTGGGCAGCTATAAAGAAAAAAAATTCCTTAATTCGTTCAAGTAACAATCATTAATGGAGATTTATATTATTATCGTAAAATAAGTTAAAAGTAGTTTAAAAAAAAAAACTGAAATAAGGGAAATCACAAAGATATTAATAATACGTTGAATTGCAGCTAAAGAAATTTTAAGATAGAATTTTGTACAGTAAGGTTTTTTTAGTATCGAATTTTTAGACAAATATTTAGGAACAAACTTATCTCTCTGAAATTCATAAAATTTTTTTATCAATTTTTTTTAAATATAAAACAAGCTTGAGTGGTATCCTATAGAAGTTGAATTAGTTCTTTCTAAGTCGAAACAAATTAATTTCCTACCCTTCTGAACTCAATCATATTCTTTACGGCGTTTCAACTGTCTCCTGAGCAGCTTTCTCCACCTTATTGGGTTCACCACCTTCCTCAACTTGCTGCTTCTGTTGCTCCGGCGTCTGCTCTTGACCTTCCTTTTTCACCTTACTGACGGATTGAGATTTTCGTACGGCATTACGCATCACCCTAAAATAGAAAAAAAAATCAAAATTTGAAATTACAAAATTAATTATTTGAATAATAATAATTCAATGAAAAGTCTAAAGTCCTAAATATTTAGTACCAAACTTATCTCACTCTCTATTCAAGAATTCTTTAGAATTTTTTTCTCAACAAATTAACTCAAGAATTCTTTTCTTTCACTTTGAAGATACCTACTTAAAAGTTCTTACAAATAAATTTCAAAAATGAAATTTTTCAAAAAAAAATCTTTCACAGAAACTTACGTGAAATCCTCAAAGTTTATCTGCTCTGGAAGCGTCTCTTGTTTGTCTTCCAAACATTCCAACATTTTCTAGGCACTTAAAAAGGCTCAGGAACATAAAATTTCCCCTCCAAAAGATTTTTTTCTTGCATAAAATTGATACATAAGACATGTCCTATAAATGTCATATTACATGTCGTATATCATATAATTTAGATTAGACTCTGCGATAGCGGAAAAAATATCCACGATTCTATTAGTTTATTTCAGTCATATTTTGTTTGTTTCTAGATCCTATCTATATAATAAAGAAAGGCCTGTTTGTTGGTAATCGTCGTTCCGACTTTTCTATACAAATCCACACCGTTTGTCCGATCGCGATGAAATTTGGTACAGAGGCTCCTTATAACAGGCGGTTTCAGATGGCCGTATTCATTTTCCCCCCAAAGCCCCCCTTCAGGTAGCCCCCATAGAGATTTCATGCAGTTTTTGCAATTTTTTGAATTTGGCGCCTAAAGTGTTGTATGAAAATGATTTCTTCTCTTTGCAATTTTTTTCTTTTTCCTTCGATGAGAGCTTCCCATCTATATAATAAAGAAAGGCCTGTTTGTTGGTAATCGTCGTTCCGACTTTTCTATACAAATCCACACCGTTTGACCAATCGCGATGAAATTTGGTACAGAGGCTCCTTATAACAGGCGGTTTCAGATGGCCGTATTCATTTTCCCCCCAAAGCCCCCCTTCAGGTAGCCCCCATAGAGATTTCATGTAGTTTTTGCAAATTTTTGAATTTGGCGCCTAAAGTATTGTATGAAATTGATTTCTTCTCTTTTCGAAATTTTTCTCCGGGATTTATAAGTGGCCTCAATCAAACCATCACAATTTTTTTTCTTTTAAATTTTGCGCGAAGCGCAACAAATCCCCGCGAAGCGGGGCGAGGTAAATTGGAGCGAAGCGACAATTTACCTCGTCCTAAAATAAAACTGTACTGTCGACTTATTCAGTTAACGGTTTTGGCGGTTTTGTATATCATACGAAACTATAGGAATTCTCTACCGGAGTAATTTTGAAGTGTGTCTTGTTTTGTTAATGGATGTCTAGTGTCCATATATGGTGCGATTCGTGCGATTTGATTTCCAAAGGATTTCTGTCTCCAGAATTGTGTATTTTATTTTTTCTGTTATTAAAGAGTAATAGGAAGTGTATGTGCCTTTTCTTAAACATTGTTCTATTGTTTGTTAGGAAGTGATTTTTTGTACTTTAATACAAGAGTCAAAGGTGAAGCAGAAAAGGTAAATGACGTGTGAGCACGGAATACCTATTATTTTGTGGATTTATCACTAAAAAGAACTCGTCCATATTTGAAAATAAGTTGGATATGGAGATATTAGGTGGTGTGATGTGGGTGGTGCATTACGGAGAGAGTGGGGCTGTGGCTGGAGATGGGTGGAAAGATAGCAAAAAATAGGTTATATTAAAAAATCGCTTTGAAAATGTGTAGGCGGTGGTGTGAAATGTGGTTTATTTCGTAATATTTCGGGGCTCTTTATATACTTTGAATTCAGCAAAAATTACACGCTATAGCACGCAAAATCAGATTCATTCAAGAGTCAATTTAAAAAAAAAATATTTCACGGTATCTCCGTGTAACACCTGAGTATTTATCGGGAATATCAAGGTTAGTAGGGTGTGTCTTGTTTTAGAGATAAAAAATTATTAAAGACATTAATGCAACTGCCAAAAAATTTCTTATTATAGAAGTGACAGTGCATAAGCGGCGATTATATAAATCTAAAGGTTTGTTTGTTTGTTTGAAGCACATGAACACAACGGCTGGACAGATCTTGAAGAAATTCGATATAGGGGCAAGTGCTATGTGAGATTAGCGCTCCCTTCATAGCGCCCCCAATGATTATTCCCCAACTTTTACATGCTGACGGGTCAGATAACGAATTTTTAATTTTGAAGAATTTGTCGGGGTATTATAATTCATTCTTATCCCCCAACTAATATACGCTCCAGTATTACAGCTTCCAATTGAATTTGCTTACGTGATTGGGGGTCTGGTTGACTAGGACTGTATACTCCATTAAATTAACGCATCCACTTTTTCTGCAGCTTCAAAGTCATTAGAGTACATCCGTGTAAAGAGAGCAACAACCTAAGATGTCTTTCCGTGTGGTCCGGAGTTCCAAGTTCCGGCATGTTTATGGTACAGCCCTGAAGCGTGAACAATGCTACGACAATATCCGTGTGTCCAAGAGTAGTTGGGACTCAACATTTTGTGCAGTCAACACAAAATTTCTTGCTATTATTGTCGAGTCTGCTGGGGGTGGAGCATTTATTGTTCTTCCACACAACAAAGTAAGTTTAAATATGTATTACATCCTTTAATTGTTTTCTAACCTTAATTTAACTTCCAGAGCATTTGGCTCCACCTGAGTCGTTTTCTGTGACTGAACATATATAATCAAAAATTTACAAAATTTCTCATCAAAGCTTACAGAAACGTAAGACTGTTACGTACATATAATTGTAAAAAACCGGTATGAAAACCCAGAGATAACCTTTGTGAGAAAATGTAAAAGGAATAAGTCTTGGTTTAAGAAGAAACCCTATAACTAAAGAACATAAGCAATGAGTAGAAACATAATTTATCACTATATTAATATAAAAGATTTCCAAGAACTATACAATTTGACAAATTAGCTTTTTTTTGTCTTTTTAAATAATCATTCTCACATTCCCTATTTTTGCGTGTTACTTTTCAAAGTTTGACTTTTTGTTAGTGTTTGAAACATGAGAGCTTTGTTATGTTACTATCAGTGCCATCAGTGCTGTGCCCTTGTGAAGGTTTGTAAGATTGCACGTAAAATGCGTGGTACATAAAACGTAAAAATATTCTCGCGCAATTCTCTTTATTCGCTATCTTGGCTGCCATCCAAGATTGATTTAAATTAGAATTTTGGAGGCTAAAATTAGATGCAGGCTTCTCATGCTACCACTATGTAAAATTGTGCGATTGAGGAAAGAAAAAATACTTAGAAAGATCCCAAAGTGCATTCAGCAGCTTTTTTAGCTATGAGCATAGACTTTTTCGCGCGCAGAATCATAACAAACCGCGAGTTAAGTTTTCCTTAGAATTTTCTCATCCAAATTTGTAAATTGGGCCAATTTCATATTTCACTGACAAAAAAACAATCACAAGAATTCTTTTTTACTTACTGTTCTTTCACGTTATACTCTAGGTATCAATTATGCTATATTTTATGTTTAACTCTGCATATATTTAATATATGTATATATGTACACATATGTTTATATTTATCTTTGCGTTTATTACCAATATCTTTATGGCAATGTATTTATTTTATGTATTCATTTTATTTTATCGCAGGTTGGTCGTATCAATGCAGATCATCCCCTTGTTGGTGGTCACAAAGGTCCAGTACTAGATATTGCCTGGTGTCCGCACAATGATAACGTTATCGCGTCTGGTTCTGAAGATTGTGTAGTAAAGGTGAGTCAGATATTTTTTTTATTAGAATGCATTCGCGTGAACTGATCTCCCGCCTCAACAATTTTGGGTCAAATACACAGAAGGAGATGTCAAATTAGGGGAAGGGGTGGTTTCTTGAGAGAGCTGATCGAGCTGATAGAATAAAGACATTCTGCAGGTGTTCATTCATTAATTATTTCTGGGTAGATTTGGCAAATTCCTGATGGAGGCCTTTCAAGAACACTTACGGAACCCGTGGTGGATTTACTATATCATCAGCGTCGTGTGGGTTTGGTTTTGTGGCACCCATCAGCACTCAATGTTCTCCTGTCCGCTGGATCGGACAACCAGGTGGTCATATGGAATGTGGGTACCGGTGAGGTGCTGGTGCATATCAGCTGTCATCCAGATATTGTGTACAGTGCATGTTGGAATTGGGATGGATCGAAACTTGTAACAACGTGCAAAGATAAAAAAATTCGCATAATTAATCCACGAACTGGTGAGGTTGAGAGTGAAGCACCCTGCCACGATGGATCAAAGGCAACAAGGGCAATTTTCTTACGGCATGGACTCATTTTCACGACAGGGTGAGCTGTAATATTACTACTACATACTACTAATATGGAGAGATTTGAGGCGCTCAACCCACTCAATTACTTGGGCTATATGCGCCCAGTGAGCGTAATATGTAATATTTAGGTTCTTTATTCTATATTTTTGTGTTCGTTTAAGGAAGTGCAAAATTTTTTTTATTCTGAAACATTGATATAGAAGTAAAAATTGAGAGATGATTGAGCGGGATGAACGATCTGTCGTTTAATTTTATAACTTTTGCGCCACATTTTGTATGTTGAGAAAGTGATGCTAAAATAGTTTGTGACAAATCATGGAAAATGTGTATAAATTTTCCGATCGTTTTTTTTCTATTTTTTGCTATATTTCGCCTAGTATTTTCACCTAAATATTGACTGTGCAGGAAACAGATATTAACCAATTGGAGTCAGAATTTGTCAGTTCGTATTTGTGCACTTTTTTACATTCTTTTTGTCATGAAAATGCATTTATTATACATATAGCTATTTGTATATAAAAATGTAGTAGAATCATTTAACTCAGCTTTTAGCTGTGTTTCTTTCAGACACAGCTTTTGTGTACCGAGCAAAATCGAAAGTCGTCAGATCGGGCTCAAACTTGGGATGAGCACGAATTAGGGTCCCCACATTTCAAAAAACGTATGCGCCAAAAATTTTTTTTTCCGGCCGTCCGGCGTAGTTCAACCATAAATTGCAAGAGAACGGTAACAGATAGAGACTTGCGGTAAACGGCAAAGTTTAAAAGTCGACTGGAAGACGTCCGATTATGACGTCAAATTTTACCCCCCACCCCCCCGTCCGCCATTTTGAATAACCTCAAAATTTTGTTTTCGCTATATCTCAGCCCCTGTAATAGCTAAAAATCTGAAATTTTGATATGTTGTAGGGGCCATCAAGAGCTTTCCAACGATACCTCATTTTCGAAAATCGGTCAAGCCGTTTAGTCAATATGGCCGCCACAATTTTTCATCGAAAATCGGCCATAACTCGAAAACGGCTTGACCGATTTTGATCAACCCGGGGTCAAATGAAAGATCTCAACAAACCCTACAACTCTCTAGAACATCCGAAGTTTCAAAAGTGACCTCTAGGGGGTCAAAAATCGAAAACAAAATTTTCGATTAGTTTTCGATGAATATCTCGAAAACGGCGACATAAATTTTTTTCATTTTTTGATATGTTGTAGCTGACCATATTATCTAGCTTCATGCCAAAAATGAAGAAAATCTATGGATCCGTTCTCGAGATATAGCCTTCCAAAGTTGGCATGTCATATCTCGGGTTCTACAAGTCCGATCTTGATCAACTCAAGCGCAAATTAAAGGTTTCGTGAAACCCTACAAATGTCTACAACATTGCAACTTCGAGAAATGACCGCAAGAGGCGCTAAAATCGAAAACAAAGTTTTCGAAAATTTCGAACTCGAATTTTTCGAAAATGGCGACATAAATTTTTTTCATTTTTCGATATGTTATAGCTGACTTCAAGACCTTTCAAACAAAAAAAAATTTATGAAAATCTATGAATCCGTTCTCGAGATATGGCCTTCCAAACATTTCTTAGGGTATGACTTTTCAACTTTTCCCGACTTTGCGCGTATTTAAATTAATTCGCGTTCTAGTTTGCTCTCACAAAATTGGTACACTGAAAGAAACACAGCTCCCGTAAGCTTGGTCAGCTTACCAGTACATTTTTTTTAGATTCCTTGCGATATAGTCTAAAAATACGCAAAACTTTGAGTTGGTTTCTTTTTGCAAAGAAAATTTAATATGTTCCCTCCAGTGTGCCTTTTTAAAAACGCTCTGAGAAAAAATTACAGGTCAATCGACTTTTGGTTGAAATTTAATAATTAATTATTAATAATAGTGTACTAATTAATTGCAAATTATACAAATCTCATTTTATGTACAGTTTCAATAAAGGATCCGAAAGACAATATTCTCTACGAGCACCAGACGCTCTTGAAGAGCCAATTGTTCTCGTGGATTTGGATACATCGAACGGTGTCATGTTTCCACTATACGATCCAGATACAAATCTTGTTTTCCTATGTGGAAAAGGAGATTCTGTTATAAGATACTTTGAGGTGCGTCTAAATATAAATTTTCCATTATTTCATGCACTAGGTATGTACTTAAAAATAATTTTTTAATATTTTTTTCTATAGGTTACACCAGAACCACCATTTGTGCATTATATCAATACATACCAAACGCAAGATCCGCAACGTGGTATAGGAATGATGCCAAAGCGTGGATGTGACGTGAATATCAATGAGATTGCCAAATTTTATAGGCTTAACAACAATGGTTATTGCCAAATAATCTCAATGACCGTACCGAGGATGTCAGAACTTTTCCAAGAAGATCTCTACCCGGATACAATTTCAGATGAAGCTGCAATTACAGCGGAAGAGTGGTCAGCTGGAAAGGATGCTGATCCCACACTGGTATCACTCAAAGTGAGTTTTACTTAGGAAATTTTTTTTTCACCGGTGGGGGTGTGTTTTTGGTGTTGGGTGCATCTTTTTCTCAAGAACAGTACATAAAGTTTATATATCTTAATACAACAGTAACAAACTTTTAACTAAACGAACATTTTATGTTTTCTTTTTAATTTAAAATAATATATATTTGAATTCCTAACTTAAATGCAAAAAGGCAAATGCCGCTTTTTGGAAGTTATTCAATGAACTGGAACTAACCGTTTAGAAGGTTGGAACCTGCAACCGTTCTATGGTTTGCCACAAACAAATATTTCTTGATTTTTTTTTCAATTCCGCTCTTCCCCCTCGTCATAGAACTCCCACATTCTTGCAAAAAGTCAAAATTAAAAAAATTATTTTTTTTTTGAATGATGAAACCGGTTGAAAAAAAGTCAAATAACGATTTTTTTTCAAATAAAATTCGATCACACCCGGGTAGAGCTTGAGTTAAATTGTTTGCTATAATCTACTCTACATAATTTATTAATTTTTAATGTCACATAATGAAACGAGCTTATACCAAGTTTGACTTCGATCTGAGGTAGACAAGACAGTACATGGTTGATGATTGTAATACCACGAAGTGGAACTTCAACTAAGAGGATTTTTTAATGTGAGTAGATATTCGATAAAAGGGCTTTGTAATTTAACTACCTGATGCTTGTTAGATATCGAATCTATGTATTTTTTATATTTTCTTTTTTTGCAGCAGCAGCTATGTAACTTTTAGACCTACCTACTCTATTTTTACGTTATAGATATGAGTTCTTAATCTGCCTTTAAAGGGATTCTTTATCTGACCGACATAAAGCACCTCAATTGTACTCCTCATATTCATTAATTAAATGAGCGAGGTGTAGTACAATGGACAAGCTTTTCTTCCACTATAGATATAAAAAGTTTAACTGATAACATAATCAAAAAAAATTAATATCAGAGTTGTTAAAAAAGTTGCTTCTATGTATGTATATTAATAGCGTCATATCTTCAATTTTGTTAGAAACATAAATGAAACTACTTATTTAACTACTTATTAAACTGTTGATTAAAAATAAGATGTCTGTGTGGCGACAAGTACACTCAGCAATTGGCACACACCTGCCGGCTTTGTTTTTAATTTTACTGCATAAATACTCATAAATTGTCTGAAAAGGATCGTAATCTTTTTGTGCAGGGTGGTTACATCTCTCCTGGGCAGGCTAAGCAGCTTACTGTAACAAAAAAATCAAATGTGCTAGACAAGATTCCCCCGAGAGGTCCGAAAGGAGCTGTTGGAGCTCAGCAAAGTGTCAACTCATCTGCCTCTAATGCCGCAAATAACAATATTGTTGTTCAACAGTCTATGGGAGTTTCGGTGAGTGTCTATCAAAAATTTCGTTTAGTCCAATCTCTAAACTTGACCTACAATAAGCTTGCTTTAGCTGCAGTGGATTGGAAGCGATCTTAGTCGCGGCCACCCCAAACAAATCTGAAATCTCTAAACTTACCAAATATTTGTTATAAATTATTCAATGAACAATTGTCGTAAGAATATTGAATGTAAATAAATTAAACTTTTTTGATGATTAAATAATGATTTCAACACTTTTACTGATTGACAAAATTATGGCTATAATGCTGTCGAGTCCACATGGTGATTTTTACCAATTTATCTTTTTTTTTATAGGACATTGAACTCAAATTAGCAGCTAACTAACATAAATTTTTGTCTGTTTTTTTTTTGTAAAGGAACAAGAACTGAAGGAAATACTTGAAGAGATTCGCAAGAGTAAGGATGAGATAAGAAAACTAAAGGCCGTCATTGTGAAGCACGAAAATAGAATTCGTGCTCTAGAGGCTCCTAATAAAACAAGAGAAGAACATGAGAATGGATCGAGTCATGTAGATGCTGGATCCCGATTGAGAAGTACTTCAGACATCGATACTCCTACTGAAACCCTAAAATTGGCACCAGATGAAGTATAAGAAGTGTTTTGTTTTTTTTTCTATTTATTCTCACGGATACTTCAATTTTTTGTAAAAGTTCTACCCACCCCTCTTACTCTTATGTTTTTTTTTTCATACACAAATAAAAAAGAAAGAACTATATAGGTCAATACCAGACAATTGTATTAAAAAGGAAAGAGCGTAGTTACTTTCAATGCACAAAATTTGTCGAAGAGAATATAAAATTTGGTTTTAATAAAAGGAATACGTTGACGATTATTTTCAAGGGAGAATTTATGTACCTTTTCCTATAAGATACAATTATGCATGTTTGAATTGCATAGTAATTGTACAGTTATACCCTACTAAATCATCTTTTGGTTAAACTCTTCTCAATCATTAATTAAATCGCACAAGAAGAGCTTAATCAAGATTTAAAAAAAAGGTATGAAAGTAATGTTGCATAAATCATCAGTTATCGTACTTGTTGAAAATTACTACTTTATACGATAAGCGCATGAGCTGTGATTCTTTATTCGACAGTAATTGCCTTTAACCCCGAAGGATTGGCCTTGTGGCTTGAAAAGGCTGGGGCCGTAAAGCTTTAAAATAAAAAATAAATAAAAAAAACCTTGAAGGATATATGAGTAAAATTAGAGTTTACTCTAATTTTCTCTCACAAAGAAAAAAGTGTTCTTTCGAATAGTAAATGTAAATTCCCTAAAAATAGATATAAAATGTATTGCAAAATGTTAAATAGATTTTAATTCTCAGATGATTTCAAAACATCGAATAGGCCACGGTGGCCAGCAAAATCCTTTAGAGGTAAAGTTATGGTGAGACGATAGCTTTCATAAACGGTCTGATCCATAACATATCATGGTGTTTTTTAGATTTGTTTGATAAAAATTGTAAAAATTTTTGAGCCCTATGGAAGATGTTATTATGAAAGCAACATAACAATAAATCCTTAGTCGGTTCGATCCAACACTACAATATCGAATAAAGAATCACGTCCTAAAGGAAAGCAGTAATTCAGTACAGAAATAAATAACCTAAAAAAATTAAAAAACAACATTTATAAGGCTGTGCCAATTTGTTGCAGGAATTGACTAGGATTAAAAAAATTATCAAATGTTAAAAATAAAGGATATAAACGATTTTCTGTAAAAGTTCGAAGTTGAGAAAAAAAATGAAACTTTAAAAGAATCAATGATCTAAAACAACGAAATTCAAAAACGGATGTTTCTTAATTTATATAAATTCATGAAATTATTAAAATCCTATTTCAATTCTGTTTGTGTTTATTATCATTATAAAATATAATAGTTTTTTACATGTGGACAAAATATGTTTTGAATTTTGAGATTAGATGTTAGGTGATTTAAAAAAAAAATAATAATAAGCGAGTTTTAAAATCAATAATATCTATGAATTCACATAAAAAAGATTCAATCTGTTAATAATGGTTTTACGTTAAGGTATCAATACAAAAATAAGAGATATTTATTTTCTTCTAACCCTCCGTATAGTGTGACCAAAATAGACTTTTATAGACTTCTTGGTGCTCCCCAAGAAGTCTTTTGAACACAAAAATAATTTTTAAACGTATTTTTTGATTTTTTTTGGGATTATGATCGTCGAGAAAGACATAGGTTTCACCAATTTTGAATTCTTACATTTTTTCTAATAAATTTTTTTTTGGTGGTCGGATTGACCTCAAATTTTTACACAATCTTATTTGATAACCAAGGAACTTATTTCCAAAAGCTTGGCTCTAAATCTTTAAGAACTAATGCGCAATAATTCGAAATATAGCTCTGGGGTCGGTCACTTACCCCTCATAGTATACGGAGGCTTTAAATATATTTTTTAGTTTATATCTCTATAAAAATTGATTTCGTTTATATATTTTACTCCGCAAAAAAGCTTTTAATATTTTTATATGAAAAAAGGACTTAAAAATTGAAGCCACCAATGAGGGCGTGAACGCCATATGAAACTAACAGACGCTTACTCCTATTTTTCATTGGAGGCTTAATTTTTATTCTGACAATTCAAAATCGCAACTTAAGTCTGTCTTGTTAAATTAGAGTGTTGGAAAATAATGGTCAGTAACTTAGGTACTATAAAAGTGAAGAAACCCTATTCAATCCCAAGATCAATAAAACGTAATATAAGCTAAAAGTGCCATATTCATTATTTTAATCAAATTTACAATTGAAAAAGTAAAAAAGATCAAACAGATTTACCTAACCACCAACACACTGCTATTTTATGAACACACCCGTAGGCATACATCTTTCCCATAAGCGAGATTGTAATAATTGGAGGAATATTTGGAGGAAAAATTAATTTTGTATGACGAGAAGCTTGTAGTAATTTGTAAATGTTATTTATTTGTTTCCTAAAATCTTGTTATCTGTGTAAATGTCTTTAGAACGAGAAGAAAAAAAATTTAGTTACAGAGAAAAAATAAAGTAAAGTATGTTTTCCCTTCTAAATAACAATTCAATTTATAATGGAAAAAAGAAAAAAAATAAAGAGAGTATAGAGATTAATCAATACTTGTGTTCGTATTTTTTTTTTTTTTTTGATTTACAACGTTCTTTTTAATTTTTTCCTTAAATAATTCATTTTTTTATACATTTGAGAGAAATTTATCTACACATTTATTTTATTATTAAGTTTATTATATACCTATATTTTTCTTTCACCAAGGAATACTTTTATAAATTTCCGTTATTTATATCTGTGTATTTTTAGCCTTTATACAGATATTCGTTCTATATTTTATTTATTATACTTTTTATACGAATTCATTCTCTCGTGTAATAAAAATAAAGATTTTTATGGTACTTTTGAAAGTAAAGTTCAAGACAAAATAACAAAATCATAAATTCATTATTTGCTCCAACTTAAACCAACAATTTTTTGCTCCAAAATGAACAAAAAAGGTTCCTTTTTTTATTGTACAAAAAAGAGATCTTGAAGAGAAAACGAAAACTAATTTAAATTTTTAATGAAATGAGTTTTTTGTGAGGAATTAACACGAAAAAAGATTGCTGAAGATGCTCTCAGAGATGTGAGACTTTTTATTTTGATAAAAGAAGAAATAAACATGACTGAATAAGAGTGTCGAGTCTAGAAGCTATAAAAATTAAATTATTTACTAGAACAGAAATAGATAACTTTTTAAGGAACTAATAAATTATAATAATAAAAGAGAAAAAAATTTGCATATAAAAAAAATGTTTTGTAATTTAATTATTCTCATCATCGTTCAAAATTTTAAATGATTATTCGTGATTCTTTCTCTGTTCTTTTTTTTTAATAAAATTATGTATTTTGCATATTTGTGGAAATTACTTTTCTTGCTTAATTATGTTATACTATATAATTTTCTTTTTTTTAATCTCTTTATAATTATAGTATATTTAATTAAACTTTTATGTGCTCACGAATTCTTGGACATTACTTTTCTTCCTTTTTTTTATACACTTTTTGATCTTTGTTTTTATTCTCTGATTTTTTTTTCTCTACTTGGTTCTATGTTCCCAATAACTTTCTTTGTTCTAAAACCCTCGATGCCTTGATGGAGGTATAATTCAAGAGAAATTCATCGTTTTTAGTGTTTTTTGTTTATCAACCACTATTTTTGCCTCATTACATTTTACAATAAAACTATAAATAAACAGGTCGTACTCACACAGGGTGCGTTTCATTCATCTCAAAAAGAACCTGAGCTATAGTCCGGCTCGATTCAACGTTGCTCAGTGCTACACCTGCCAAATGGGGTTCATAGTATCGAAGCATTCTGTAAAGAAACGCCAAAAAAATAAGGAAATGAATATTAAAAATCAATCACAAACAATAAAATAAATGTATGGAAAATTTTTCAAACGCATTTTCTGAAAGGACCATATGTTTTAGATCATGGTGGTAAATATAAAAAAATTTCTTATAATTTTATGAATTAAATGGTTTCAAAATTTGGCTTGATCGCAATTTATTAGAGTTTAGGTTATTTTCAATTAATGCAAGGGTTGATATAAAAATAAAACTTTGTTTTTACAATCTATTAACATTTTGGAAATTATCAGAAATGTTAGGAGAAAAATGCTTTTTATTTTTTTTTGTATTTTGGGCCCTTTGGACTATTGAGAAAAAAGTTTCAAATGACAATAATAATATGTGATATGTTGTATGTTTTTGTCTCGGCAGTCTATATAAACTTTATAGTTTAAGACTGGGCTTTGGGTGTAAGGTAAGGGGGTTACAAACAAAAAAAAAACAGATTTACCCAGTAGGAAAGGTATTCATGAGTTATGATCGCTGGTATACAAGAACATTCATTATCAATCAGCACTATAATATCTTTTAGTGAAATAATAAAACTTAATATACAATGCTATAGCATATAACAGTAAAATTAGCTTATCCCCCAAAAGAATCATCAAGCATAAGTCAAAAATATAATCAAACAAATGGAGTCAAACTTACCGTTTTGCAGATCCACTGTAATTAACTAAATTTCTGAGAATCAATGAGGCTGTCAGTCGGATGCTTTTTGTCACTGGCCCTTCATTGTCATCCTGAGGCAGAAATAATAAATATATACTAGGTATTGGGTGGTATTCTAGGATAGAGACACCTTTCAAGATCAAGATAAAAATCAAAATAAAGACCAAGACTGCCGGTATTCTACTTTACGACGAATTATCCAGAAAAGTAAAATCAAAATTTGCGTTATCCTACTTGTCAGTTTCTTGGTTTCAGCTTCGCGCCAAGAAAACTTTAGCGATATCTCTTTCTAACGCATGATTTTTTATATTGCGCTTTCTCGTTCACTCTCGGATGACAATTGAACGAAAAAACACTTTATGGGAATTTCTTCCTTATGACCATTACATGCAGGAGCCTTGATTGTATAATCTCGGCTATTATTCCCAGGCATTATTGCTCCGGGAATGCAATGTAGGTATATTGTCAGAGAGTTGCTTTCTGCCTCCAGATTATGATAATTTGGTGGTAACTGTACCCACAAAGATGTGTATGCTACTGAAAAATTTTGAATTTTTCGTAGGAATCATGGTCACTTCTTCTTGCAATTGATGGAGTGACCTTCGGATTAGGGATCTCATCCCAGGATTGTCATATCCTGGACAATCCTAGGATGCTGGTGCAAAAATGTTTGTTTTTCGCCGGAATTGTGGTCACTTCTCATTGGTAATGATAAAGTGACCTCCGGATTGGGGATCTCATCCCAGGATTGTCACATCCTGGAGAATCCTGGGATGCTAGTGCAAAATTGTGGGTTTTTCGCCGGATTTATGGTCACTCCTGATTGGTAATGATGAAGTGACCTCCGGATTGAGGATCTCATTCCAGGATTATCAAGCCCTTGATAATCCTGGGATGCTGGTGCAAAATTGTGTTTTTTTCGCCAGAGTAGTGATCACTCCAACATTACTAATGGGAAGTGACCATAAATCCGGCGAAAAACCCACAATTTTGCACCAGCATACCTTAATTGTCTAGGACTTGATAATCCTGAGATGAGATCCTCAATGTGGAGGTCACTCCATCATTACCAATCAGGAATGACCACAATTCCGGCGAAAAACTCACAATTTTACACCAGCATCCCAGGATTGTCCAGGATGTGACAATCCTGGGATGAGATCCCCAATCCGGAGGTCACTTTATCATAACAAAGGAGAAGTGACCATAAATCCGGCGAAAAACCCACAATTTTGCACCAGCATACCTTAATTGTCTAGGACTTGATAATCCTGAGATGAGATCCTCAATGTGGAGGTCACTCCATCATTACCAATCAGGAATGACCACAATTCCGGCGAAAAACTCACAATTTTACACCAGCATCCCAGGATTGTCCAGGATGTGACAATCCTGGGATGAGATCCCCAATCCGGAAGTCACTTTATCATTACCAATGAGAAGTGACCACAATTCCGGCGAAAAACAAACATTTTTGCACCAGCATCCCAGGATTGTCCAGGATATGACAATCCTGGGATGAGATCCCCAATCCGGACGTCACTCCATCAATAGCAAGATGGAGTGAACACAAATCCGGCAAAAACTCGTCATTTTGCATCTGCATCCCCTATTTGTCAAGAGTTTTCATATCTCCCATAGCGAATTTACTTTGCCTTTACCTAATTTAAAAACCAAGTTTTCAGGCAACCTCTGAACAGTCTTGGAATTTCACATAAATCCAAGACATTTTACGTTATAATAAGACCGTAAATCTCTATCGTAGAATACAGAATCTTGGAATATTTTTATCCAAGCCTCTTTTGACAACTCATTTTGTAAATCTTGATTTTGATTTTGATTCGTATCTCAGAATACTAAAAGTCTTGGAAGTTGTATGGAGAAACAAGATTTTTTGGTTATGGTTCGACCGTAAATCTCTATCTTAGAATACCAAATCTTGAAATATTTTGAATTTCCAAGATTATCCTGAAAATTTCTTGGAATTTTAAAGTAGAATACCAAATCTTGGTTTTTTTCTTTATTTTGATCTTTATATTTATCTTAGAATACCGCCAATTGGTATTCTTTTCTTTATTTTTATTTGCTTCTTTTAGTACTTACTAATCGCTCCCTCGTTCGGACAAATTCCAACGAATGGTGGCGTTTGATTGCCTGTATGGCTGCACTTCCCGCTATATTGGGAGGGTACGCCGAGGTTAAAGAACCTGATGATGAGGTTGACAAAGCTGGTGATGCACTACCACCGTCACCACTACTTGTAGCTGCCGATGAGCCTGAATTGGGACTTCCTGTATTTCTTATAAGTGTCACAGGATGTGCCTGATGTGTAGCACTACTTTGAGTTCCACTAGCTAATCGTTTTTGCGCTGCTGCTTGCATAGCCTGATAAATATAATAATGTTTAATATTATATATATATTATATAATATTATAATGTGTAGAGTTTCTATAATAAAAAAAACAAAGAAAAATCAATGAAACCTACATCCTTGTTGCAGTGGCGATCAATGAGATGTGTCATGAGAGAAAATCGTTTTCTGGGTACGTTGTCACAGAGATTTGGACCCGGACCCCATTGGCAGTAGATTTCTGCCGTGGAATCCAAACCGTTAGGGCAATGTACGTTGCACGCGTGCGTTATTACATCGTTTAGTGATCTATACTTCTTTCGAGGACATCCACGCCATTCACAAACAAGCCACCAATTGGGATCAATCTCCTCGTCGATTTTCGATGGTGGAAGTGGTGTTGGGGTCTCTGTTTTAGGGACTGATGTAGTTGCTTGCGGTGTCGGAGATGGTCCCTTAGATCCCTGTTGCGGCGAAGGGGATTTCGGAGGATTGTTTTGAGGATTTTGAGGTGCATTTTGTGGCAAAGGATTCATTTTAACTTGCATCAGAGCCGGAGGTGTCGTTGACTTTGCCGGATTTTCCACTTCACTTACTACCTTACTCCCACTGGTCACAATGTTATTGCTCTTTAATGGGATATTCATTGTGGGTGTGGGTGGTGCTATGGAATTTACCACTGTCGTTATCGGCTGTTGTTGGGCACTTACAATAATCTGCTGTGCTGTCTTCTTCTCCACAACCGTCGTAGATACAACGGCATTCGGTGATTGAGCATTTGCAATGACAGTATTAAGTGTTACACTAGATTGATTTGTAGGAGTATTTGTAATACTTGTGGTTGTACTATTGGGTAGTTGATTGACAATGACATGATGCTGTACCGGTCTTTGCATTTGCGTGACAACCATCTGCTGCCCTTGTTGTGTCATGATTATCTTCTGTGGCGTCCCGCTCATACTTCCCGTATTCGTCGCTGAAGCACTTGGCTGCTGAAGAATTATGATGGTTTTTGTTCCTGTTCCTGCACAAAGTATAATGCAATTTTATTAAAGAATATTTCCTATCAAAATAATTAGACTCACCTTGTTGCTGCGGCGATTGCGTAACTAAAAGCGTCTGTAGTGGATGTGATGGTTGAGGAGTTGCCACTACGTATGTCTGTCCTTGAGGATTTGTTGCCAGGACATATTGTGTCTGTGGTTGTGCTGTTAATTGAACCGGTTGAACTAATTGCCCTGTTTTCGTCAGTTGCAGCTGATTCGTCCCCCCAGTCGAGGGTTGCAGTATCACAGGAACAGTTTGATAGCCCGATTCCGTCTTTATTGTAGCTGTTGTTTGTGACCCCAAACTCGCTGCTCCAGTCTGTGATAAAATCATTTGTGGCTGTGTTCCTGACATGATAATTTGTCGTTGCATTGGCACGGGAACTGTAATCATTTGCTTTTGTGTCCCCGTTTGAATATCCCCCGTCGTTGTGACTACTTTCTTTTCCACAATCACTGTTTTCGGGGTTTGTACTCTGACATCCTCCACCTCTGCCTGGGTCTGTTGTGGCTCCTCATCGAGATCCTCATCCTCTAATGCTGAAGCGGCCAATTCTGCAAATAATTTAGCCGCATTTGCAGATGGTGCTGCAGTTGCGGGTTCATCTTCTTCCTCATTTGAGTCAATTATAATCACTTCAGTGGATGGATTTGTTGAATTAGTAGTCGCTTTCTTGGGCGGTGATGACAATTCCTCACAGGAATCACACCCCACTGAATCCAGTCGCCTCTTCAGACTTTTCTCTGCGGCCCCACCATTTCCACCAAAAATTGGTGGGTCCAATGATTTTCTTTCTAGCAAATCCGCCAGCATTTTATTAGCACTCACAACCTGTGAGGTTTTATTTAGTGAATCCTTGGAACTATTCTCATCCTCCGTAGAGCATACGGAGCTTTGATTATTCTGCACAAGAACTCCCTCGAAGCTCGTGAGGGAATTCTCGGCGTCATCAGCAAATGCATTTTGATTCGTACTTGCTATGCTCGAAGCTATAGAATTATTTCCCGTCGAATTGGAATCATCGTCAATCTTCACTGTTGTATTAACAATTACTTGCCGTTGATTCGTCACACCACTAAGTGGTGCAAGAGGTGGTACAGGATCCCAATGATTTGACATCACATGATCCGTTTCCTGTGGTATTTTCTTCTCCAAGAAAACTGGTCCAGTAATCACATTGGTCGCAACTGGGGCCTTTACAATTTTGAAACAAAATTAATTTCAAAATCTCTTCTTTCTTTATCATATAGACATATATATAAAAAATGGTTGTACCTTAATTGTGACACTTGTCTTTATTGGCGTAGCATTGGGTATCTGATTGATTAATGGACTCGAAAGGGCTCCATTGCCAGTTTGTTTTTGCTGTGCCATCTCTTTTTGCTTCTGCATATGCTGTCGCTGTGCAACCTGCACCACAGAGAAGATGTTTAATTTTATATAATTAATATCCTCATTAGAAAAAACTTTATAGCATTATAGAGCACTCTATAAAATTATTATAATAACACGTTTAAACTACTACAAAAAATCTGTTATGTTTTATAAGTATTTAAGGGGACTATACAACATAGTATTTTTTTCTTATAGGAGAGTTCATTATTTGCAATTCATGTTAATTAAAGGTGAAGAGTAAATCAACTCCCACGAAAAAGCTCGGCCGATAGTGATAAAATTCGCTATGGACATAAATGAACTAATACAAGTTGCCAGCGCAAAATACGATTTCCCCGCCATCCCGTATTGTACCACGACATAAAAATACATTTTCCCGCTTTTTTTCACCCGGGAGGTGAACTTCCCCATATAAATGCATGGGAAAGTCCAAACATCACAACCTTTGACGAACAATGTTACGAATTTTATCTGTGTTTCTTTCACAAAGCTTTGTGTACCGAGCAAAATCGAAAGTAGTCAGATCGAGCTCAAACTTGGTATGAGCACGAATTACGGTCCCCACATTCCAAAAAAAAAAAAAACGATGCGGCAATAATTTTTTTCCCAGCAGCTTGTCCAGGCGTAGTTCAACGCTAATTTGTAAAAGAACGCTAATAGATAGAAACTTACGATCAACGGCAAAGTTTAAATATTGACTCTATTGACTAGAAGACATATAGAGGTCTGAAATTTTGATATAATGTAGGAGCCATTAATACCTTTTCAACGATTAGTCAATGTGGCCGTCACAATTTTTCATCGACAATCGACCATAACTCGAAAACTATAACTCGTTTGATCAACTCGGACTCAAATGAAAGCTCTCAACGAGTCCTTCGACTATCTAGAACAGTGAAAGTTTAAAAAGTAAGCGCTAGGGTGACTATTTTATTTATTTTTTTAATTTTTATCTAAAACAAAATTTTCGATTACAGTCAGGTATTAGTTAATATCGCATATGATGTACCTACTCTTCTCATCCATTAATAATAATGTGTGGAAAGAGTATATACTATATGACGCTAATCAATACATACATGACTGTCAAATTAAAATTATTAAAATTAAGAAAATCTATGGATTCGTTTCCGAGATATAAACTTCTGAATTTGGCATGTCATATCTCAAGATCTGCAAGTCCGATTTTAATCTAGTCAAGTGCAAATAAAAAGTTTTGTGAAACAACAAATGTATAGAACATTGTAACTTCAAGAAATGACCGTAAGAAGCGCTAAGGTAAAAAACAAAATTTTCGAACTTTATTTTTTTGAAAATGGCGACATATTTTTTTTTTATTTACGATATATTATACCGTTATAGCTGATTTCAAGACCTTTCAAACAAAAAAAAATTAAGAAATTCTATAGATCCGTTCCCGAGATATGACCTTCTTTTACCGAATTTACGAACATTTAAATTAAATTGCTGTTTAGTTTGCTCTCACAAAATCGGTAGGTACACTGAAAGAAACACAGCTCTCGTATACTTGGTCTCTTATTTGTACATTTTTTACTGTATATAGGTATCAGAAATTACTTTTCTTACACTGTGCTACAACATTCTCGTCTTATGAAATTATCATCCAAATAAATCTCTATAAATTTCTTTAGTCGTAAAACATAACAAAATTTAGTAATGTTAACGAGGAATTTTATTCACTTCAAGTCTATTAATTATGTAGGTTGTGCTTGTGGTTAATCTTTAAAAAAAAATAGCAACAAAACAAATCTGTTATGATAAAAATGATATTAAACTCAGCAAAAAGATACAATTTTATGCATGCCAATTAACACTCTCGTCATTTTAATTGTTGAGTAATTTCACATTTCCCCTAAAAAGAATCATGACACTGCAACTGTCGGTTTCTACCCTATCCTCTATTTTCTCTTACCATTGGATTTTATTTTAATTTTTAAACTATATATATTATCTTTTCATGATAAAGGGAACAAGCTAAAATTGAAAAGGAATATATATATAAAGGAAAATTTGTTAGTAAAATTGTTACCTGATGCAGATTCACATTCGGAGCAATCAAACAAGTAGAAACACTACTACCAGCGGTTTGGTCGTTAACGGGAGATGTTACCTTATTTGCCAAGAGACTCTTAATTAAACTACTGCTAGATGCGGCTGCTGATGATGCCAGAGAGACAGGCGCCACCGATGGTTGATTCGCATTATTTACTGGTTTAATAGTCGCACTATTGGCACTCTTCACTTGATGGCTCAATTGCGCTTGATTTCCACTCATCACAATTACATGATTTTCCGGATGTTGATGATTTATAATTTGTTGCGTTTTTTCTAGCGTTGGCTACAAAAAAAATAATAAGAGAAATAATATAATATTACAGGTACCTATATAGTATTTATAGCTCTCCATAGCCCTCCATAGTTTTTTTTTGTACTTTTGGGCATTATTTCAATAATATAACAATAATAATAATTAGCCAAAAATACTTCATATATGTATGTTCTAAATTTTTTCAATTAATGTCGCATGTGAAGGTCTGTTGGTAATCGTTAGTCCTGCTTGGCTGTATATTCCTAAATCACATAACCAAATCCTGCCCACTTTTATTTCGTTCCCTAAATGACTTGTAAGATTGGATTACATATTTAGAGTATATTATTCCAAATTAAAATATATTATTCCCAATCAAAAAAAAAAGCATAATTATTTTTTAAACCCAATCATATTCTTGAAATTAAAAAAATTACAACCTTTTGACACAATTTGTAATAGTTTTTTTCTTAATGATTACAATTAACATCGGTAACATTTGTCGCCAGCTCTTTGCGCGAATTAACGCTCCAAAATTTCACACAAAAATCAATCAACAGCGAACTTTTAAATGCATCTTGTAATTAATTGATTGATAAAAAAGTGTAATGGTCGTTGCTTACTGTCTTCTTATCAATAGAATTCTTTTTTTTCTTATTTAGCTGTGCTACTAAAATTGATCCTGGATGTTGTTGTTGAGTCACCGTCTGGGTATTAGTGGAATTCGTATCATCGCATCGGTCAAATCTCTTTTATATTGCATCTAAAGCTTTCTTTTCACATATAGGTTCATAGAAAATCGCGCATTCAACCCATCACCATAAAAATGTTCAATTAAAGAAAAGCTTTTAAATTGTTTTTGACGTGAACAACGTGAAACAATCAGTATAAGCCATAAATTAATTTTCACATACCACAACAATCCCTTTGTGAACTACAGGTAGTGGTTTGGTACGAATTTTGATGCCCTCGTAGCAGAATTGAGAACCATCTGGTGATAACTGATCCAATTTCACGGGATTTGGGCCGACACTACCGCCAAAAACTGAGCGAACACATCGTGGAAAATGCACAGGCGAGACAACACCACGTCGTCCGAGCTTTGAGCTTGCCGTAATATACATTTTGTACAGTTCCTGTTGCTCAATTCGTGTATTGAGATTGGGTGCGGGCTCAAATGTCGCACGTAACCACGCAAGGGCAAATTGTTCATTCTCCTGCGAGCGAAACAATGAAAAAGATACATTACTTACTATGAAAATGAGAAAAATGAATGAACCAGTTTATTCCAAATAGGGAGACATGCGGATTGTGATTTATAAATGATTTATAGAAATAGAAGTTTTGTCATTTAAAATTCTCACCTGTATTACTTGCTGTTGAGCATGTTTTGCTGAAACATTTGTTGTATTCTGTTGGGAAATTTGTGAATCTATAGAAGTGGGAGCTGCAGTACTGTTTACAGTTACAGCAGCTGCATTTGGGGTGCTAAGAACCATCTTTGGTGATACAGCAGACACAGCAATGGTGCTAGGAGTCACCTGGGTTGGCACGATGGCTTTAATAGGACTAATGTTGGCCACAAGGGGCGGAATTGACGTGCAGACTTCTGAAAATATATAACAATTCAAAGTATTAAATATTTTTATTTTATAGATTTCTATGTAAACTTACTTTGACCATCATCTTGACTTAGGGTATTTATAAATGAAGCCGATGAACTGGTACTCCCATAGTAACTGGATGTGTTACTACCCATTGAGCTACTATTGATAATATGGTGCGATGCAAGAGGGATATTTGCACTTCCGGAGACTGTTTCAACCACACGCATCATAATACAACCATCTGCCCCATAACTTTGAGCCTCAACCGTTACAAGGGACACAAGAGTATCCACAACCCCTCGCACTTGAACAATAGCATTACATGATCTTTCACCTAGGAGACTGAGGGCATAGATGCACTCGAGTGTATAGAGAAGAAGCATAATATCATTGAGGCAGAGGAAGAGGCACACCTGGCGATAGACCTTTTTATCCAGACACTTGTGCAGATGATCCTCATTTGAGGGTTTTTGGCATAACTTGTATAATACTTCGAGGCAGCTAATGATAACTCCGCGATCTTGACATTCCAACCCCTCTGTAATTGTTGACAGAAGGCATCGTGTTAGATCGTCAGTCGATGGGTCACAAAGATCCAATTCTAATGCTAAATTCCCCAAAATATCGAGACCCATGTGATGGAGATTACTCCAACGAACGTTTGCACTCATCACAAGGAAACGTATGAGCGTTCGGTTACGTGCCAGTACTGGCACATTGTCCTCAATAAAGCTCAAATTGCGAATTATAGTTGAAATTTGCGCTATTCGCTGTCCAATGTACTCATGCGTCCCCAAACCACGTCCTAAGCTTAAAAAACTAAGCTCCTCCATTTCTATCGCACAATCTTCATTTTCCGTGTACTGTTCTGTTTGCTGCCGTTGAAGATTTTTCGTAAAAATTTCTGCTGCACGCATCAACTTCTCATCGGATGATGTGAAGTAATCATCGAAAGATAGCTCCAATATTTGTGGCCGTTCCTGTAGACATTCACTCCAGAAATTTTGCAGAGAGTGCTTACGAATTTTGGAGTAATACTCCGTGAAAATATCCCTCATTGTGTCTGTGAAAGTAAAAAAAAAATTTAATTTGTCCTTCACAATTACAATAATTTTCTTTCTATTTATTATGCATTTACCCAAATTTTATAGAATTATTCATAAATTCACCTGATTTATACTAGAATAGTGACTTTTTGTTAACAAAAGAGAAAATGTACTGGTAAGCTGACCAAGCTTACGAGAGCAGTGTACCAATTTTGTGAGAGTAAACTAGAACGCGAATTAATTTCCATATGTGCAAAGTCGGGAAAAATAGAAAAGTCATACCCTAAGAAGACTTTAGAAAGCCATATCTCGAGAACGGATACATAGATTTTCATAATCTTTTTTTGTTCGAAAGATCTTGAAGTCAGCTATAACATATCGAAAAATGAAAAAAAAATTATGTCGCCATTTTCGAAAAATTCGAGTTCGAAATTTTCGAAAACTTTGTTTTTGACTTTAGCGCCTCTTGTGGCCATTTCTCGAAGTTGCAATGTTCTAGACATTTGTAGGGTTTCATGAAACCTTTAATTTGTGTTTGCCAACTTTGGAAGACTATATCTCGAGAACGGATTCATAGATTTTCTTCATTTTGGCATGGAGCTAGATAATATAGTCGGCTGCAACATATCAAAAAATGAAAAAAAAATTATGTCGCCCTTTTCGAGATATTCATCGAAAACTCATTGAAAATTTTATTTTCGATTTTTGGCCCCCTAGCGGTCACTTTTGAAACTTCGGATGTTCTAAAGAGTTGTAGGGTTTGTTGAGAGCTTTCATTCAAATGAATGAAATGCTCAAGCCCGAGTTGATCAAAATCGGTCAAGCGGTTTTCGAGTTATGGTCGATTTTCGATGAAAAATTGTGGCAGCCATATTGACTAAACGGCTTGACCGATTTTCAAAAATGAGTAATCGTTGGAAAGGTCTTGATGGCCCCTACAACATATCAAAATTTCAGATTTTAAGCTATTACTGGGGCTGAGATATAGGCAAAACAAAATGTTGTGGTTATTCAAAATGGCGAACGGAGGGGTAGGGGGCAAAATTTGACGTCATAACCGGACGTCTTCCAGTCGACTTTTAAACTTTGCCGTTTACCGCATGTCTCTTCTATCACCGTTTTCTTGCAATTTATGGTTGAACCACGGCAGACGGTCGGACGGCCGGAAAAAAATTTTTTGGCGCATACGTTTTTTGGAATGTGGGGACCCTAATTCGTGCTCATCCCCAAGTTTGAGCCCGATCTGACGACTTTCGATTTTGCTCGGTACACAAAAGCTGTGTCTGAAAGAAACACAGCTAAAACGAGGGCAGCCAACTATTTTATAAAGTAATTGTAATAATTTTGAAAACATTACATTAGGTTACATTATGATTCTTTTTGTTTTATATAAGGAAGCACAGTCGTCATGACAGGTTCAAAATTTAAAAGAGCACGAACTAAGGAAAATAAAAATAATAGTATATAGGTATGTTCCAAAACTCTTTAGGACGATCAGTCGACCAGGTGCCCATTTATTTATATGTATAAGATATTTTTCTCATATGTAATGCAATTATGTAGTTGAATATAAGTTACTGTTTTACATCAATTGCCACACTCTCTACCGTTGCAGTTGTGGTTTGGTGGGTTTGGTGTATTTTTTTGTAATTACATTACATACAAAAAAAAATATGTAGCAAAGAAGAATACTCACAGTGCTGAAAGAGTCCTGCATGTGCCAGAAGGATATCGATGAGCTTAGGGCAGCGATCGATTTTGAGCGTGTGCTTACCCTCGTTGGACATCAGGGTACATACATTGATGGCAAAATCCTGTTCATTGGGGAGTGGTGATATCAGAGATAGGAACAACTTGTCATATTCTGAATTTTTATACAAGTCCGTTGAGAGTTTGTGCTGAGCCCTTTGAGAATCTATTTTATCAAAAGAAAGAGTAGATTTTGGATGAAAAAACTTCTCAACAGTAAGAAAGTATATTTAAGAAAACCCCTAAGTTAATTTCTCTTGTTAGTCCGGGAAGTTTTCCGGAAAACAAAAAAAAATTAGAAATAGTTTTTGTTGCAATAAAAATGCGTGTGATGAGATATTACTTTTAAAAATGATTATGAAAGAGTGCATACAGACCTGATATAGTATGTTGATGGTAGTTATAGTTGGCAGGAACATTGTGAAGTAGCCTGGCGTTCCATCGCTTGTGTCTATTTTCATCTTCTTCATCGTCTGCCCTCTCTGGTTCTTCTCCATGAAAATGTAGCTTCTCATACCGATCAAGGTATCTCAGATAGATATATTTAATGGCCACAGGGGCATTTACAATGAAATTGGAAAAGCCCACCTCCTCGAGCACTTCGTCCCAGTCATTCCGTTGATTGACCTACAATGTAAAAATACGTTAAATTGCCTGCCATTTTTCATTCCGAAAGTAAGTTTACCTTTAGCCAACCACCGCGGCTTGTTACTTCCGTGTACAATTTGTACAAATCAACTTCCTTCCCGCTTATCTTTGGGAATCTGGAGAATGGCGTCCTACACAGCAAAAAATGTGAGGTTATGATAAAATCAATTAGATCCTTTCCACCATGGGGTATTTTAATAATGTCTGGAACATTTCACATTCCCTAGAGTTATAATATAGGTATAAGTCTTACCCTTTACTCTCATGAAAATTCTGTAAATCCTTCACGAAATCCCGCTTCACTCTCTCTTCATCACCAGACTTCACCTCATTACCCTTTGTTGTAATCTTCTCACTCTTACTGGTGGCATTGCTCTTGGAATTATCATCACCATTCGTCAACTGTGGTAAGCCCGGTTGGTTTGTCTCCGTAATTGTCATTTTATTTCAAAGAATTTGAGGTAAAAATTACAAAATATCCATCGACATCTTCTTCGCGGAACACACACCCAGCAGAAAAACGATACATGACGCATCCCTTACCGAACCTTGATTCAATTATAACAATGTCATATAAAATCATTATGTACTCCTTACTTTTTCGCTTTTTACTTTTAAAGTTATAAAAAAATCAAATGCAATTTTTGTCCGTATTTAAGAAAAGCTTATATTAATTTTATATTATTTTTATTAATTTCTTATTTTTTAACTTAAAATGTCCTACAATGAAAACAAAAGCATATAACGCGTATAGTATAATAGCATAGAAAATCATTTTATAGCACCACCTAATGCGGCGTGACAGATGTGAAAACAATAATATAAAAGATGACAACGCCTGTGTTTGTTTGGTGTTAAATATGTGAGAAAAACAAAGAAAATTGTGCAGAAATTGTGCTAAAAAGGTACACAAATTGTTTTAAGTATTGCTGACTATTATTATGTTTTTTTTTTGTTAAAGGTACCACGAAATGGTAAATACTGCAACTTTCTGTGTTCTCTTGGTGTTTCTGGGGCACCATTTGTGTTTCTCGAGAGCCGAGGATGATTACGAAGAAGGTTATTGCGCCCCGTATAATGGCAAGGTGTGCAAATCATTCATTGGAAGTCGACAGGTGTGGTACAGCCGTGAGGATCCCACGGGAGGTTGGGAGAATGAGAAAATTACTTCTGGACTGTGGGAGGAGATGATCTCTGAACTCCCACTAATCTGTCGGGCAGCTGCAGAGAAACTCCTTTGTGCCTATGCATTCCCACAGTGTGTGGTTGAAGATGGGGCTACGATGAAACTTCCCCTGTGTTATGAGGACTGTGTTGCTACACATTTGCAATTTTGCTACAATGATTGGGTTCTCATTGAGGAGAAGAAACTTAAAAAGATCTTTTACAAATCTCGTGGGCACTTTAGGCTGCCACAGTGTGAGGAGCTCCCTAAGTTTGAAAGAGATACAAAGCCTCTTACCTGCTCATACGTGGGACTTACTGAGATGAACATAAATGAAATCACTTGTAAGTTTTAAGTTATTTTATTATGAGTCTGTAGATAAATTAGATTAATTTATATTCTATAACTAAGAAAGAATCACACAGATATAAGCAGTGGCACATCATCCTGCAATAATGAAAAACCAATTTTGATTTGTATTGTATTTCAATGATTTCAATCCACCATAATTTAATTGGTGTTCCACTGTGTTGCAAACACCAAGTATTGTAATCGTCGAAAAATCTGATATCCTCAGATAATGCTCAAACTTGGTATGAGAACGTTTCAGACAATTTACATTTTTATGCATCAAATTACTGAATTGCACAAAAAAATTAATTTTGCCTACTAATACTGCTCAGAAACCAAATGACAACGCATAATCAACTTCAACACGTTGTAAGACACCAACTTTTATGACTTATGATAGACTTTTTTCTCGTGTCATCTGTATTTTTTTTATTAAAAAAAATTCTAATTGTAATAAATTCATATAATTAAAATTTAAAGACAAAAAACGTATAAATTAATATTTTGCCCCTGAATGAACTGAAAATGCATTTTCCCGTTTAGTTAGAGAGAAATCGTCTGAGACAAAGTTGTAGCCTGGGAAATTTCCTATAAGATAGTCGTCATGGAAAAACTTAAATATTTTCAGGGAAATCAGGAGAATGTTTCTCCCAAAAAATTATTTTTTTGCCCTATGTCCCCCTATATGTGGAAGAATTTTGTGTTACTCACATAAAATAATACAATGCCTGGAATGTTCGTTATGGTTTCTGTGCAGTGAAGAAACTTCGTTCATTGACCACTTGATAAAATTTTCAAGATTAGTTCCAAGCAATTCATATTATTAACCCTTTAAGAGCGGTGGTTTTAGTAGAAGACCAAAATGCAAATGAAATTTTTTTTAATTATTGTTTAATTACTATTAACTATTATTGTTTTCTTGCATTTTAATATTTTTGCAGATGATTGTCGCATGGGAAATGGTCGACACTACTTAGGCACTATAAATGTAACACAGACGGGAATACCTTGTCAAAATTGGGATTCTCAATCACCTCATACGCACATTCAACCTCCGAATGTTTTTCCAGAAGTAAGAAATGCCGAGAATTTTTGTCGGAATGCTGGTGGAAGTGAACCATATCCGTGGTGCTACACCAGTGATCCATCAACGAGGTGGGCGTACTGCGAAGTTCCTCTATGCCGTAAGTGCCTACACATATAATGAGAAACACATTTCATTTTCAATTGCAATATAAAAATTCAAATTTTAATATCAATCTTCTTTAGCTAATTCTACTGATGATTTCACCGGAATCGATTCATCACAGATCTCAATGGAAACTTTTTTTACACCATCAATGATCTTTTTGCTATCTGGAATTGGATTTATTGGAATTGTCATTCTTCACTTGCTTGTGTTACTAGCTTATCGAATCATTAAGCATAAGCACAATCGCCAAAGTAGTGGAGCTAGTGGGTACAATCCAGCAGCCACGCATGAGTCACAGAATATTGATCTCAATAAATTACCAAGCAATTCAGCATATCATCAAACAAGTGCTCAACTGAATCCAATCTTGGAGAAGTTGGAATATCCACGAAATAATATTATCTATATCAAAGACTTAGGTCAGGGAGCTTTTGGAAGGGTTTTTCAAGCTAAAGCCCCTGGGTTGATAGCTGGAGAAGAGTTCACGCTAGTAGCAGTAAAGATGCTTAAAGATGACGCAAGTCAGGATCTTCAAGTAGATTTTGAGCGTGAAGCATGCCTCCTGGCAGAATTTGATCATCCAAACATTGTAAAATTGCTGGGTGTTTGTGCTCTGGGTCGTCCCATGTGTCTCTTATTTGAGTATATGGCACGAGGAGATCTAAATGAATTCCTACGTGCATGCTCCCCTTACGTACTTCAGGCACGCATGGAGACAGCAAAGACAGAGCTGAGCCTCGGTGATCTCTTAAATATTGCCCAGCAAATTGCAGCTGGAATGGTTTACTTATCCGAAAGAAAATTCGTCCATAGGGACCTTGCGACGCGAAATTGTCTAATAGATGATCATATGGTTGTCAAAATTGCAGACTTTGGGCTATCGCATAAAATCTACCTGCAAGATTACTACAAAGGTAGCGAAAACGATGCAATCCCCATTCGTTGGATGCCACTTGAGAGCATTCTCTATAATAAATACACAGTTGAATCAGACGTATGGGCTTTTGGGGTGTGCTTATGGGAGATTTTCTCATTTGCCCTTCAACCCTATTACGGTATGACTCACGAGGAAGTAGTGAAGTACGTTAAAGAGGGGAATATGCTTGCGTGTCCAGAAAACACCCCACTTTCTGTGTATAACCTCATGAGGAAGTGTTGGAGTAAAAAAACAAGTGATAGACCCAGTTTTCATTTTCTTTATCAATCCTTAGAGCAAATACGGGCGGATTATGAAAACAAAACAATTCGCTAATATAAAAAAACATGTGCAACCATCCCTCTAACAAGCTATATTAATTTAGTTCTTTTATTTAATTTATTTCACTTCCACTTTTGTATTGGTATAGGATAAAATTCTTTAAACATTATATTGATCCTATATTAGGAAATCTTATTTTTTAAAATTATTTATTACAAAAAAGTTTTCTGTAATATAAAGATTTTCTTCATCATTGACCAAAAATATTTAGGCACCTTTTGTAACTGAAAATTTTATATTTTACTAGTCAACCCGAGTCCCCAATCACGAGTGAGCGAATTGCATTTGAAGCAGCTGTTAATTTTCAAAATAAAAAAAATCCCGTTATCTCTGACCCTTCAGCAGGTAGAAAATGAGGAAAAAAACATTTTATTTTGTGAGAGCGCTATGTTAGGGGAGGGTGCGGAATCCCATGTCACGTTTGCAACTTGTATTGACCCCCTCTGCCCCTATACTGAATTTTATTAAGATCGGCCCAGCCGTTTCGGGAGAGTTCATGTGCCACAGACAAACAAACAAATAAACTTTTCAGCTTTCATTATAATAACAGAAAGACTCCGTGAATATTGAATGTAAAAAAAATTAAATCATTTTTGGCAGAGATATTAAATTCTTTATTAAAATAAGCAGGTATACCACCCGTAGGGGAAGACGGGGTAATTTGGCCACTTTGGCAAAGTCATTAATGGGAATATCTCAAGTATGGTAAATGCTAGAAAATCCATTTCTCCACAGTTTATACTCCCCATAGAGATAATCAATTGTACCAAGTTTGAGGAAAATCCGATCATTGGATTTTCTTTTGTTTAAGAAAAATCATTTTTTCGCATTTTCAAGTGCTTTTGGCATTTTGGAAATTCGTCATTTTCGAAAAATTTTTAACACTTAAAAATTAACTTTTAAGCCATTAAGGGTCATTGATCCATCATAAACACGATAGTGACATCCATTTTCCGATATCTCAAACAGATTTTCCTGTGGAAATGGTTTTATCCGGAAAATTGGAGTGGGGTAATTTGGCCACTTGAGTTTTTCCGGCACATTTTCCGACGCACATTTAAGATATTTATTGTGGTTGTGCCTTTTAATGTTTTCTTACAGATTATAAGCAAAGTAGGATAAAAAATTTTATCTAAAAAAAGAAATTTACGATAATTTGAAAAATAGCCTTTTTTAGACTTTGCCCGTTTATGGTTCAGAAAATGTTAAAGTTTGAGGCTCTGTTAAATATTTTTATCTGGCAAATTACTGGAAATGAATCTTAGATAAATATCCTATCTTCCAAAAAAATAATCGAAAAAATAAAATTTTTTTATTGTCCAAAAATTTTCATGTTTAATAATCTGTGCGCCAAAGTGTCCAAATTACCCGTGCTCGGGGTAATTTGGACACTAAGCTAAGGGTCCAGGAGAATGGAAAATTCACCCATTTCTCATCGAGATAGAGAAAAGTGTTGTATGGGGAAGTTGTAGGCCGGAAAATTTCCTACAAAATAGGGCTATTTGGTTTTCTTCATACTACCATACTTGCTTGATATATCCCAAAAATCGCCAAAGTGGCCAAATTACCCCGTCCTCCCCTACTAATGTAAAGTTCTAATTGATTAAAAAATTATAGAAAATAACTCTTTGATTTCTAGAAGCGGTATGTGCTTTTGACAAAAAATAATTCAAATCCGATCTTACATGGGTATACCGTACATTCAAAGGAACAATCGGTACACGCATTAGCTTGTAGAAAATCCAGAATAAAAAATAGAATAAGAATTCGTCAGAGACTTCTTATTTGGCATCATTGTGCTCACTCTTGATTTTCACAAGTGATCACAGTTTAAAATGGAAAGTCATTTCTTATTCTTCTTTGATTGTATACAAGATTGCGTGTGTCTCAATTGTTTGATTGAGAGTTTTATTAATATAATATAATATATTATTAATATTAATATAATACTTCAGCACCCATGATATTAATGAAATAAAATTTGTCTCTGAAAAGTATTATATGTATGTAATCGAAAAGGACCATAAATCTTGATATAAGATATACTTATAAATATCTGTATAGAATGGCGCATGATTTTAAGGAAACGAAATATATATAATTCTTATCAGGGATTCCACTAAAGTTATAAACAAAAAAACTAAATTAAAAAAAAATTTAAATCAGTTTGAACGCATGCTAATACCACTCAGGAATCATTTTGATTAGCATAGAAAAAATTTCCAGTAATTTTCATCTAAAATCATTCTCACATTGGTTATAAGATGAATCTCATTATCATACCTAGTCATACCTAGTTATTCTCTGAACAAAATGTTTTATTATATAATAAGACAAAATGAAACAATAATAAAGAATGCCAAAACATGAACATATATACATGAACAAGAAGGTTTACTTATCTTTATTAAAAAAAAAGGAGATTAAGGAATAAATATAAAGCTGAGGCTTCATTTTTACGCGATATCAACTTATGCAATGTAATTTTAATGATTTCTTTTTTTTAATAAAATAAACTGTAAATTAGAATATTGAGTAAATTTTCCAAGATAAAAATTTTGAAGATTTCAAAATAGATTTGAATGAAAGAAAAAAAAACATTTAATAAGGGCGTGACTTGTATTCTATAGGTATGAAAATTACTTTTGAGAGAAAAAGACGTTGTGTCGCTGTTGTATTCAGTGTATGTATATTATTCCACCGAAAGTTAATATTTAAATTTATGATAATCCCTTTATTAAGCTATATTTATAAACTTATTTATCACTTTACTAAATACGGTCGTCCTTTACAAATTAAATACATTTTATGTATTTATGTATGTAACCCTTTGAAGTCTTTAAAGAAATTAAAGAAAAAAAATCATGATTGAAATAAAAAACAGAATAAGATTTGTATCCTCTTAGTTTTTTTTTGTAAATGTAACTAACTGAAATAAAAAATGCAATTTGTGTGTAAAAAAAAATGATCGAATCTCTTAATAAAGCATCAAATTTAGATAGTGAAAAAATATATTTTTTATTTCATTTGATATTGAACAGGTTTTGCCTTGACATTATAAGGAAATTTTTAGATCCAGTAGCGGTAGGTGGATGGGTAAATGTAGTTGTAGGTGTTGGGAATGTAGGTTCTCAGAGGCAGGTTGTAGTGGTTATAGACTGTTAAAAAAAATTTCAATATCATTTTTAACATACAATTGTAAGATTGAAAATAATGCAGAATACTCACTGTATGGACGTGTATAGTATGCGTAGGCGAAAGAAGAAGAATCCTTTAGGTCCTTCTTTACCTCATCGTCCTTCTTTACCTCATCGTATTTCATAGGCACAACGTGCTTAACATCATCCTTAACTGGAACATGCTCACGAATGTCTTCAGGGAATGGGAAACCATAGGCCATAGCAACGAATGCCAAAACAACAATGATCTGTAATATATAACAAAAAAAAAAGAATATTCTGTTCTTGAAATTCTATTGCAAAGTTTTAGCACAAACCTTGAACATTTTTGAGTTAGGAGAATTGTCTTTCTAGCTTTTACACACTGAACGTAGAGACTCAAGAACTCCTTAGAGACTGATACCTCTGCTTCAGTTGTAAGTTCTTTATATAGGAGTACTAATCGATAAGATTGTACTTGAAAACCCACCCTAATATCACAATGTCTGGGCAGAACGCAGAAAAATTAGGAAACCTGTCTCCAAACTAGATCTTGGTGGTCAATGATCTGCTGCATTTTTTCGAGACAACTTTTTTCTTATCACGACAATTTGGATGGGACATCTCGTCAGAATTGTTATGTACATTGGAATTTTTTCAAAAGATACCCGATAGTGTATAGGATTAAACACAAAATGTATTGAATTTATCATGAGATACATTATAAATCCTGAACTTCAAAAAAACTAGATAAGATGTTCTAATGCTTTCGTATTTTAGCAGCTGCATTCTCGGCGGGATGCTGTGTTCGCTGGTGAGCTGTTTTTGTGGATAAAGTGTAGAATTTCTTATCGCACCATGTACACTTGTGTAATGCGATATCCTGGTGTTTTGCCGTGTGATCCGTAAGCTTGCGTTTGGTCGAAAATACTTTGGGACAAATGTTGCAGGCGAATTTCTTCCTTTCCGCCCCTTCGTGATCGTACTTAATATGATTCTTCAGTGCTGGTACGTTACAGTATTCCTTTCCACATAAATTACACTGCACAGGATCCACATTGCAACGCTGCAGATGACTGTACATATTCAATTCAGGATAAAATCCTCCGCATCGCTCGCATCGAACCTTCGGTCCACGCCCCTTTATATGCGTATTTTTCTTGTGTCCATTAGCTTGACTCTGAGTACGGAAAGTTTTTCCACATATGTCGCAAGAGTAATTTCGTTCTGTATTGTGTACCTGAGCCCAATGGTGGTTCATCTCTGCTGGTGTTGTGTATCGTTTCGGGCAATCAGGACACTGATGAGGCTTCTCGTCTTCACTGAGATGCTTCTTCTGATGTTGTCGCAGCATTCTTGGTGTTGGAAATGCTTCTGAACAAAGTTCGCAGATGTTGGTATATGTAAGATTTGGATTCTTTGAGCATTCTCTTGCATGAACACGAAATGTAACTTCATTGCTCAAAATTCTTGAGCATCTTGGACATTTAAAAGCTTCAGGATCCATATGAATCTTGACATGACCTGCAAGGCGGCCCAAGGATGTGAATTTTGTATTACAACACACCATATATCCTGTAATTTCATGAGTCTCACGAAAATGAAACTTCAAAGCGTAGTAGTTTTTAGCTTCCTCTGAGCAAAGGTCACATTTAAAACCCAGATATTTCTTGACCACATCATTATTCTCGCGGAGAATCTTCATTTCTGCAATAGAAAAATTATCCTTTAAATTAAAGTTTTTTATAATCATATATTTTGTTTGAACTAACTTTTTGATCCATCTTTTCGCCACCTTCCCAACTTTTTCTTTGAAGATGACGGGGAAATTTTATTATCTATTTCTATAGGTTCTTCATATTCGCAGTCACCTCCCGAAGTAAAGGCCCACGAACTTTTGGAATAACTTTCATCTTCTTCTAGCAACTCAATTTCATCTACTTCTTGAATCACTTCATCCTCCTTAAGTAAATGAATTTCTTCCTCTTCTTGAACTTCCTCATCGTCTTTAACTTCGACAATTATCTCTTCGTTATGGTATACTTCACTTAAATCCTTCAATTTTTCTCCAAATATCTCCAGCAGTTTCTCCTCTGCGTCCTTGATTTTTTGAAAGAAAGCTATGCAAATTTTAGATGTATTTTTACAGCTTTCACAAATCTGTTTAGGCCAATCATCTTCTTCGAATATCTAAAACAAATTAAAAAAAAAAAAAGCATCATGTTTGTAATTTTTTTTGACAAGGACGCTTTCCGGACAAACCTCCAAATTGAAGATTGTGTTGACATCTACAATTATATTGTCTCTACTTCCTGGATTTATGAGTTTCTTCACTTCACCTAAGCAGAATCGACAGAGGGATTCCTTATCAATTTCCAATACACTCATTTTCTACGAAAAATTCCAAGAAAATGCAATGAAATAGAGAAAAATAGGAAAGTTATGTGTTCAGAAAACTAGTAAGTGTCACACACAACCCCACAAGGAATTTACAGTGACACTTCCATGGACTGTCATTGGACATGCCATACTCAGATTCTACAGTTAACACACTGATGCCGGGTAAAATACTTCCCAAAGGTTTTTTACCCGGTGGGACCATAGTGTACTTATGTTCTTCGCACCATATCAGAAAATATTTATCTGAGAGAATAGTCACTTAAGAGAAACACAATTCTTCTAATATAAAATAATCCAAAACAAAACAACAAAAAAAAAATTAAAATACAATTTAAATTTCAAAAATCTTTCTTTAAGATTTCACATAACTGTTGTATGTTGAACATCAAATTCTAGCTCACAGAACAGTCAGAGCGTTCATATAGTTTTTAATCTGTATTTTCCGTAAAATCTTTGAATCGATTACACAGGCTTAAGTTTCTTAGCAGCTGCATTCTCTATAGGATGAACTGCACGGTGATGAGCGGTTTTTGTAGAAAGAGAGTAGAACTTTGCATCACAGAAATTACACTGATGCAGTAGAATGCCTTGATGTTTTGCAGTATGATCTGTTAGTTTACGTTTCGTTGAGAAAGTTTTCGGGCAGATTTCACAAGAATAGGTTTTTCTCCCTTCACGGCGATGCACGAATTTGATGTGACTCTTCATTGCGTGTGAATTTTTGTACAGTTTCCCACAAATTTTGCATGTAACAGGTTCCACATTGCATCGTGTAAGATGGTCCTTAAGGTGAATTTCTATAAAGGAGCGTCCACAATGCTTACATTGCAGTTTAGGTTGTTGGTCTTTTAGGTGGGTCTTTTTCAAATGCTCTTCCACTTTCGACGGACACGAAAAACCTGTGCCGCACATATCACACATAAAGGATTTTTTCTTTTCATGTGTCAGCATTCTATGGTACTTTAGCTCAGATGGCATTAGGAATCTTTTGGGGCAATCAGGACATTTATGAGCTTTATCCTCTTCTTTCAAATGTTCCTTCCTTCGGTGCTGATAAAGCAATCTAGGTGTTGGGAATGCTTCTGAGCAAATCTCGCAAATTATGGTGAATGTTTCTGGATTCGGTGAACATTCTCTAACATGTATTCTATACGTTTCAAGTCTGCGAAAAACTTTTGAGCATTTTACGCATTTGAAGGCTTCTGGATTGAGATGGAATTTCACATGGCTTGCTAATTTTCCCAGACATGTGAATTTTTTGGAGCAGCACATCATATAACCCTTTACTCCGTGGCTATCCAGAAAATGATGCTTAAGGGCGAAGTAACTTTTGGCTTTAGTTGAACATATATCACACTTGAAACCCAGATACTTCTTTACCATATCATTGTTCGTCTTCAAAACTGTCATCCCTGAAAATAGAATTTTAGACATTAAGATTATGTTTCCAAAAGAAGACATCTGAAACTCACTTTTAGTTGCCTCCTTTTTCTTGAAATTATTCTCATATTTATTTTGTTTCACTTCCACCTCTTCAGAGTCATCTTTTTCCTCATCAAAAGATGGAGCCCAAGAAGGAGATTTAGAATACTCGTCATCCTCCTCAAAGCTTTGATTTAGCTTATCTAATAATTTTGGATCTTGAACTCCTTTTATGTCATCTTCTGGGAATTTAGTTTCCACTTCCTCAAAATATTCATGTTTTACTTCTCCTTCCATTTCTTCCGGAAAGACAATTTCCTTTTTTATGTCCTGAAATTTTTCACCAAAGAGATCCAGTAGTTTCGCTTCTCCTTCTTTAATTTTTTTAAAGAATGCCACGCAATTCTTAGATTTTTCTTTGCAGCAAACGCAAACTTGTTTGGGCCAGATATCTTCATCATAAATCTGCAAAATCATATTTAAATTTATTTTATGAAGAAATTAAAAAAAAAATCTTAGTGACTTACCTCCAAATTAAAGATTGAATTGAGACTCACGAGAATTTCATCTTTCATATCATTTTTCTTAGATTTTGTTAATTTCTTCAAGCAGAACCTACATACAGAACTTTTCTCTAATTGTTGATAATCCATCCTTGAATTTTTTAATTGCAAATTGTCAATATTATTGTTTTTTCTTTTACTCTCAGCAACTATCAACTTAATACCCAGTCGCGAATACTTCATACTGTCCTTATAAGTGTCGCGGTCAAAATTTTTAGAACACTCCCGAAACAGAATAGGACAACCAACGAGACAATAGCATGGACTTTCATGAGACGTTTAATTCCGGACCTCTAATTCAAATATTTCCTGCCCTCCTGTTTTAATATGGACATTTTTTTAAATTTAATTTAATAAGGACAATATAAGACATGACAATGTGATTCTTATGCAGTGTCTAATGTTTTATTAATGAACATTCGATTACAACATGCTCAACGACAGATCTACCTAGTTCTACGATTTGTCATTAGGATACTTTATCGATGAAAGGTCTCACCAAATATAAAAAAATCACAGTAATACTTACTTATATTAATTCAGTTTATTTTTTTTTAATTATTTGAGTATTTTTTAATTTTATTTTTTATTTTAAAGCTTTAGAAGCTTTACGACCCCAGCCAACCCACAGAGCCATTTTTTAATGAAAGTTGTTAAAATTTTTAGTATTGGTATGGAAAATATGGGAAAAATCCGTAACTTTATGGGACAACCAGGTCATAATGCGCGTCCTGTTTTCAATTTTTTTTAGAACTTAAGAATTTTCCTGCAGAAAGGCAACTATTTTTTGATGGGTAACGTAGTAGACACCACACTTGTCAATATTTTTCCTGCTCACCGATCAAATTGTAAATAGAGCATGAAATTATCTAGATAATAATAAGTTAATAATAAATATTGGTTCTTTTTTTCTGTGTTCTTGGTAAAAGTATACACAATAAAAAAATAATTGAAAATGAGTGATGAGGAGGTAAATCAGAATTCATTTTGTCGATTCTGCTTAGGTAAACTGAAACAAATCATTGAAAAAGATGAAAGGGATGAAACTCTTGCTGAAATGAATTCTATTTTCAATTTGGAGGTTTGTCATACTTCATTATATATAATAACTTTTAATATTTCTTGGTAATTACGCCTATAATGTTCTATTGCAGATCTATGAGAAAGATGCTTGGCCAAAGAGAATTTGCACTTGTTGTAAAGAGAAAGCTAAGAGCTGTATAGATTTCATTCAAAATATTAAAGACGGAGAAAGGAAGTTATTGGAGCTCTTTGGAGAAAAATTTCAGGATCAAAAGAAGGAAATAATCTTTTCGGAGGACCTCACGAAAGTTGAACTAAAACAAGAAGTTTTGGTACATGCTGTTAAGCTATCATCTGGAGATGAAGGTGAGGATGTTCTTGTTACAGATAAAAGTGATAGAACTTCATCTGAATGGAGACCGTATTCTTTGGAAGAAAGTGAAACAGATACTACTGATAAAATAGATTTTCAACAAAATACAAAAAATGTGAAGAAAAAATGCGGAAGAAAGAGGGAGCTTTCAAAACAGGTGTCTGACAATGAGAGTAAGTTAATTGCATTTAATTTTTAAAATGATATATTTAATGATTAAATCTTTTAGATAAAAGAACCATCAAAATGGAGAATGAGAGTGTGGTGAAGAAATACCTTGGTTTCAAATGTGAGATTTGCACACACCAAGCCAAAAGTTACTTTGCCCTGAAGTACCATTTTCGCGATACACACGGAATAAAGGGCTACCTAATTTGTTGTGAAACGAAATTCACACATTTGGGTATTCTTGCTGGTCATTTGAAGAAACATTTTGATCCAGAATGTTTTAAATGCTCAAAATGTTGTAAAGTCCTGAGTAATCAAAAATCCCTAATGACTCATATCCAGGATTGTATGAAGGATCCAAAAACTTACGCTTATATATGCGAAGTATGTTCAAAGGCTCATCCTAGCAGTCGAGCTCTTTACTGTCATCGAAGAAAGATGCATTCCACGGAAGCAGATAAAACTCACAGATGCTCAGAGTGCTCCAAAAGTTATCTTACTCCATCAGAACTAAAATATCACTATTTATACTCCCACGACACTAAGAAACACAGCGTGTGTGATATTTGCGGCAAAGGTTTTCGGACAAAATGGCAAGCAAAAACGCACTTGAAGATCGCTCATCTCAACAAAGGCTTACCGAAAGTTAAATGTGACCGATGTGGGGGTTATTATACGAGTGATTTTACCTTAAAGCAACATCAGAGACGTTGTCAAGCAGATCCTGTAACATGCAATTATTGTGAAAAGACGTACTGCAATGAGGTTGCATTGAAAAAGCATATTAAATACTAGTTAACCCGAGCCCCCAATCACGTGTGAGCAAACTCCATTTTAAGCTATAAAAAAGGGGGGCGTATATTAATAGGGGGGATGAATAATACGGTACCCCGAGAAATTCTAAAAATAAAAAAATCCCGTTATCTGACCCTTCAGCAGGTAGAAAATGGGAAAAAATCAATTTTTCTGGGGGGCGCTTTAAAGGGGGGTTGGGGCGGAATCCCATATAGCGCTTGCAACTCGTATTGACCCCCTCTACCCCCATACCAAATTTCATCAAGATCGGCCCAGCCGTTTAGGAGGAGTTCATGTGCCACAGACAAACAAACATTTCAGCTTTATATATTAAGATGCCCACGATCGGAATGGAAAGAAAACATTTCCATGCGACATGTGCTCTAAAACATTCTCTACAAAACGCCTTCTCATTGATCATACAGCAAAACACTCCAATATCCCTAAACATAAATGTACTTACTGTGAGATGCAATTTTACACATTATCTGCAAAGTATGCTCATCAGCGGGTTCACCATCCCATTGAAAATGCAGCAGCCAAGATTAGAAAGCCATAAAAAAAAACCTTTCATTGCTTAAACATTGTTAATTAAAAAATCTATTTACATAAAAATAAACCTAATTCTTCCCTTATACTCTGTCTTCGCTTAGTCATCGTCATCATCTTCATCATCTTCCTCCATTTGCTTGTCATCTTCACTCTCTGTATCACTTCCTATAATGTCTTTCAGCTCTGCTGCGCTGGTATTCTTTGCTTTTGCCTGGGCAATGAAAAGTTCCTTCAGCAGCTTCAGTTTTTTCTTCAGGTTTGTAATCTCGTTCTCCAGGACCTTATTTTCCACACGTAACTTCTCAACACGCTGATGCGTCTCAATTGTGTTCTGTTTCGTCTTCTCTCTGCTCTTCTTTACTGCCTAAACAAAAAAGGGAAACATAAAGGGTGTTACTTTTTCATCTGTTTGAGAAATTATGCTTATTATATCCAATCCAATGGATTTCACTTTATGTTACCTTACCTGATTATTGCGTTCTCGCTTCCTGCGGTAGTCCTCGTCGAATTCATTTACAGCTGTCTTAGTATTCTTTTTCTTGGATGGCATTTTGGTTTGATGATAACTTTTACGGCTAAACTTCAGATATTATTTCAAAGTTTTCACAAAGAAACTTCCTTTGGTAGAGACGAAATATTTTGACAGAATGAGCAAATGTTGTGAAATCAGACACATATTTGGTATTTCACATAGATACACTTTACGTTTTACGTTGATGGAAATAATTAGTCTTAACTTCGACTAAACTGTTTATCTGCTATTTTTTCATTTCATAATAAGATTCGTTAAAGATAATATATTTATCTATATTTCTTCGTAAACATAAAAAAACAGAGTGTTTTTTGCAGTTCTAATGGACAACACTGATGAATAAAATAACAACACAACCTGGTGTAAACAGAACTGTAAGCTGTGTATAAGGTATATACTTATCGCAATTTTGGATTTAACCTCACCCATTTTTTTTTTATTTTGGTACACCAGTGATTTTGTTTTGCGTGTACAAATTTCTTGTGCAATTTTTTGATGCGTTTTTTGCATAAACAATTAAAATATTTAAATTTATTATGTTTGTGAGTGAAATCAACCATGTGGCCAGATTTCTTAGCCAGTTATTTTAAAAGCTTTAATTTTTGCAGACACGTTCATTTGTTCGGATGTTCTCTTCCGCGAAGAGCTCACATGTAACGAAATCATCTATTAAGAGCAAGATTTTCGTAGGTCTTGTTGGTTCTGGATTAGCTTATGACGGATTTGTCAATGAATTTGGGACAACTCAGGCTGTAACCAGATTTCTACGTTCACTCCGAATTGCTGTTTCGATCTCATTGGATTATACATTTTCGTTGTGGGGCTTGGAGGAGGGTACAGAGGCTTATAGTGCAAAAAAGAAAGAAGTTCACCTGCGATGTGCCAACCGTATGCTGAAAGGCTGTCTGGCAAACGGTGGTTTGTATATAAAAGTTGGTCAGGGCTTTGCGACTGTGAATCATATTCTACCGCCTGAGTACACAGAGACGCTTCAAAAGCTCCATAATGAGTGCTTGACAAGGAAAAAAGATGAGGTCAGGAAGGTATTTCAGGAGGAATTTGGGAAAAGTCCTGAAGATTTATACAAAGATTTTAACTACACGCCCATTGCGGCTGCGAGTCTGGCCCAAGTCTTCAAAGCCACAACGTGTGACGGAAAAAATGTTGCAGTGAAAGTACAGTACATTGATCTTCAGAAAAGATTTTCCGGCGATCTCGGTACCATCATCTTTCTACAAGACATCATTGAGATTGTCCACAAGAATTACAATTTTGGATGGATCATCAAAGACATACGAAAGAATCTCGAAAGGGAATTGGACTTTGAAAATGAGGCTCGAAATTCCGAACGGTGCGCTAAAGATCTGAAGAAATTTTCCTACGTCTATATCCCAAAAGTTCGATGGGATCTCACAAGTACCAGAGTTCTAACCACGGAGTTCATCGACGGGATAAAAATGAACAAAACAGACGAAATAAAGAAAAAAGGATTTGACCTAGCAGATATCGACGTAAAAATCTTTACAACATTTTCAGAACAAATTTTCAACACTGGCTTCGTTCATGGAGATCCCCATCCTGGAAACGTTCTTATTCGTCATGGAAAGTGTGGTAAAGCGGAATTAGTGCTTCTGGATCATGGATTGTATGAAACTATTCCGCACAATGTAAGAGATTCCCTATGCCATTTCTGGGAAGCGATCGTGCTTAAGGATCACAAGACTATGAAAAAGTATGCAACGAAGCTTAATGTGAAAGGTAAAGTTTCCGTAAGCCAAAATAACGTCACACTTATACAAATTTTTTTTTCTCATGCAATATGAATTTTTTTAACAGATCACTACCGTTTTGCTGAAATCCTTCTACAACGTCCATTGGAGACAAAAGGTAAATTTACAACTCGCCTTACGGATGAAGAAATTGCATACATGCAAAAGATTGCTCGTCAGCGTTTTGATCTTATAATGGAGACCCTCAAAGAGATGCCTCGCAACTTGATCTTCATCGTGCGAAATCTCAACATCATCCGTGCTGTAGCTCGTGATCATGGTGACCCTGTGAATCGTCCCAAACTGATGGCGCGACATGCTGTAAAGTGCATTCACCGCGATCAGGGAATCCTGGCTACAGTCCTGACCTTTGTACGTCGAGTGCGCTTTGAGTTTGCATTGTTGCAGATGTCATTCCACTATTGGTTTATAACGACGTACTTGGCCCTACTGACTAAGCTGGGTCGAGCGCCAGAGACAAAAAGTCTCTTTCAGATAAACACGAAGAATCGCGCGTAATATTTTTGCGATAATTCTGTGTGCCTTAAGCGACATGGTTGATGGTTTTTTATTTCTCAAGTACAGCCTTCCTTCTGTCTCTTGAGCTTTTTTTTGTTTAATGTATAGTTTTAATATCAGACACTGTCTAAGCGCTTATTAGAGTCTATAGTTTACATATTTAAATATAAGAAACACTTCAGGGACTATTTGTACTAAAAGATGTATCGTTAGCCTCTTAGTGATTACTTTTGATAAGGGCTGGTTGTTGTGTATTTTCCTCCCCGCTGATAACGCAAATCTCCAGAGAATTACAGTAATAGAATACCGTCAGTTAAACGCGAGAATTTGGTGGGAAAAGTTGTTAAAAATTTTTTGTGAAAATATGCTGGCTCTCATTCCAATTCTCCAGTGTGCTGCAGCACTTCTGGTGTGCTTCTATTTATGGAGGTTTCTTCGGGTGATTACAAAAAATTATTATCTGGCAAAGAAGCTCAATTTACCTGGACCTGTGCCTATGCGACCTATAATTGGAAATATGGGTTATGTCAGACTAAAAGATGCAGGTGATTTGTTCAATTTCGCTATACAGTCGTGCTCTCGTGGTAGGACCGTCGTCAAAATGACTTCTCCGCGGTAAAACGGCTTCAGAATGAGGAATTTTGCCTTCGCAGTGGGACAATTAGTATCCTACCTTTCCAATAGTACTAATTGTCCCACTGCGAAGGCAAAATACTTCATTCTGAAGCCGTTTTACCGCGGAGAAGTCATTTTGACGACGGTCCTACCACGAGAGCACGACTGTATACATATATAACATGAATTTGTGTGGCCAAAAATAACTTTTATTATCTCTTTTTTCGGGAGTTTGAGGGTCAAGTAGCCACTTACGCCACTTCAAATATTATAAATATTGCAAAAATCTTTATTATATGTTTATTTGTACATTCATTTATTTTAACTCAACCCCTTTATTCTAAGGTCTTTGAATTATACATTCATGTTTAAGCAGTTTAGCAATATTAAAAATTAAAAAAATGAAACATCCTGAAATGATTATTAATTCAAAAATTCATTAAGCTTAATGAGTTATTTTCTGCAAATACATACTAATGAAACTATTTTTTTCTCTAGTTGAAATCTTCAATATGGCCAGAGAACTGGCAAGAGAGTATAAATATCGATCGTATAAATTCTGGGGCTTTGGACAGATCCACATGAACATAATAAATTGTCGTGATACTGAAACAATCATGTCATCTTCAAAGCACAGTGACAAAAACTTCTTATATTACTTCTTGCACCCCTTCTTGGGCACAGGGCTCCTAACAGCCAATGGGAAGAAATGGCAACAGCGCCGAAGGATTCTTACGCCTACATTTCATTTCAATATTTTAAAGGAATTCCTAGCAGTGTTCCATGAGGAGTGTGAGAAATTTACAGAGCTTCTGAAGACTGAGATTGTAAAAGACGACGGTACAAATCTTCCACCTCTTACAAGTCATCTTACCCTCAATACAGTCTGCGAAACTGCAATGGGTGTGAAACTAGATTCATATAGTGGTTCCAAAGAATATCGGAATTCTATTCAGTTAATTGGTGAACTTCTTCTGCATCGATTCCTAAGGCCGTGGTTCTACAATGAAACAATTTACGCTCTTAGTGGATATAGAAAGAAGCTGCTTAATCATCTAAAGCCTGTTCATTCATTCACAAGGAAAATTATAAAACTAAGACGTGAGCACTTCCTTGACGTACTGTTGGATAATGAGAAATTAATAAAACTTGACCAGAACGATAATATCTATGAAACAAAGAAGAAAAGATATGCAATGTTAGATACACTCTTAGCAGCAGAAGCTGATGGGCTGATTGATGATGAAGGAATTCGGGAGGAAGTGGATACTTTCACTTTTGAGGGACACGATACAACATCTGCAGCACTGACTTTTATTTTTTTACTTCTAGCTCATCATATAGATGTTCAGGAAAAAGTTTACGAGGTTGGAAGAATATTTTTAATATTCTTTAATTTTTTTTACAATACAATAATAAAACTAATTACGATAATATTTCAGGAAATAAAAATTGCTTTGGAAGGTAACGACAATCAACCTCTGGGCATGAATGAGTTGAACGATCTTGAGTACACATCCAGAGTGATCAAGGAATGCCTTAGAATTTATCCATCTGTTCCCTTTATTACGCGATCAATCACAGAAGATATGATGGTAGAAGGAGAGATAATTCCAAAAGGATCAATTGCGCATATTCACATTTTTGATCTTCATCGTGATCCTGAACAATTTCCGGATCCAGAGCGTTTTGATCCCGACCGTTTTTTACCTGAAAATGTGGAAAAGCGCCATCCATTCGCATATGTTCCGTTCAGTGCTGGACCTCGAAATTGCATTGGCCAAAAATTTGCACTTTTGGAGATTAAAACTGTTCTTCAGCATGTTCTCATGGAGTTTACATTGTCTCCAGTGACGACGCGGGAGGAAATTGAATTTGTTGGCGATATAATACTGCGTGCCAAAACTCCGATAAAAGTGAGATTTCATCGCAGAGTCCAAAGTTAATCGTTTTTGAGTATATTTTCCTCAATAAGAGGGTGATGGGAAGTTTATTCAATTTCAGTTCAATATTATGCTGTTATGACACTTTAATATTAATAAAAGATCAAACAATAATAGATAAATTTCTAATTCATTTTGATCGCCAAATCGAACTTTTTGGTGTATAGTTTTAGTCATGCCAAGGCAAAGGAATTCCTTAGAATTATCATATTATCTGTGTTGGCGTGGGCAAAGGTGGAGTCCAAAAAAGTAGCGATAATCAACATACTTGAAATTTTATTTTTCAGTGAACTTTGAGAGCTGAGGAGCAGACATGAGCTTATCATAGATTTTTTAAATTGATTCTTCATACTTTTTTTTACCGTATTCAATGTAACTGTATACAAAGACATGATTATCTTAAAAGGTAATAAAACTCTAATTCAATATCGAAAGCTTTTTGCTGGAAACATTCCAGAATAAAGAGAAAATAAATGATCAGACACCCACACAATTCCAGATGACGTGTTAATGCACTATTTATTATTAAACTTTACCACTACATTATGTTAAAGTTAAAATTCTTTTACTGTCTTTTAATAAATTTCACTAGAACTGGATCTCGGCTACGTAGAATAAGATCAGCTATGAAGACAATTTCCTCACACTTGGTAACTGGTCTAAGGTGAAAATTAAGCAAGACGTGCTGTAAGAGAGCTTTGATTTCCAATAGTGCAAATTTTTGCCCAATGCAATTTCTAGGTCCAGCGCTGAATGGAACATATGCGAATGGATGGCGCTTTTCCATTACTTCAGGCAAGAAACGGTCTGGATCAAATCGCTCTGGATCCGGAAATTGATCAGGATCGCGATGAAGATCAAAGATATGTATATGCGTCATTGTTTTAATGGGGATTCTGCAACCAAAAAGTAGAAATTCTTCACTCGTTTCACGAGAAACGAGGGGAACTGGTGGGTATAAGCGAAGAGATTCCTTGATAACGCGATCTGTGTATGAGAGGTCATTTAATTGAGGCATTGTTAAAGATTCTCCAGAATTAGATTGAACAGCAGATCTTATTTCCTAAAAAAATATAAAATCAAATGAAAAAATTGTCTCTTTGATAAATTAATATCCTTACTTCATAGACTCTTTCCTGTACATCTGGATGATTAGCTAGGAGAAGAAAGATAAAGGTTAGTGCTGAAGATGTAGTATCATGTCCTTCGAACATAAAGGTATCCACTTCTTCTCGGATCCCTTCAGCATCGAGTAATCCTTCTGCTTCCGCTGCTAAGAGAGTATCTAGCATCGCATATCTTCTTTTCTTAGTTTCATAGATATTTTCCCGATTACCAGGTGCAAAATTTACAATTTTTCCATCATAAAATGCTTCTCTACGTTGATGAATAATTTTTCTCGTAAAGTTGTGTATTGGAATCAATGGCCGATCAATTTCTTTCTTATAGCCTAACAATTTATAAGGCAATTCGAGATAAATCCACGGCTTGAGAATTCTTGCAATTAACAGTTTTCCAATCAGTACAATATTCCTTCGGTATTCATCGGGTTCCTCCATGGAATCTAGTTTAACTCCCATAGAAGTTTCACAAATTGTATTCAGAGTAAATCTTGAAGTTACTGGAGGAAGATTAATGCCTTCCTGTTCATTATCAATATTGTTGTCTAGAAACTTTACGAGTTTATGACTTTCTTCATGAAAGATCCGTAGGAATTGCTGAAGAATGTTGAAATGGAAGGCGGGTGTGAGAATTTTCCTTCTCTGTGCCCATTTTTCGCCTTTACTTATAAGAAGTCCTTCACCAAGGAATGCTGAAAAGAATTTGTAAAATTGTCCCTTGTCCATATGTCGATTGGCTGAGAGATATATCTACATTTGAAAAAAAAGAAAGATTAGGTTTTGTTCTTTTGTTTGCGTGGGAAAAACAAATAACAATCTTTACGATCTAATTTCAATTTTTAATTATTTTTTAAATCATTGATTCGGTTTATTCCATGTGTCAGTTATAAATCACGCTAGTTCTGATATGTACAAATCCATAAATAGACTTAAGATTTACATATAAAAGCAGATAAGAAAATTATAGACAAAGGCATTATAATTGACTTGATCGTAAATTTTCCACACTTTATGTATTTTTTTTTGTAGTTTTCATGGAAAAGTACCGGTGGTTTTTCACCATTTTAACACTTTTTTCTACTAAAAATTGTAACAAAAAAATCATGTAAGATGGTCATTATTATTACCTCGACTTCTCTAGCGCGTATCACATTAATCGATAAACGTCCAAAGGCGTAAAATCTATAAGTATTCTTATAAGTTGCAGCGTAATCACGAAGATGCCAGAAAGTGCTTTCCATTGTGAGTGAAACCAAAAACTTCACGCATGAGAGAAAAAATAAAACTGGTGGTCCATTGATTTTACGAGCAATATCAACATACACAGGACGTGTGCGAAAGTAAATTTCAATTAAAATTATAAGCAAAAGTAGACCTAGTAGAACTGTAATCATCTTGACCGTGCAACTGTTGCGACAGAACTGCTACAGTGAGAGAGAGAATATGATCATATGTTCAAGGAAATTCATTGAAAAATTATTGCGATTCCAACACATTTCCACGATCTCTACGATGAATATCATTAAAAGTGTTAATGATGTTTTCAATCTCATTCAAATTGAAAGAATTTCAATGAATAGATTTCACTGAAATAAGAAACGGGATTTGAACTACATAAACGACATAAACATATAATTTTTGTAATTTTTGTTTCGTAGTTTATTGGACTGCCAAATCAATAGTATACATGTACACATACATATTCATAACAATAAAGTTAAGTGATACAGCATTGCAGCAGTTCACAGGTTCCTCCCTTTCATTCGCATACCATGGACATGGAAAGAGCATGTGAAACACATCCTCATAGAAACCTAAAAATTTTTGTAATAATAATAATAATAATAATAATAATACTCAATAATCTGAGCTGCGTACCTGTACCTGCCTTCTAATTAATTTATTAAACCTTTATTATAATTCATTAAATGGTACTGAAAACAATGTTCAAACTGGAAGACGCGTTATTATTAATTTTTATTCTATAAATTGTTTTATTTTTATAATTGAAATAAATTGATAAATAATACCTACTAATTAATGATATATGTAAGTTCCACATAGTTATATTTTTATTAAAAAAATAATAAAACAAGTTAAAAAAAAACTTTTCAGATTTTTTGACAAAAATTTTAGTTAGAAAATATGCCACTAATAGGCATACGAAGTTGCATTTGATTTACGCTACTGATTAAATTCACCCCAAGTGATATGTTTTGATTCAAATAAGGGATCGTCAAACTATTTTTGAAACTAGGAGAATTTCAAAAGCGATTTTCCAGAAATTTTTTTGCTTGTATTGTCGTTAATATGCCTAATATATTGATTATAATTTAATATTTTCACTTTTAAAAATAAATTGTTCTCAAAAAAAATTATTTGAAGATGCCATCATCCATGATTTTCCCTATTTAAAATTTTTACGTTTAGACCATTTTGTTTCCTTTCCAAAATTACTTGATCTCCAGGTAGTGAGAAAAATAGACAAAGTGGAAAATCCCTAAATGAAAAGTATCTAAAACTGATTTTTTTTCAACAAAGCGAAAAGAAAATTTTAAGGCTTTGAAATTTGTTTATTTTCTACATTACTTCAAAATTTATGATCTGATCACATGTAAATGACAGCTAATTGTTGAGGGTAAGTATGTAAGACTTTTAATTCTATATATTTGAAACTTTTCCATTTAATAACTTGGAAGAAAAAGCCATTTAAAATTTTTTGACTGACAAATAACGTCATTCTCTCTTACATGTTTAGCTATGTTTCTTTCAGACAAATTTTTGTGTATGTACTGAGTGAGCAAAATCGAAAATCATGAGATCGAGCTCAAAATTAGTATAAGCATGAATTAGGGTACACTCCTTCATAAACGTATTTGCAAAAAAAAGATTCCTGTCACTATATTGCGAGGGATAGGTAAGAGTGAAGAGTTGCAATAAAGAGTAAAGAGTTATATCGATATCAATATCGACTGAAAGATATCATATGATGAGGTCAATCCACCCCCACCTTGACTGACTTTTGCTTTTATCTCAGTCCTATATCAGCTAGTGGTTTTAAATTTTGATATGTTGTAGGGATCATTTATCTTTCCAACGATATAGCTCATGTTGGAAAATCGCGTTAAGTTGATTTTCAACCATCAAATTATTATATGTGAAAAGAAAATCAATTTATGTTTATTGTGTCGAAAATTCACACAAATTCAATATATAAGCTAGGAATTTGAAAGTGCCAAAAGCAAGTAGATTCAATTAAGAAGTTTTCCTTTCGTGATTCCCTGATATAAATGGTATTTTTCCGTCCTCTGTCCATGGAAAAATTTGGTAGAGTGGGTACCACTTTCAAGAATTGTCACAACTTCCTCTAACTTCACAGCATCTGCTCCAACTCGTGTGGGTGTGGGAACGTTGCTTTTGGAATAGAAGAGGTCACCCTCCGACTCCGCATCAATTCACTTCATTGTTTTCAACACAACATTAACCACACATGTGCTCTATAAGATTCCAGGGTGTTTAGGTCATTGTGTGTAAGGAATAGGGTTGAACGAATATCAAAAATGATATGCTTGTATGTATACCTAATATAGATAAAAAATCTTAATATATAAAGCTGAAAAGTTTGTTTGTGGCACATGAACTCCTCCTAAACGGCTGGGCCGATCTTGATGAAATTTGGTATGGGGGTAGAGGGGGTCAATATGAGTTGCAAGCGCTATATGGGATATCGCCCCATTCCCCCAAAATAGCGCCCCCACAGAAAAATTGATTTTCCCCATTTTCTCTGCTGAAGGATGAGATAACGGGATTTTTTTATTTCAAATTTTTTTTGGGGTACCGTATTATTCATTCCCCCTACTAATATACATCCCTTTTTATAGCTTAAAATGAAGTTTGCTCACACGTGATTGGGGGCTAGGGTTTACTAGTATATTTATAATTTGTACGTATATTATTACGTACACATAAAGAAAAAATGTACTGGTAAGCTGACCAAGCTTACGAGAGCTGTGTTTCTTTCAGTGTACCAATTTTGTGAGAGCAAACTAGAGCGTAAATTAATTTAAATACGCGCAAAGTCGAGAAAAGTTGAAAAGTCATCCCCCAAGTAATCTTTAAAACGCCATATCTCGGGAACGGCTTCATAGATTTTCGAGTTTGAGCTATCGTTGGAAAGGTCTTAACCTCAACTATAATATATTAAAATATGAAGTAAATCGATAATGGCATTTTCGAAATATTCGAGTTCGAAATTTTCGAAATTTTTGATTTTGACTTTAGCGCCTCTCGCGGTCATTTCTCGAAGTTGCAATGTTCTAGACATTTGTAGGATTTCACGAAACCTTTCATTTGCGCTTGAGTTGATCAAGATTGGACTTGTAGAACCCGAGATATGACATGCCAACTTTGGAAGGTTATATCTCGAGAACGGAGACATAGATTTTCTTCATTTTTGGCATGGGGCTAGATAATATGGTCAGCTATAACATATCAAAAAATGAAGCAAATCGATAATGGCGTTTTCGAGATATTCATCGAAAACTCATCGAAAATTTTGTTTTTCATTTTTGGCCCCCTAGCGGTCACTTTTGAAACTTCGTATGTTCTAGAAAGTTGTAGGGTTTGTTGAGAGCTTTCATTTGACCCCGGGTTGATCAAAATCGGTCAAGCCGTTTTCGAGTTATGGTCGATTTTCGATGAAAAATTGTGGCGGCCATATTGACTAAACGGCTTGACCGATTTTCGAAAATGAGGTATCGTTGGAAAGGTCTTGATGGCCCCTATAACATATGCAAATTTCAGATTTTTAGCTATTACAGGGGCTGAGATATAGCGAAAACAAAATTTTGAGGTTATTCAAAATGGCGGACGGAGGGGTGGGGGGTAAAATTTGACGTCATAATCTTACGTCTTCCAGTCGACTTTTAAACTTTGCCGTTTACCGCAAGTCTCTATCTATTACCGTTCTCTCGTAATTTAGCAAAAGGTTCCGGACGGCCGGCCGGACGGCCGGACGGACGGCCGGACGGACGGCCGGCCGGAAAAAAAATTTTTTTGGCGCATACGTTTTTTGGAATGTGGGGACTCTAATTCGTGCTCATCCCAAGTTTGAGCCCGATCTGACGACTTTCGATTTTGCTCGGTACACAAAAGCTGTGTCTGAAAGAAACACAGCTAAAATAGTTGGTGTTCCATTTCGTTATGAAGTAATATTAAATAAAATCTCTTGTTTTTTTTTCTGGAAACGATAAAAAAATGGAAAAATTATCTTTTAAATCTTATAGAGATGAAAAGTCAGTTTGGCTGGGTCGATCGTGATGAAATTCTGTATGGGGGTAGAGGGGGTCAATCAAGTTGAAAGCGCTATATGGGATTCCGCCCCTATTTCCCCTTAAAAGTGCCCCCGCAAAAATGATTTTTCCCACTTTTTATCTGCTAAAGGGTAAGATAACGGGATTTTTTTTTTATATTTTAAACATTTTTCGAGGTACTTTATTATTCACCCCCTGACTTTCCCTTATTATAGCTTTAAATGCAATTTGCACACACGTGATTAGGGGCTCAGGTTGACTAGTCATCAATAAATTATTTATTTATTTATTTAATTGGTGAAGGGGATACCATCATTGTTGATATTATACTTAAACAACTAAGTAGGTAGGTATATGCCGTTCTCTGCTATGATTCTCTCTTTTTTGATCAATGATTTCATGAAAAATTTTTTTTAGGATTCTTGACTATGAGTTTTTTTTTCCAGCAAAAAATTGTATAACCAACCCTTCATCTTAATCTCGTCTTTCAAGCTGCGGGTCGATGAAATATGTACAGTACATAGTACATACGTACATACATACCTAATTGTTTGATATACATATGTGGGTGAATATTTTGATTCCAATTTAGCTTAACTTAAAGAAAGCCCTCTTGGAGTACTCTTGGAAATTTATTTGTGGAGTTTCCCTTTGGGACTAAAAATAAAATTTGCGCGGTTTCTGCGTTAAAGATTTACATATACACAGAAATACACTCAATAGCATAATTTCGAGTCATTAGTATTTTAATGAAGGATCTTCTTATGTAAATCCGAAATTGTAATATTTTCAAAACAATCTGCAAACTATTCTATAAATTGGTCGTTTTGTCCTTCCTCAAATCTTAGGTGTTTGGAAACGTATACCCAATAAATCGAGCTTATGCAAAACAAGCAATTTACACAATAATGGTTCAATACATTTAATTATGTTACATCAACAAATGATTGAGCATGAGCACATATTCTATAGAAAATAGATCGATGGGTGCTATAAGCCAAATTCCAATACTAAAATTCATTTTGGTACATAATTTTAGGGTTCGACCAGATATTCTCATTTGAATAGGTACAAAGTACGGACTTATTTACAAACACCCATCAAATTTTGCGGAAGTTTCCACATAAGTAGAAATAAATACGGAACGTATAAAATTCAATTATAACATCCATTTATAAGAGTTGGTGTTTCAGAACGCGTAGAAGTTTTTATGCTTTGTAATTGATTTGTTAGGTAAATATAAGACGCAAGGTTGAATTTTTATGTGAAAGTTTATAAGATGATGGATAAAAATTGCCATATTACTCCGAACGACCGGAAAATTTATTTTGATCACACATTTTTTTTTAAAAAGTACCTACTCGATATTTCGTGCATGAGCAACTTGGTATGAACCAAGTTTGAGCCTGATTTGGCTACTTTGTATTTTAGCTGTGATTCTTTCTTGAAAGAAGCACAGCTTCTGTGTACACTCAAAAATGCAAAGTCGTCAGATCGGGCTCAAACTTAGGATGAGCACGAATTAGGGTCCCTACATTCCAAAAAATGGTGGCGCCGAAAATCTTTCCGGCCGGCCGGCCGGAATATAACACTATATTGCAAGAGAACGGTAATAGATAGAGACTTGCGGTCAACGGCAAAGTTCATATATCGGGTGGAAGACATCCGATTATGAAGTCAAATCCAACCCCCCACCCCCGCGTGCGCCATTTTGAACAACTGTCAAATTTTGTTTTCGCTATATCTCAGCCCCTATTTTAGCTAGAGGTCTGAAATTTTGATATGTTGTAGGGGCCATCAAGACCTTTCCAACGATACCTCATTTTTGAAAATCGGTCAAGCCGTTTAGTCAATATGGCTGCCACAATTTTTCATCGAAAATCGACCATAACTCGGCTTGACCGATTTTGATCAACTCGGGCTCAAATAAAAGATATTAACGAGCCCTACAACTGCTCAGAACATCGCAAGTTCAAAAAATGACCGCAAGTGGCGCTAAAATCGAAAACAAAATTTTCGATGAGTTTTCGATGAATATCTCGAGCACCGCTTTATAGAATTGCTTCATATTTTGATATGTTATAATTGGCTATAATATCTTTCATCATGCCAAAAATGAAGAAAATCTATGTAGCCGTTCCGGAGATATCGCGTTTTAAAGTTAACATGTCATATCTTGAGTTACATAAGTCCAACGCCCCGCGAAGCGGGGCGTTTTATATATACACATATAAAATTAAATTAAATATATATAAATGCATAGATATATACATTGTATATACATATAAAAATACAAAGATAAATATATATAAACTGCAAAGATAAATATTAAATATAGCATGGATGGAACAGTATAAAGCGAAAGAACGGTAAGTAAAACTTACGGGCTGTGATTCTTTCTTTGTCAGTGAAATGTGAAATTGACTGAAAATTGAGGATGGGCAAATTTTGAGGAAGGATTTCTCGCGTACCGAATCACAGCCAACGCCCACGATTAAGGCTTTTCACAAAATTTCTGAGCGTTGGCTGTGATTCGGTGCGCGAGAAATCCTTCCTCAAAATTTGCCCATCCTCAATTTTCAGTCAATTTCACATTTCACTGACAAAGAAAGAATCACAGCCCGTAAGTTTTACTTACCGTTCTTTCGCTTTATACTGTTCCATCCATGCTATATTTAATATTTATCTTTGCAGTTTATATACATATATTTATCTTTTTTATATGTATATACAATGTATATATCTATGCATTTATATATATTTAATTTTAAAGAATCATACATATAGCTCAAAAGCATTTACAACTGCTACAAGGTACAAGGTAATCGGTCGTTTTTCATTGATTGCTCGAGAGTACTTGTTATGGCAAAAGATATTAAGCTCTCCCCAGAGACTGTTAATTCCGCCGAAATCTCTCATGCAATTGCCATAACGATATCTGCATGAGTGTCTCCCCCGAGATTTTCTAATGCGTGGCGGCTGTAGGTATAGTGAAAGGAGTTGAAGAAAGTTTCGCCAAGGGAATATCACATTGAATTGGCATCATTGTATTGTTGCACATAGAATGGATAACGGTGTTTGCATATGTAAATCGCCAATGGTGCAATAAAAATGCAAATTGAGTAGTTGCTGATGGTTGCTGAGCCATGCAAATGCCCTACGAAATGTATACGCAATTTCGCATCATTATTGTGTAATATCGTGTATTTTTGGAATATTCTGACTAGGACATTCCATGAACTGAATCCCTTTGGGCTATATGTTCTCTTATTTTGTCTGCTACCACGAGTGCACTATACCCTAACACCATGCTCACATTTTTATTTTCTAACATCTGCAGCAATGAACAATGAACTTTTACAGCGAGTTTCCCAATTTTCTGAAGTATTTCAACACCATTAGGAAATTGTCTTTCAATTCTACACATTTACTATTGTTGCTAACCTCATCCCCTTTGGTTGGGTGATGAGAAAAGTGAGTACAAATATAGTTTAGTATTTCAGTGGAAGCGAAAAAGTATAAAAAATGATAGAAAAGGTCCAAATACCACGTGCCTTTTCAGTCCCAATAAATCACCTTCATTCACCAAGTCATGTAAATTTATTCATTGTTTCAGAAAGGTCTGGAAAAGGCGCAGTATATATACATTTCGTTAATTTAGTATTTGCGGACAAAGCAACAAGCACTCCAATGTCACAATAAATTATTCCCGTCTCTGACACTAACAAAGAAAATAAACTGAATCCTTATACAAACGGTAAAATTGAAAGAATACAAAAATATAGAAAACTTTGTTGTGGATTTAACGACTGATGAATGTATGATTTATGTTGTTCGAATCAGCAGTCTTTTTATTTTTATTTATTTCTGACTGCTGATCCGAACAACATAAATAATATAGAAAACGTTTAATACAAGAATTTTATTAATTATTTCCTTTACAACGAAGCTTTTTTATGTTAGTAAAGCACCTAAAAACTTACTTACTTACTTAACCAGCGCTACAGCTGTCCTCCACAGCCTTAGCTTGATCTAGGATTCTCTTCCATCTGTCCCTATCCCATAAAAAGAACTTTTATTATTTATTCAGAAATTCGAGAAGCTTTCGAATGAGAGGAGAATTCTAAAGAGGGTGGGGTGGAATCGAGATCAGATGATGGAGTTTTAATTTAATGTTGGATAGCAATATTGAAGAAAAAGATAATATATGTACCTATTTGTGTTTTATTCCGCTTATCTTCTTCTATATAATAATTAAAGGATTTCGTGTCTGTACAGCTATGCATTTCTACACCGTAGGTCCGATCGCGATGAAATTTGGTATAGAGACTACTGATACCAGGCGGTTTTTACCAACGACATTCATTTTCCGCCCAGAGCCCCCCTTCATGTAGCCCCCATATAAAGTTCATGCTTTTTTGACTACTTTTTGAATTTGGTGCCATAAATGTTGTGTGAAATTCACTTCTTCCCTTTACAATTTTTTTTTGGTATTTATAAGTGCATGCTTCATCACAATTTTTCTCTTTCTAAAATTTACGCGAAGCGCAACAAATCTCCGCGAAGCGGGATGAGGTAAATTGGAGCGAAGCGACAATTTACCTCGTTTATTATCGAGCTGTGATGGCGAAGCGAAAGTACTATATCGCAATCGCAAGTTGTAAGTGCAAAAAGGGTCTATATTTGCAGTATAATTCTATTCTCGTTTTACATACTAAATTGCGTTGAACGTCCTCTTTATGGTCTAGATGTCTTCCTAGCCCTATCAAATATTGTCCATGGGAAAAAAATTCCATAATGTTTGTGCAAAACACATAAAAGATTCATGTTGATTAATCGATTGTTCTGCGAAAAAAGGATTTTTTGTAATTTCCTATTCTGGGACAAAATTGGATGCCGTAAAAAAGTTAAGAAAGGCGCATTAACGGTCTTAAAGTTTTACAAATTACGCTTTGGGGAACCACATAAAACTGTCTGGGAGTGTGTGACAAAGTATGTTTTCTGTGCATCCGAGTCATCGACCCTTTGCATTTTCCTTTTCTTTTCCTAATTAAACCAACTATATACTCCCATTACACATAAAACCTTTACCCCTTCAATTTTGTCTGTAATTTTCTTAACCGGTAGTATATAAAAAATGACATTATACAATAATCCCGCATTTACATAAACAAAGTCAATCATAACGCGTCCAGTTATTAGAGTTGGTATACCACAACGCGGATGGGTCAGTCTATGCGTTGTAATTTAATTTGTAAGTAGGATTAGTAGGCAAAGTTGATTTTTTTTATGAAATTCATCAATATGAAAGATAAAAATGCTCATATCTGAAGTTCTATAAGACCTATAGAAAATTCTTGACTAGTTTTGGAAAGGTATTAAAATAGGCTATAAATTGACATAAATTTCAATAATTTTCAAAGTCACATCTAGAACAAAAATGGCGGTTTTTTGTTTCACCAAAACAGTTTTTTGCACTTTTTGTCCTCAAGAAATGGTTCTAGAGGTTTCTGATGTTCTAGAAAGTTGTAGAGAATTGCAAAACCTTTAATTTAATACCAAGATGAGCAAAATCGGGCAAGCGGTTCAGGAGATATGGCTCTTACAACTTTTCAAATTCAAGAATTTTTCAAATGGCCATATCTCCTAAACGGCGACATAGATTTTCTTCATTTTCGGACTGGTGAAAGATATTGAGTCAGGCTACAACATATCAAAATTTAAAAGAAATCGATGATGGGGATTCGGAGATATTGCCCTTTAAAGTTAGGCAATTTTTGTTTTTGATTTTAGCGCCTCTTGCGGATATTTTTGGAACTAGGAATGTTTTAGACAGTTGTAGAGCTTCTTGAAACCTTTCATTTGATACCAAGACGGTCAAAATCGGTCAAGCCGTTCTCGAGTTATATCGAAAAAACACTTTTTGCTTTAGACCGCCATATTTGCTTAACCGCTTGACCGATTTTCAAGTATGAGTTATCGATGAAAACATCTCACTGAGCACTACAACATACTAAAGTTTCAGACCTCTAGCTATAAGGAAACTGGTTGACAGTATTTCAAAATGGCGGATGGCGGCCATCTTGGATTTTGAAAATGCAAAAAAATTAAATTTTACACCCACATTTCTATAGAAAACTTCAAACCTGAAGGCTCTATCTCTCACCGTTCTCGAGATATAAGGCAAAGTTTAGAGTCCCGGACGGCAGGACGGCAGGACGGCAGGCCGGCCGGATCAAAAATTTTCCACCACCATTTTCATAATGTGGGATGTCTAAAACGTGCTCATACCAAGTTTGAGCCCGATCTGAAGTGGTCGGTTTTTCCGACGATTACAATACTTGGTATGCCACGATTGTGGTATACCAACTAATAAGAAATACCTAACAAAAAGTCACCCTGGAGAAACATGGCAATCAATATTTCAATAAAAACTAATCTTATAAATCAAAAAATCTTGCTATTGAATCTATTTACCTGCTGAAGGATCAGATAGCAGGATTTTTTATTATAAAAAAGTAGTCAATCTGAGCCTCCAATCATGGTTTATGTATGTATATATTTAGGGCGCATATTTAAAAATTCGCAAAAAAGCATGAGATTAGATAGTTGGTATTTTACAACCTAGTATTTTAATCGTTGAAAAATGTAATACTTTCAAATGGTCGTTAGGCACACTTTAGATGTAGTAGTTGGAGTAGCTACGAATAAATGCTTTGAAAGGTTTACATAAAGAAATATCCAGCCAACCAGCCATAATAAATTTAATAATTTAATTCAATTAATAAATCATCATCATCGCTATGGCACGATATCACAGTGCTCAACAATGAGGGCTGTATAGAAATTAATAAATCAAATAAAAATTTATGACTTATTAGAAAACAATTTTCATAACGTCTGCACGTTATTAATGGATTTTTTGATAATTTTGCGGGTTGGAATGGAATAATCTATATAATAAAGAAAGGTCTGTTTGTTGGTAATCGTTGTTCCGACTTTTTTATACAAATCCACACCGTTTGACCGATCGCGATGAAATTTGGTACAGAGGCTCCTTATAACAGGCCGTTTCAGATGGCCGTATTCATTTCCCCCCAAAGCCCCCCTTCAGGTAGCCCTCATATAGAAGTCATGCAGTTTTTGCGAATTTTTGAATTTGGCGCTTAAAGTGTTGTATGAAATTGATTTCTTCTCTTTGCAATTTTTTTCTTTTGGGATCGATAAGTGGCCCAAATCTGCCTTTAAACGAGGTAAATTGGAGCGAAGCGACAATTTACCTCGTAGAATAATAGTGGTTTGATTGATAATTTATTGAGTCTGCCTACAATTCACTATATTGATGTCTTTAATAGAAATAGAAACTTGATACAATTTTTATAACGAACATAAAGTTTGTCATACTAACTTTTATAAAGAAGAATCATGAATGTGGTATGATTAAGACGATGAAGATGTAATGGAATTCTGGTGAATAAGAAAGAAATAGAGACAAATTATTTGAAATTCTGTATCTTTCCATGGACCTCTCAGCTCCTTTATACCATGATAAGAAACTTTTTATTTTTATGAAGTGCAGGGCATACCCTAAAACTTCTAAAATAATTTTGTTCTCATGCAGGTTTAAAATTTAATGGATTGTAGGTATTATAACCCAGATTTGTGTACTGTACTTACATATATTAAGTAGTACACTCGGTAATTTTACTAAAATTCATATTTTCACAGAAATGGAATAGATTCTGTTAAAGGAAGTGATTTAGAATATTTCGGGCAAGGAAATTGGTTGAGATTTTTTGTATAATTTTTGAAGTTAGATTTCGCAAATACCATTTTAGTGATATATTTTTTTTTATAATAGTAGGGTAGAGCGGGGCAAAAAAGTTCCTTAAAGATTTGCAAAAAAGATCGAAATATTATATTTACCAAACAGATAAAATGAAATGTATAGGAGAGAGCGGAGTTAAAAAAGTCACTTAAGGGTTTGGAAAAAGCTCAAAATATTATATTTCCCAAATAGATAAAGCGAAATGTATAGCTCATTTCTTTAGGAAATTTACTGCCCTACAACTCTTTCTCAGATCATTTTGTTCTATCTAGCTAGGAAATATGATATTTTAAGTTTTTTCCAAACCCTTAAGTGACTTTATTAGCCCCGCCCTCCCCTATCTAATTTCCTTTTTTTGCCCTACAACTTTTTCTTTTTTAAACCCTTAAGTGACTTTTTTTTGCATCGCTCTCCTCTAGGTACTTTTAATTAAATATAACGATGACACTTACATTATACTAATGTATTATTAACTAACAATTAGTACTAAACAGCGAAAGAAATTAAATGAAATTCATGCACCTCTTCCTATAGCAACTTAATCAAAACCACCTATTAAATTAATTAATAGACCAACGAAAGTTTTTTCAATCAACACTAATGCTTTTCTTATTATGATTTGAATTTCCTTGTGCAAACAAAAAAAATATAAAATATTTTAACCATCTAATAGCTTTAACATCGATATATTGATATTGCCTTTGTGTTCTCTGGTGTTGTATCCATTTAGTAATCATGTGTGTACATATTAGCATTTGCACATAAAGAGAGGATTTTACCCCAAGGTGGCACATAATGAATATCAAAGTAAGAAAAAAGTGAGTTTTCCATTTACTATTTCGTTTCGTCACACTTTTCCACCCTTTTTGTTGTTGCAGATAAGACAGAAAAAGGGAATTATCCATGTCTAGGATCTGGAAGTTCTCTCTTTTGGTCGATGGGATTTTAGGGCTCGACTAGGGGTGATTAATATCAGTACATAACGTAAAGTGGCGGTTAATTAGATTGCTTAAACAATGGGCTGGACGGAAAAAGAATGTGGATGTTGGATTAAGAAATGGTAGTCTATTAGACGACTGATTTATGAATTGGGTGTCCCATCTCATGAGATTATGGCAATCCGTAAACCGCAATTCTATGAATTAAAGTGTTATTTAATTTTGGGATTATGTCTGGGGAAAACGAGACATAGAAACCAAAAATAAAGAAGGGGGAATAAATAAAATTTAGCTTGAAAATAGTCTTTTCTTTGGCAAAGGGGTGTGACAAATTTGATAAATCGACAGAAAAGGGAACCAACCCCAAAAGGGCTTAAAACACATTTTCTTATTTCTTATTTAATTGAAAATAAATGGGGAGAAAAATATGAATGTCAAGATTCTGTTTTTTTTCTATTCTTATGGCATCCCCTTTACTTGTGGAGGAAAAAGTTTTTCACTGTCAAAAAAGCTGATGGAATAAACTTTCTGGTTGACGCCGAGTTTTTCATACCATACGAATGCTCCGGGCGGTATAGGTGATGATGGAAAAATAAAAAAAAGTAAAAGAGTGTGAGAAAATTTGCATGATTTTGCATGGAGTGAAAGTGTCGGAAAAATCCAGGCAAGCTGGTTGGAAAATATAAACAAATCAATGTCTAAAACTGACATTAACCACCCCCAACTCCGTTTTCCCGGAGAATGAAAAAGTGGATAGCTGAAATACCCAAAGTGATGAATACGCTCTGACTAGACGGAATTTATAGGGTGATTGCTGAAAGAGGAGTCTCTTGGCCAGCAAGACGAAGACGACAGATAACACGGCATCTATGGCAAAAAGGTAGATGATGCACATAAGAGTGAACCAAAGGGAATTGATTTGATACACTTAATGGATAAGCACTCCAAAATTTGAGTTTGTTCCACCCAGTAAGATCTACCCTAATATGGTTAAGTTTGATTACACATGAACATAAAATAGTTTTGTTTGTATTTTTCAATCAGAAGTTTTTTTTTGTTTTTGAGAAACAATAATTTAAAAAAAAAAGGTAGATATAAAAAAAATAAATTAAATGTACAAAAATACATTAAACTACACTCTTGTAGTCTTTATATTGTGGAATATCAACTTCTATAAACCTAGACACGTTATTATGTATTGGCTTTCTTTTCTTGATAAAGATTTTGTCACACGGAGATATTATGAAGAGATTATGTGTAGTGTATAAGTTTTTCTTTCGAAAGAAACAATATTCAGCAAATACATAGTGCGTGTATTCCACCAATTCATTTTAGAATAGAGAGAGATTTTTATTATTTAGGAAACTTTTCATTGAAAGGATAAATCATATCAAATGATGAACTAGTTGGTATAATAAAGGGGGTGAGGTGGGCCTGAGCATTTTTTCCGCAAAGTTTCTCTTGAGTTTATGAACACAAACCAACAAAAACTAACTAACCCGAATTATCACCATATGAGGATAAGCTTCTTTCATCTTCATTACATTGTCCGATGCGACTATGATATATTTCTGCCATAAATCTCTCTAAAGATTAATTATGGTACTCGTGTTCGCTACCACTAACGCAATCTACTGTATAATGTATTTGAATAACACTAAAGAAGTCTGCTATGGCAAGTGAACTCCTCCGAAACGGTTGGGCCTATTTTTTTTGTGACTCATTTATGAAGCAATGTACTTTCAGATGTTTACAAAAAAAAAATGCAAAGATAAATATATATAAACTGCAAAGATAAAAATTAAATATAGCATGGATGGAACAGTATAAAGCGAAAGAACGGTAAGTAAAACTTACGGGCTGTGATTCTTTCTTTGTCAGTGAAATGTGAAATTGACGGAAAATTGAGGATGGGCAAATTTTGAGGAAGGCTTTCTCGCGCACCGAATCACAGCCAACGCGCAGATAATTTGTGAGAAGCCTTAATCATGGGCGTTGGCTGTGATTCGGTACGCGAGAAAGCCTTCCTCAAAATTTGCCCATCCTCAATTTTCCGTCAATTTCACATTTCACTGACAAAGAAAGAATCACAGCCCGTAAGTTTTACTTACCGTTCTTTCGCTTTATACTGTTCCATCCATGCTATATTTAATTTTTATCTTTGCAGTTTATATATATTTATCTTTGCATTTTTATATGTATATATATAATGTATATATCTATGCATTTATATATATTTTATTTTATTTTATTTTATATGTGTATATAAAACGCCCCGCTTCGCGGGGCGTTGGACTTATACAACTCAAGATATGACATGTAAACTTTAAAACGCGATATCTCCGGAACGGCTACATAGATTTTCTTCATTTTTGGCATGGTGATAGATATTATAGTCAACTATAACATATCAAAATTTGAAGCAATTCTATAAAGCGATGCTCGAGATATTCATCGAAAACTCATCGAAAATTTTGTTTTTGATTTTTGGCCCCCTAGCGGTCACTTTTGAAACTTTGGATGTTCTAGAGAGTTGTAGGGTTTGTTGAGATCTTTCATTTGACCCCGGGTTGATCAAAATCGGTCAAGCCGTTTTCGAGTTATGGTCGATTTTCGATGAAAAATTGTGGCGGCCATATTGACTAAACGGCTTAAACGATTTTCGAAAATGAGGTATCGTTGGAAAGCTCTTGATGGCCCCTATAACATATCAAAATTTCAGCCCTCTAGCTATAATAGCGGCTGAGATATAGCGAAAACAAAATTTGATGGTTATCCAAAATGGCGGACGGGGGGGTGGGGGGTTGGATTTGACTTCATAATCGGATGTCCTCCACCCGATATATGAACTTTGCCGTTGACCGCAAGTCTCTATCTATCACCGTTCTCTTGTAATTTAGCGAAAGGTTCCGGCCGGCCGGCCGGACGGCCGGAAAGATTTTTGGCGCCACCATTTTTTGGAATGTAGGGACCCTAATTCGTGCTCATCCCAAGTTTGAGCCCGATCTGACGACTTTGCATTTTTGAGTGTACACAGAAGCTGTGCTTCTTTGAAGAAAGAATCACAGCTAATTCTTTGAAGAAAGAATCACAGCTAAAACAGGCGTAAGAAGCAAGCAGGACACTTACCTTAAAAACAATTTTAAATTTACTAACAATTAATTAAATCACATAGACTGGTGCCTAGAATGTCCAGTGTCTATGGTTAGCATTCCCGCTAGCGATAGACACTTCAATTCAAGGCATATATGTAGTATGTATTCGAATGCTTTCAATTTTTTTTATAATTCATTTTTATATTCATTACCCATTCCTCGGTTGCTATACGAATTAATATTAGGTATTAATTCGTATAGCTATTAATCTTAAAAAATTAAAAACAATAAATAGTTTAGTGTTCTAACAGTTCTATCAAGCTCATTGTATATCATTAATAGCTTAAATAGAGAGACGATGCAGGAAAAAAAGGCTTGTATGTATAGGAATAGATGAAACCTCGAGGCGCAACACGTTCATGATTGTGTTCGATAACATAAGGGGTGAGTTTCCGAAGGGGAAATATATCAGGAGAAGTTGTGAAGTAGCAAATGCTCCGGAAGACACGGGGAAATAATTGAATGTGAAATTCTTACGTAAAAAAACCCTTTAGGAGAGAGAGACGACTTTTATGGTCTTTAGAGTCAAAATATGCGATTAAAAATATAGATTTCTTCAGAATTGCTTATTAAAAAAATAATCACCAACTTACATGTATTTTGGGATTTTCCAAGATTTTAATAAATTCATCAGAGTTCATTGACACGGTTGTATTCGCTATAACCGCTATCATTTATTTCTTATTACAATATGTGTATATAAGTATTTTTTTTCAATCGAGCCGGTAAAATAAAAAAGTACACAAAAGCAGTGCAGTGTCTGAAAGTAACACAGCTAAAAATTCAATCTGTGAATTACAGGAATTACTTTATGAAGAGGAATAGATGTCTGTAAGTCAATTGACATCGTAAGGAAATGTTATCTAAGAGAAAATCCATTACGATGAAAAATATGGAAACCAAAGCGAGGCCAATAGAGAATCCAAACAGTGTTCTAAGAATTTTCTTTGCCAATCAATTGTATTTTTTTTCTTAGAAAGTACATCTAAGGATTGAATTTCATTCAATCACTTCGATATACATATGTATGTACATCTAAAGTATCTCTTAATGAACAAGCCGAAATAAAAATTAATTAAAACAACTTTTTATGACAATGGTGAGAATAAAAAAAATATGAGGTAGTTGAGTAGAGGTTCGATGTGAAATTCTTTGGAGCGGAGTTTTGATGGAATTTCTTTGAATCACTTGCCCTTTTTAGCCACCTTTATGAATCTAACCTATACCGGATTTCAATCAATGTATACGGAGTGTAGTTTATTCGTGGCTTTTTATTTGATGATTTCGGTTATACCTGAAATATCAAAGAAGAAGATGAGTTCGTATAATTTCCGCTCTTGTGGCTTGTAATGCAAATAATTACAAATTCTTCTAATTAATTTGTTTGGGAAATGAAATAGCACTACCGAGACGACATTTTTTTTAGTAGGTATTATTTTTCTTATTTTTTTTACTGAGTGGTGACCTTTTCCCCATCTTCAATGACAATACCTGCTATTCAGTGGGTTCAGGTGAAAAGGCAATGCTCTGGCTGGAACGTTGCACTTTTTACGTTTCACAGTACAAATTCTTTCATGAGTGGGAAAAAAAACTATGGTAAAAAACTACCCTTGGAAAATGTGATGAATTTTTTTATAGAATTGATTTACGAAGGGTGGGGTTGAAGAATTTCAGAACAACCCTTGCTTGTGAAATATCGGAAAAAGCTGATAGTATTTTGATGTTTGTTTATTATTTTAACGGAGAAAAATGTGCAAGGAACGGGATGGAAACTAAAGAGGAAAAATGTAAAAAGAGAGAAATTTACTTGAGTGGCATAATTTTCCATCTTTTATGATGGAGTTTTCTGTATGGTTGAAGTATAATAACATGTACTGTACATATGTATATTACATACATATACATTATGCATATGGGTATGAGACATGGGAAGAGCTTTAATTCACGTGACTATAAAATGTGTTAAATTAATTAATATTTTAAAGATCTTGTGATAAAAATCTAGGTGATACAGGACAGTTACACACATTTTATATTCATTAAAGTCGAAATCATCTGATTTCGACTTAAATATTTTAATTAATAATTTATTAAATTCCTTATACAAACTACCTGTATTGGATCTTATATATTTTATATATATATGTATATACATATATATATATATAATATACGAGGTAAATTGTCGCTTCGATCCAATTTACCTCGCCCCGCTTCGCGGGGATTTGTTGCGCTTCGCGCAAATTTTTAAAAGAGAAGAGATTTGTGACGAATTGAAATAGATTTAATGGAAGATTTATTCGTTGGTAAAAATCGCCTGGTATTAGTAGTCTCTGTACCAAATTTCATCACGATCGGACCAACGGTGTAGATTTGTATAGCTGTACAGACACGAAATCCTTTCTTTATTATATAGATGGGCCATGCAAAACCTCCAACAGATATTGCAAAGAGAAAAAGTGAATTTCACACAACATTTATGGCACCAAATTCAAAAAGTAGTCAAAAAAGCATGAACTTTATATGGGGGCTACATGAAGGGGGGCTCTGGGCGGAAAATGAATGTCGTTGGTGAAAACCGCCTGGTATCAGTAGTCTCTGTACCAAATTTCATCGCGATCGGACCAACGGTGTAGAAATGCATAGCTGTACAGGAACGAAATCCTTTCTTTATTATATAGATTTTTAAATTATTTCATCGAAAAGGCACGAAAACAAAGTTTAATCTAAACAAATAAAGAACTATCTATATAGGTTCCTTTATGGTAATATGATAAAAAATCGTTGTTTAAAAAATATGAATTCACTCGGAAAAAGATTTCAGGAGAACCATCAGCCACAATAGCATCTTCTTCTAGCTGTGATTCTTTCGAAAAAAAGAACAGTATACAGCTTCTGTGTACATACTACCAAAAAATGCAAAGTCGTCATATCGGGTTCAAACTTGGGAAAAGCACGAATTAGAGTCCCCATATTCCAAAAAACGTATGTCAAAAAAATCCGGCCGTTCGTCCGTTCCGTTTTTTTGGCCTGCCGGAGTTTGATGCTTATAATAAGCCCGTAAGTGAAACTTAGCAGTAGATTCCCTTTTCTCCTTAATCTTTACAACACGACTCCTAATCCAGTGTGAGCAAATTTCATTTAAAGCTTTAACAATGTAAGCGTATACATACTCTAAAGGGGGGGGGGGAGGTGGTTAATAGAGCTATGATAATAAGGTAAAGTACCCGTTACTCATGTTCCCAAAAAATAGTTCGAATTTGTATCGAGACCTAGCGACCGGGGTAGAAAGTGAATGTTTCTATGAAAACAATCAATGATCTGCGATAGAAAGAATGTCAATGAATTGAATGAGAATGATTTATCTTCGTAGATTTCCGGATCTTCCTTTTGGTGTACGTTTTTACATGGACTAAAGGCATTTGGAAAATACGGCGAACAAAGCTTTTTCTACCCTTATTCCTCCAACTAAATCATTCTTACACAAAAGTTTTTTTTCCTATATGGGACATAGAAAATGTGGCAATGAGAATATGAATAAGAATAGAAAAGACGTTTTTTCTGGAATTGAAAAGAAAGTGCTATATACCTATAGTGTAAAGGTAAGAAATTAATATTCTCTTTTTCTACATGTTTTCTCTTTTTCTACATGATATTTTCGTGAGAGATTGGACATGACATTTTTGGAAAAGATTGTCAAAGACATTCAGGAAAATAGATGCTAAGAGTACTCTGCAAAGATGTTGCACTTTAACTCAATTTTGGTTAAAATTGTCCGTAGTAGAAGATGCCAATAAATTTAAGTTGAACTTCAACAGCAACACAGTTCATTAACTCCCCCGTTGAAAGTACTTTCTACACCCCCAAACGTTCCACCTCATCCATTGGGGAAATATTGTGAAGGGAAAACTTTTATGGCAAGTGGAAAATTTATCCCGAAACAGTTTGATCGTTTCTTTTCCTCGACTTTGTTGTACCCCACCATCTCCCCCTATTCAAGGGTGTGCAGAACGTAAAATTTTGATGGGAACTAAAGGGAATTCTTTGCGAAATATTCAGCACAAAACAAAAAAGATTCACAGAAGATTGAGAGTCATCCCATGATACATTTCAGGCGGACAGATTAATCTCCAGACTCCACTGCATTTTAATTCAAAAGGGGGTAATTCTAACAGAGACAGGGATTATGTTGTGGAATAGAGATAAGTAATAAATTAATACGCCGTCTTTTGTCACTGTTAATTGATTCACCGAGGATTCTATTTACCAAACCAAACAAAGAGAGATTCTGAGAGAGATACTCATTTTAAACTCTCATTAGCATAAAGCTATACACTCGGCGATTCCTCAAAAGAAGAGCAATATGAAATTATTAGTCATATTAGATTTTCTCAAGGTATATTTTTCTATTTTACTCTTATAATATAGTTAAATTAAAAAATGATTTTTTGTACATTAATTAAATCATTACTTTTCAGATCAGATCTTTAGATGAGGTAACTGTACAACTCAGTCCAAAGACGTTTTAGTCTACATTCATAATATCGATATGTGATAGTACGTACTATCTTATGTATAGATTTCACGACTTAAAAAAAACAATATAAAGTCTTTGCAACAGATTTTTTGTTACTTGTGTTCTTATTATAAGAATACAACATAAATAAGATTTTCTTGCCACAAGTTCTATGAGTTTTTCTGCAGGTGATTCACATGAATTTTTGTTATGTCCTAGTCTTATCTACAATTTTATCACTCTGGTTGCTATTTCTACGCTTTGGAGACAACATAATAAACCCAGTTCGAGTTGTAAAATTCTGGTGATCTGCCTAGAGTGAGAGATGTTCTTAGCGTTGTCCGAAAACTACGTCATCCACTTGTCGTTATTAATTGGCGAAGAAAGAGCCACTGAGTTGGAATTATAAATAAATTTTCTGTGTCCCAACTGTGGAAATCTTGCTCTCAATCGTGCTCCATCATTGGAGGAGTTCAGCAATTCTTATTTGCTATGAAAATTTGAAGAAAATTTTCACTCTGTTTCCTGCAATTAATATATAGTCAAGTATATTTAGTGAAAATCATTTACATAATAAATTGTTCTGGTGCAAGAAGGAAAATTGTCTATAAAAATGACAGAAAAACTGCAATTTCTCATGAAACTCAATGAATTCGCTACGCAATTGTACCGGGTATGTGTTCTTTGTGCTGTCTTTGTTTTCAAGAAATGACCGTCAGAAAGAAAATCTTTGTTAATCGCTAATTTTTGTTAACAGAAATTTTCACAAAATAGAAAAAGGAAATTATGGGAATAATGCGCAGACTTTGTTATAGTATTTCATATGAAGATTGCCTTTGCATGAAAAATAAATTTATCATTTGAAATTGTAACAAATTTGACATTTTTGTGCTTATGTGTGTGAGATTCCTAATTGAAAAGAACCGCTTATATACAAATAATTTAAAATTTTTATTCTTTGGATATTGATTCCCAAAAAAATATGAGAAATAAAAAACATTTGTGCCGCCACTAGCTTTTATGTGTTCTTAATTTATCGACAATAATGAACGTTGAAAAAATACTGTACCTACATATCACATTTTTTTCAGATCTGTGCTAGTGGCAAAGCAGATGAAAACATAGTTATTGCTCCATTCTTTCTCCAAAACCTTCTCACAGCTACGCTTTACGGATCGCGCGGCAAGACGAGCGAGGAATTGTTCACTGCTTTAATGTACAGTGGTCAAAATCTTACGGGGATTGCGGTAAATTTTCGTGATCTTAATTCCAGTTACCGTGACACTGTATCAATTGCCGTGGCTAACAAGTTGCTTATCAGAGAGCCAGCACAAATGGATGAGCAATTCCCCAGCGATGCTCGCCGTAATTTTGATATAAGCATTCAGAGTTTTAGCAATCGTGAGAAAAGCTGCGCCACTGTGGAGTCTGTAAATAAGTGGGTGGCTGAGAAAACGCATCAAAATGTAAAAGAATGCATTAGGCGCGGCCTGGATTTTGATGCTTCAAGTGATAGCATCGTCCTCGTCAATGCGGCGCATTTCGGAGCAGTATGGGAGCACAAATTTGCAAAGCAAGATCAGTGTACCTTTTGGATTGACGACAACCACTCCAAAAATGTAGACTTTATGTTTCTCCGCACAAATTTGCGCTTTTCACATTGCACGGAAATCTCTGCGCAAATCCTGGAATTGGATTTTGCAGATGATGACTTTGCAATGGTATTTGTTCTTCCTGAACAACGCACCGGAATTATACGACTCATTGAACAACTGCCGAACATAAATCTTATGTATGCCGTGGCACAGCTGCGTCGTCAAGATGTGAAAGTCCGAATGCCGCGCTTTAAAATAGATCATGGTTCGCGAATGCGCGAAGCTCTTTTGCAGCTGGGCGTGCGTGACCTATTCTCGGAGGAAACAGCTGATGTCTCGGGTATTGTGACAGATGAATCATTCTACGTCTCCGAGATCATCCATCGAGTCAGTGTTGCGATCGCTGACGATGGAGAAGAAATTCCTTCAAACAATACATCATCGAATGCTCCACAGGAATTCATTGCCGATCATCCCTTTCTGTTCTTTATTAAGCACAAGTGCAATGTCGTTTTTATAGGTCACGTTGCTAATCCCATTTCATAAAACAGTAGATACTTAGTGATGAAGTGTGAATTTTACATGCGATTGTGAATGTGTTTTATGAACCTTATATCTTATAATGTATGAATTCAAAGAGTAAAAAAAAATAACAAACTTATGTAATTATTTGTAAAAATAATAAAATATGGGGAAACTAAAATCAAGTCAAAACGTTTCTTGGTCTTTTTAATTAAACAGAATCATGAAGAAGAAAAAAAGCACCAATGGAAACCTGAAAAATAAAATATTTGGTGGAAACCACGAAGTCGAACACCAACTAAGATTTTGAAGCAAGCTGTTTTGATTCGATTATCTCTAAGTAGATGAGGATAAATGACCCTCACCCAATGAGATCATGACCAATAAAAAATGCACGTTTTACTTAATCTATAATAAAGAAAGGCCTGTTTGTTGGTAATTGTCGTTCCTTCTTTGCTATACAAATCTACACCGTTTGCCCGATTGCAATGAAATTTGGTACAGAGGCTCCACGGTTTCGAGTGGCCGCATTCAATTTCCCCCCAAAACCCTCTTTCAGGTAGCCACCATTTAAATCTCATGCATTTTTTGTGAATTTTTGATTTTGGCGCCGGAAATTTTGTATGAAAATGTATTCTTTGCAAGTTTTTTTGGATTAATAAGTGGCCCAAATCTACTTATAAACCTACACAATCATTTTTTTCTATTTTGCGCGAAGCGTAACAAATCTTCGCAAGCGAGGAATATTGGAGCGAACCGACAATTTACCTCGTATAAAAATATGTTTAGATGAATTACTTCATAATCAAGCTTCCCGTATGAAGCAATTTGTTCGCCGGAACACGGCCAAATGTGCTGCAAAATTGAAGCTATTGCACATACATAATGGCCCAATTTCTACCAAAAATTGCATGAATCGGCAAAAAATTTGGATGAAGCTTTACTAAATGAGTATGCATTTATGCATCGTCTAATTTATTAAAATAAGAGGTTGAGATGGAAAGAAGGAGTGCATTACGTCTAAATGTAAAAAATGTATATGAAATTCAGTTCAGTTCATGTCCAGCTAGAGTCTCCAGACTCAACTATAGTGGAAGATTTTGTGAATAAAGTGCTGAAATTGCTGCCAGAAGCTTAAAGCTCAATAAACTTTAAATTAAATACCCAGACATGTGTGGAATCAACTTTAAAGCCACACCCAAATAAGTGCTTCATAAGCAGTTCTAAACAAAGGGGAGATATTTACATTCATAGTATGAGGACCATAAGTCAAACAATTTTGTAATACTTTTAAAATAAAACTTTAACACGAGCCTCAAAACATGTATGAGAGAATTTCATTTAAAATAAAAAACTCCGGTTTTTTTTACCCTTGAGCAGGTGAAAATTGGGTATAAACAAATTTTATGGGGGGCGCTATGTAACGGTAGGGGACGGAATTCCACATAGCGCTTGCAACTTGTATAGCCCCCTATACCTTCATACCGAATTTCATCACGATCGGGCTAGCCGTTAAGAAGGAGTACATGCGCCACAAGCATAATACTAATAAAATACTAGTATATCTAAATAAGATTTAACGACCGTGATTGTTTGTGTGAAGGAAATTCGTTGGAAATCGCTGAACACAGAAAAAGTTGCGTTTTTCTTGCCCCCTTTCCCGGCTAATTGTTCATTTAATTGAGCATACATGACTCTCATTAATTGGGTTACCTGTGATTGTGCAAAGCACCACCTGCAGCTCTTCCTCCGCTGTAGCACCTTCGGCACCCATTGCACAAACACGTGATTGAATATTGGTCTTGGTCAACAATTTTGAGATTTTAAAATGCGTCTGAGAAGAGAACACAATTGAATGAAGTCTGCGAGTTTCTGTTGTTCCGCAGGCTTTTCTTCCCGCTTGGCATGCTTGATGATTCGTGTCTGCACTTCAGAAAACTTTGCTTCGATTTTTTCTACGGAATCCCGATGACCAATTTAGCTCGACAATGAAGTTTCATCCTGAAGCACGTCAGGATTTTCGAGCTAAAATTTTAGAGCTCCTTTGACTTGTGTCAGCTGCCCTATGAAAGCATTACGTGTGGATTTATCTGGCATCTTTCCAGAAGACTTTTTTCTCAAGGTTAAAGGCGGTAAAACAATGATGTAAATCCAGTCGGGGTCCAAGAGATTCGAATGACCGACCGTTATTCCGACGAATTTCCTTCACACTAGTTACTATATTATACACCCTTCACTAATTACGCTCCCCTATTATAGCTTTAAAAGAAGTTTGCTCTCACATGAACCAAACAAAATATAATAGTGGAAGGTATTATCCATTTCAACGTATTTCTTATCCATCTAGTAACAAATAATAAATTAAGAATGTTTAACAAAATATTTTCTTTTACGCCTTTCATGAACTATTAAGTAATTGAATGTCTCGCGTTTCGCTCATCATTTCCCATTAAGTGCAGAAAATGTCTAGACGTTTTTAGTTGGTGTATTTTCTGAAAAATTCAACCAATAGTTAAAATTTCTACCCATGGAACTTTTGCCATCTACCCCCCATGTTTTCATAAATGTTAAGTGTAAAACTTTGAATGTGCTATTTGTTATTTTCATTGCACTTCTATTGCAACATAATTTATAATATTTTAAAGATATTCATAATGTTTAGTAGGTAGCAATTTAGTATTCTTAAAAAGTAGATAAATTGCAGGAAATTTCATAAAAGGATTACCTATATCAGTTTATATGCAGTTTATAGAGTTATTTTAGTAAAATTTACTCCATTCTTGGTAATTGAAAGAATCATTCATAATTCGTTTTATATGCGACTTTTTCATTTTTTAACCTTCTGTATGCCATGTATGCCACAGTAGTTCCCATAGCTATATTTTATTCTTTGATTCAATATAAAAACATTGAAACGAATAATATGTTTTTTTAAACAATGTATTAGCCTTTGAATACATAATTTCTCTAAAAACTAACATTTTTCTATAGATTCCAAAAACTGCATTTGTTTTTATGGGATTTAATTTGCGAAATGGAGCAGTTTTTGTGAAATTTTCAGAATAGATGGTGCTGATAAAAGCGGTTTTACTGTCACACATGAACGATACAAATAACGCTGTATAGTGCAGTTGTGGAGATTATGAAAACCCTTACGAGTGGGAGATAAATTTTTTGCATTGTGAGTGATATTCATAAAAGTTGTCACTGACTCTTCTCTTAGCACCCATATCGGGTAAATGTTTCAAAACAATAACTCATAAATATTGGAATACGAGGTAAATTGTCGCTTCGCTCCAATTTACCTCGCCCCGCTTCGCGGGGAATTCTTGCGCTTCGCGCAAATTTTAGAGGGAGAAAGGAATTGTGATGAATTGAAATATATTTAATGGAAGATTTATTCGTTGGTAAAAACCGCCTGGTATCAGTAGTCTCTGTACCAAATTTCATCACGATCGGACCAACGGTGTAGAAATGCATAGATGAACAGGAACGAAATTTTAGAGAGACCTTTCTTTATTATATAGATAAACCATAAATCTCATCTTATGGGACCTTTCGAAGTATCTTAGGCTGAGACTCACCGCTCCTGTATCCTCAATTTCATACTTATCATTTCATGCCTGATTTATGCATCATGAATACCGAACAGCTCACCATTTGAATAATTTTCTCGTCATTCTCTCACAATCGAAAAACAGAAGGATATTGACATTTGGAATTCATCTATCCTCGCACCGCAGGTCTAGTTCTTTCCCATTAAAATTACCATTTGATTCGCTTTGCTGTTTCAATGGTCTGAAGTTTAAAATGAAGCGAAAGGATTTGGATATTGGTTTACTTTACATGGCTTTGTATAAATACTACACACATTATACATTACATATATGTATATTCTTCTTACATAATTAAAAAAAAAACCATAAGTGATCGATTAAACAAAAATTAAAGAAAAATAGCTACCTTACCCTTACTTGTGTATGTTTTTCAGTACTTTCTAATATATTTAATGATATGCGCAATATGTGCTTAAGCATTAATGCTACTCGCAATTTCCACATAATATTGGTTCATACATTACACATTTTTCTATTAGCATAAGTAGGTACCATTAATAACGATTTCATAGAATTTATAATTCTATTTCTCTGGGGTTATATTCATAGACATCGAAATCGGTATGCATATTTGTAGAATATTAACAAATAATGATGAGGTGTTGTTGAGTAATATTTAGAAATTCCTTTGAATTACTCTACCTCATTAACCCTCCGTATGCTAAGGAAGGTAGGTGACTGACAGCTATATTTCGAGTTATTACACCCCAATTCTTAGAGGTGTAGTACCCGTCTTTTGGGAATAAATTCCTTGATTACGTTACGTTAAATGGGGTCCGGACTTTCATCTCCTGTGGGCGTATTGTGCATAAACTCCTTGATTAAGTATCTGAAAAGATTGTGTAAAAATTTTAGGTCGATCCGACCACCAGAAAAAAAATTAATTAAGAAAAATTCTTACCAAAAGGGAATTCAAAACTTTGTGTAACTGGCAAAATTCCTAGTTTTTCTTCTCATTGTCAATCATTTCAATTCTTGACAATTGTCATCAAAAAAATCATCAAAAAGTCCATTTAAAAATTAATTAAGACTTCTTAGGAAGTACCAAGGAGTCTATAAAGTTCATTTTACAGAAAGAATTTACTTATTTTGCGAAAAATTCTATAGGGTTTGTCACCTACCCCATATCAATGTGCGTAAGTTTTCGTCACAGGGTACGGAGGGTTAACAATGAGTGTGTAAACCATGCAATTTCACGACTACTTCACATCTGTGTGTGGTATTTGTTTATTCAGGACATGCTTTTCAATTGGAAATTGATATCATAGGAGGGAGAAAAATTATGCTTTTGTATTGTATTTACCAAGAACTGCTGTGTGAATATAGAGAATATCACATAAGATAGATCAATTTCATGCCTAGAACGAAGGGATGCTGCGGATGACGGATTTCTACATAACACTCCTTGAGCGAAGTAAGTATATTGTCTGCTAAGTGCTTTTCTTTCCATTGGATGTCTATTTAAACTAATCATTTGTCTCTTACATCCCAGAATGTAACAACGTTCCAAGGCGAATGTGTATGGTAGATTGAGGCAATGTGGAATAATTTCCCGAAAAGATTAATATATTGCTAAAGCTGTGCTAAAGTCAAAGCAAACATTTTAATAAGCTTTCATTTTTCTCAAAGGACGCATTTATTGATACATCCTTTCTGTCCTTTAGTAAATCGAAAGTAAAAACCCATCCTATTTTCACACGATATGAAGCTACATTACTTTCGGAGTTAGTAGCATATGTATTGATGTATGTAATGTATGTACGTCTACGTATATACTTTTGTTGTATTCATCCTCACATGGAACTTTTTTCACAATATATCAAAATTTCAGATTTTTAGCTATAATAAAGGCTGAGATATAAAGAAAAAAAAATTGGGGATGTTTGAAAATGGTGGACCCCCCCCCAAAATATGCCCCCCCCCCCCCTCCACCATCGGGGATATTTAAACTTAGTCGTTGTCGCAAGTTTCTATCATCGTTCTTTTGAAATTCAGCTTTATTTACGGCCGGACGTCCAGAATAATTTTTTAAGCATACATTTTTTGAAATGTAGGTACCCTAATTCGTGGTCATCTCAAGTTTAACCCCGATCTGACGACTTTGCATTTTAGAGTGTACGTACACAGAAGCTGTGCTTTTTTGGAAAAATAATTACAGCAAAAATCATCCGATTTTTAATAAGAACGAAATATAATGACTGAGAACATTACAATTTACATACTTATTCATATGTACAAAACATTGATGTAAAAAAATTCTCCGCATAACTATAACTCTAGCATAAATAATCACAGACTAATAAGTAAATATTTTTCATCTCTGAAATACACTGCTCGCCAAGATAATATTTGCTTGTGAATTTTATGAGCGTAAGCATAAAGTGCAACACTTTACTACGATTGTTCTTTCACACACATTTTCATAGTCCTTCCTAACAACGACGGGTTCATTTTGCAGACAAATAAATTTCACATCCCCGGCAGATGTTGCATTCTAGAATTATTGGCAACTAACCCTTTGGCACAAAATATTCATATTGTGTGTATTACCTTCGGAGAAAATTGGATGCTGTATACTGAAAATGTCTCTAAACATAGCAGAAACACGTTGTGATAATTTTCAGGACGTGACCCATTTCATTGCCCTTCATTTCCCGTCACTTCTTCAATTACGAACTCAATTACATGATCTTCTTGTGGGCGGGATGGTGACCCAAAATCGGGTGGTGCAGAAAGTGTCGTGTAGTAGAATATGAGTGGATGCTTGGGGAAACAAAAACAAGAGATGAAACAGCTGCTGTTTGATGGAAAAATACTTTTTGATGGAATTTTCCGCTCTTTCTATTTCAATTTCAAACATAAATGGCCACTTGTATATGTACTACTACTGTTACTGTAGTAAGACTTCCAATTTGGACTGAGAAAGAAGTGAGACCGTCATCCTATGGTTCAAAACAACATTATTACTTGCACATCATACACATACTCGACATAGCTAGAAGTTTAGAGTTTCGATTTGTATATATTTATCCTGATAATTTATTGTAAATGCATGTACAGTCATACCCCGCATAATCAAGTCGAGGTTATACTCTTCTCACCCATTAATTTTAATGCGTAAGAAGAGTATAACCTCGACTTGATTATGCGGGGTATGACTGTATATAACATTTTGGTATACCTACATTTTTTTCAGTAAAAAAGAAATAGTCAAATTAATTAAACTTATATACATAGGTTATAAATATTTTAAGTACGTATATAGTATGATGTCATCACCTTTTATCTTACCACATCGAAATAAAACTTTAACTTTTTTTCATGTTTATCTACACACAAGCAAGATCATGATTTCTTTTAATTTTTCAACTAGAATGATGAAAAAATTTAGCTGTATACGAATTTTTTAGACCAAAATTCTCTTCTCTCTCGAGCTATAATTCAACTTAGCACAGGCTGTTAATTAAATTTTTAAAAAGACAACAGTACAAAATGGTTGACATTTCTCCTTATTGCAATATTTCATCTATTGAACATACCAAATGAAAAATTAGGAAACGTCCAGGCACGAGGAGTTATTTCACGATTTTTAGGAGACAAAGTAACATTTCATTTCAAGAGAAAAAGAAAAAAAAAATTATGCAAAGCACAAAAGTCCGTCTTAAAAATTCAAAAGAAAGCAAAATTGATGGTGGTACTCGAGAGATATATTGTTAAGCGTATTACATAATTGAATTGCTGGCTCAAGAATGAATTCTGTGGAGTCTTTTTCCAAAAAAGTAGTTATTAATGAAAATCAATATAGTCTTTGAGATTCTTCTAATCGCAATAATATTTTGTCATCATATTTCGATATGTATAAGAAAATGAAACTTTTTCCAAAATCAATGAATGTGAGGAGAAAATGAGAGATAAGTTATCGCATAAGTGGCTTCTTCTTCTCAATTAAACACACTGAACATCATTAGATTCTCATCGATGGAAAACTTCCGCATTGAAGCGGATTAGGAATACATATGTAGAAATTTTGTATATACATATAGTTACACTGTCAAAAATTATAGTAGACTTTATATATATAACAAGTATTGAGAAACTGCTGAGTGTCATAAAACATGTCCTCATAGGCCTCATAGCCGCTATACATATGTATATATGTATTAAAAAAAAAAACAAGATAAATGTTCAGAAAGGTAATTTGTAAGTTATCAAGCGTACTATGTGTATTCTTTCTTCTCGTGTCTTTACTCCCGTCTCGTTATATTTTTTTTAATTTTATGACCTTTATACTCAGATTTTTGCAGTGTATAGCCGACCAGAAAGAAAATGTTGTGACACGTGTATGAGGAGTCATAAAACGGAAGAATATTGGAAAACCGGCACTTTTATGTGACTCTCTTGCAACACATTTTCCAGCACAAACAATCTTTCTATCGCTGTTTATGCGAAAGCAAAATAAGATCCCCGAGACTTTCGGTTGAGCTCTCTCCCTTAGCTTTCGGAAGCTCTAACGTGTTTCTTCTTGCCATTCTTGCCTCATAAATTTCTACCCTGAATTATGAATTTAAATACCCCCTACACACATTTTCTGCCATTTTTCCACTCCTTCTTCCCAGAGGCTAATCCATTCTCTCTTATAACCATATAGTCCCGGAAATCGATACTTTTGAGTGTTCTCTTGTTGCCTTTTTTCGCATTCCGGGGGATACGCTTTTGTGCATAAAATGAATTGCTTTCGATTGGAAGTTCGTCTTTTATTTTCCCTAGTGACTCATCACATTGTTTATATGGTGGTAAAGTTTTTTCTGACTTTACATTAATGAAAACAAGATAATCATTATCACCACATTTCAAAAAATAAGCGATCTTTTGGTAGCTTGTTCGTTGGAGCTGGAAAACTATGTACAATACGATCAATGAATTCAATAATATGTGGGTGGATTATTCCTAATTTCGATCCGTGTACAAAAGTATTTGGCCTGTGTTATGCCAACTCACAGCCAATATGTTCAAAAAATGCATAAACACAGTTAGGTAAAAGTAAATACAAAGGTAAGGTAAAAATAAAAATATATTAAAATGCTTCACGGAGATTTGTTGCGCTTCGCTTAAACTTTAGTGAGAGAAAAAATAATGATGAAAGATTGATAATCGATAGACTATACCTCAAATATTGGTAAGATTAGATATAATTGGGTGTTACTGAAGTCATTTTTTGTTTTCTTTTTAGAATATTTCCGGCGGCAAATTCAAAAATTCGCAAAAAATGCATGAAAATTATATGGGGGCTATCTGAAGGAGGGCTTTAGGGGGGGGGGAATGAATATGACCACCTGAAATCGCCTAATATATAAAGATATATCCGAACACGACTGATTACCAAAAAACAGACCTTTCTTTAATATATAGAAGATATGTATAGATGCTAGTGTACCCGTGACCCCAATCATGTGTGAGAAAATTCTATTTGAATAAAACTTGTTATTTGTTCCTTTAGCGGGTAAAAAGAAGAAAAATCAGTTTTTATGTAGGGCGCTATGACGAAATTAAGGGGCGGAATCCCATACAACGCTTGCAACTCGTAATTGGGCCCTCTACCTCCATACCGAATTTCATCAGGCCGTTTACGAAAAGTTCTTGTCCCACAAACAAACTTTTCAGCTTTATATACATATACATATAAAGATAAAAAGAAGATGTGTAAGAATATGTCCTTGTTAGAATGGAAGCAATTTATGAAGTAGATACTTTAATATTATATACGATAAGCACACCAAATTTTATAAATTAAAATTTAAACAGACTTGAAATATTTTGTTACAATTATTCCAAGAGAAAATGTTCTTTAATTAGGACAGATTTGCATTTGTCGTTGATTTGAGTGCATAAGAATGACACAAAAAATTATAATTTCCAGTATCTAATAAGACTGTTGAACAGAGTTTCAGAATTTATTGCGCGAAATTTCAAGTATTTGTATATGTATTGATTAAGAAATGTCTGCTGGACAATCTTGAAACCAGACTGCAAAAATTTCTATGAGCTTTTGTGTTAGATGAGTAAATAATTAAAAGAGCAAAATTATTATCTTTTTTTTTAATTAATTTTCCTAGAACTTTAATGTTCTCTACTTTAGAAGCTTTAAAAATGTTCATGGTTGTCTATTTTTACAAAGTTTTATGTACATATTATTTTGATCGTAATTAAGGCTGTGGAATGAAAATTCGAGAGAAGAATTGTGTAGCAGAAATATTTCTTCATGCAACAGATGATGGTTGCCACATAACTCTAGCATTTTGCTGCAGAAAAGAAATGTCAGTTGAAATTTTCTTTAAGTAATTGTTTGCTATTCAATGAAGTGAAAGACTCCCTAATTCACCATAAATCTTGAACGTGGTTGATAGATTTTTTAGATATATTTTTGTTAATATAAGAAAGCGGGCGGTCTTCTCATTCATTTTCTCTTGGTGCAATGTTTGTTTCACTCATACAACCATTAAGCGACATGGAATCACTTAAGAAAATACATATAGAGAAAAAACTAAACTATAGAGAAAACTTTTCTTGCAGCACTATACAATTAAATTTGATAAATTGCAATATCTTTGTTAGTGCGACAGATTTACAGCACTTTTATGAAACTGCTATTATCGGCACATAATCCAAATTAGAGAAATTTACGATACCATCTAACTTTGCTAATTTCTCTCCATCCTTTTCATCGTCAACTTTCACTTTCCCGCGCTACTTTCCCTCAGTGCGTCCACAACTTTGAGACTTCATTAATAATTTCCTCTATATCGTTTGCAAAAGCTCATAGGAAAGAACTTTTTTTTTCTTATTTCCTAATACTCAATTATACATACATATGTATACGTCTCAAACTTTTCCACCTCACATAGCAATGAGTACAGTAGAAGTCCACATCAACTGTACTACTCTGATGTACTACTCTCGCGTATTAAAAATAATGCGCGAGAGTAGTACATCCGATTGTTCGTTGATGAATAAAAAATAAAACATAAACTTAACTTGTCATCTAAACTTTAAAAAATTATTTTGCTATTAAAAAACTAACTGTGAAAATTCTGCTTTAATTTATTTTTGTAGAACTTTGTTTTCATTATTTTTTTTCTAGGATCCTCGAATTTCATATGTAGTGTTTAAAATTTTACGTAAAATAATATCTTGCTGAATTTTTGTTTCCACCTAGAATCTCCTAATTACATTCTAAATCTAACTCAACTTAAGGCAATTTAAATTTACACCGGAAAAATATTCAAGTTAGATACATATGATACTTCTTGGTCAGGGAACATAATAACATTCACCAAGGATAATATTCATCATCGACGGTATCATTAAAATGAATGACGAGTGAAACGCAATTTCCATGTCGAGAGCACTTCTTGCTTTATATGCAAAATGATATCTTGCTGTATAAGAATTGCGTGGATATAGGGTTTTTTTTTGCACTTTCAGTTTGACATATTCTATTGTGAGACTCACCCCTATTCTCAAGTAGATATACAAGTAGGTACATAAAATATGTATATAGTAAATTCACACTTGCATGGTTTATATTGTGAACTGAACATGGTTTAAGCATTTCACTTTACTTTCATAATCATCTATATATACATGGTTGTACTGTACATTGCTCCTTGGTGCAATTATATTTTCACCAAATTGAAAAAAACGATGCACTACATCTCGTTGACATTTTGCTGCATGTACTAACCAACACAATATAATTTTTTTCTCAATTTATGTAAATGTACACATACACACGTGTTTCAAGTTTAATTTCACTTACGGCACACCTCTTTTAGGTATGAGGGTGTGTTGTCTGGCAGCTTTGGTGATACATTATGTACACCATATCTATTGAAATCTTCATGAAAGTGTAAACAGCACAATTAACATTTCATCTTAATGCCGATGACTCTCGGCATTTTCACTCTTCTAGCATATTACGAACGAACGCTATACAGAAAAGATTACACTCCTGCGTGAGGTGGTGCTGCATTTCAAGATTACATGCAGAATCAGTTGCTGCAGAAACTTTAATTCATCCTCAGCGATTTTATAGTTTGGTTTGTAAGCTATTCTCTCTGGTGGGAAAGCTCTTCCGGGTAGAATATATCCCATGAATGCAAGATGTTTATTCGAGTGAAAATGCTTTCACATCATATTCACCCTCCCGGTGTTCATACACTTTTTTTTTCATTTAAAGAGCTTTACTTCACTAAAGACCTTAGTGCTTTTAGCAACCTTTACGGAAGTTTAATGAGATTCACTTTCGCGTCATGATGAATTATTTTGCATTGCATAGGAGGGTACAACACACACATATTTTTGATCATACAAAAGTCAATTTGAAAGATTGGTTTTATCTAATACTGGAGGTCTTGATTAGGTACTTAGATGATTAAAAACAATTTTTTAGGCAAAAAGAATCCTTCTTTTCGATAAATTTAACCATAGCATTTCAAAGGAATTTGAATAAAACCTCATTCAATTAAAAGCAATAACAAATAAATTTAATTTTCTGAAATATGAACTTTGGAGAAAACTTCTAGGACTTCACTATATGATTTTTCAAACAAAAATACTTTCATCAAATATCTTTCAAGATGGAAATATGATTTTCAATACAACTTTTCTGTTAAAAGATAAGCTTGCATCAGCAATAAACTTGAAGAATTCATTTTTGAATTTTTGATTATGCTCATGAGATTTGTTCAGAAATGATAATATGTTGCATTGATCATGGGTCGTGAAATTAAAATGTCAGTACTATACAAAATCTTCCATTCTGCATATCTCATTCTCACTGAAAGTAATGACTTTCTCACATACACATTGAATGCATAGACGCCATAGCTCGCAATTGGCATGAGCTTGAAAAGAAAATTTAACAATTTTATTGTCTGAGCTACGGCTCTTTTTTTAGTACGTGGCTAGGGTTCACAAAACGACAGACCAAGAGAAAGTTAACTGATTCAGATGCTCTTCAAGTAGTCTACACTTGGGGTGCATTGCATACATTGAATGTTTTCCTTGTTTCTTTCCAGACCGTTAGAACGTTTCTATAATTCAAAATCCCCAATGCTCAAAAATATGTTTAAAGGATAATAAAATTATATGTATGTACATATGTAATTGAAATTTGGTACACACAAATCGCGGGATTCTTCTATGAAGACTCTGCAAGACACTCCCTTTGACCTTTTCCTTATACTCTAAAAAAATTAATAATCACTGAAAGTAAATGGAAATGATCAACACTTGTGTAAAGGTGTGGGGTTCCTTAATGGGATATCAAATTGTAATACTTGGTGTTGGCCACGAAGTGGAACACCAACTAATATCATGTTGAAAATCTCGGCCTGAAGCCACGAAAAAACAAGAAAAGTTTCACAAAAAATTTATTGTTGCTCCTAAATTGTTCTCTGGTAACGATAAATAAGGTAAGAAATATTAGTGCCTACGTGAAAATATAGTAAAGTATGTTTATGTGTGTTTGTCAATAATCTACATTGTTGTTTTTATCTGTTTAGCAAGTAGGTATACTTCTTTTCTTTCATGGTAAAATTAATGATTTCTTTTTACATTTCATAATTAAATGATTTCATTTATATGCCGTAGCTGTTATATTTTAAGAATATACCTTTTTTAAACAAATCTTTCATACTGCATAGGTACTTTAAATATTTTTAATCATACTAATAAATAGCGAAAATTGATATATCAATTATATATCATCAGAGCAGAAAATCAAACTCTATTGAAATTTACTGTCGTGAGCGGAAATTGATATTGAAAGCTCAATCACTTTCCATCTCTTCAATCGGAAACTTTTTCCGTGATTGTGATAAACTTAAGCATCGAGGGGTATCTCTATCTTCGTCATCTGGTATGTGAAAATTCGGAGTGTTCCGGAAAAACTTGCGCAATGCAAACTTTTCCCTCATGCCATGTGATGGTTCTAGAGAAATTCATAGTCGGTGTATATTATTCTTCGGGAGGTGTTTCAGTTCCGTGATGTTAGACGGGGTGGATGAACGTGGTCAAGTTTTTGTCACACTTGTGGTGAATTTTCCGAGACAATGTGAAATAAATTTTTGAATGGGTTTTGATTGTGCACCATGGCCATACTTCATTCTTGTTGTCTGTGGAAGTCTGTGCGAAAGGGCAGCTATGCCAGTGTCATTTACACCCTGGTGAGCTCTCGACGGCTCAAATGCCGCGATTTTTTGGTCAATGATATGAACATAGTTAATTCTGTAACATACATCGGCAACAGAGTTCCTATTTTGAATAACTATCATCAACGCTGGTGGGTGAATCCACAATTAACCACACGCTTGTGAAATTGTTCGCGTACAAATATTTCTCGTACAATTTCATTGTCGTCTAATATTCCTCCATTTGCTATGACTTTATGCAATGCGTTACCTGCCCATCCGACCCCAATCTATACCTTACACAATAATCTATATATCCATTGAGCTAAGAGGCATCCGTGGATGTAAAATTTAATCAAATCCTAAGTATTCATGTACTTTTCAGCACCAATTTTTTTTTACTCCACTCTCTCTGTTGTGTCGTTGGAATTAATGTACTTAGATATCTTTTGATGTAACATTGTGGATTATACATGAGTTTTGAGTAACATTCTTATTTTTTAAACTACAATCTTTAGGAAATCAAAAACCGCAAAATCAAGTTCTCTCAATGTAAATGGATTTCAATACATTATTATTATCAAGTTCCCTCAATACAATACGATCAAGAAATGTTTCAAGAATTTCAATTATTTTTGGTCGTTAGAATACGACCCAAAGTTTTGCAAAATATAGATTTGTCAGTAGGTTAAATAATGAGAAGATCAAGGGGTGTTTATCTGAATGAAAATCTTCGGATCTTCGGATTATTCGCCAAAGATTCGGATGATTCGCGAAAGATTCGGATTATTCGCCAAGATTCGGATTATTCGCCAAGATTCGCTTGATTCGCCAATATTCGGTTGATTCGCTAAAATTCGGTAGATTCGCCTATATTTTTGGTGCGCAAATAACACTTTTTAAGCAAAAAACTATAGCTTTTAAGTATTTCGCGTATTATAGACGTGCATAAACGTGTTTGTTTGAATTTTTTGAACTTGGTTTAAAATTTAGAACAACTTTTTTTGTAGTAAAAGTAGTAAAAGGTTCTCAATTCGACGGAAAATTCGATTCTCTAACTTCGGGGCAAAACTGTACTTAAAAGCACGTTTTATACATCACATATTTGCGGTGAAGAAAAGCTATAATAGCCTGTAGGCCGTCTAGCCTTTTTGTTAGTCAATATTTGTCTTATAATTAGTAAGACAGAGATATACGATTTGAAGCTTTCAATTTATATGTTAGAATAATATAAAATATTAAAAAAAATATTGTTTATTCATCTTCTATAGCAAAATACGTGTAAATTGTTTTTTAACACTTTAAATACCAAAAGGATCATAATACACTTTACTTAACTGCTATCAACCTGCTCATACAAATGTTGATTTAAAATTTTAGTTTTTTGAACCATTTAGATAAAAAATCTGTTCTGCCGTTTTCAAGATATTGTCATTAGATTTTTTTTTAAAAATTTTATCTCTTGTTTTACTTGTCTTAATTTGATTTTATTCAAATTGTAGCCTTAGCTTTTTTATAGCTTGAGGTTTCTGATGTTTTAGATAGTCACATAGCATTTCAAAACCTCAAAATGTCCAATTTGAGCAAAATTGTTCAAGGAGCACTCGAGATATGGCCTTACAATTTTTAAAGAATTTTTTAAATGGCGAAGTCTTCTAAACGGCGACATAGATTATAGAAATTGCCCCTTAAATTTAGGCAATATTTGTTTTTGATTTTAGCGTCTCTTACGGATGTTTTTGGAACTTGGAATGTTCTAGACATTTGTAGGGCTTCTTGAAACCTTTCATTTGATACCAAAATGGTCAAAATCGGTCAAGCCGTTCTCAGTTATATCGAAAAAACACTTTTTGCTTTAGACCGCCATATTTGCTAAACGGCTTAACCGATTTTCAAGTATGAATTATCGATGAAATCGTCTCACTGAGCTCTACAACATACTAAAATTTCAGACCTCTAGCTATAAGGGAAAGAGTTGGCGATATTTCAAAATGGCGGACGGCGGCCATTTTGGATTTTGAAAATGCGAAAAAATGAAATTTTACAGCCACATTTCTATAGAAAACTTCAGACCCGAAGTCTCTATCTGTTACCGTTCTCGAGCTATAAGGTAAATTTTATGCCACCACCGGTAAGCCGGTTGGAACAAAAATGTCACTCCAACTTTTTCGTAATGTGGGGTGACTAAAACACCTAAAATCTAACTTATACGAAGTTTGGACGCGGTCTGAGGTCTCTGAGGTAGTCAGTTATTCCGACATTAACTAATTATGAAGAATGTTGATCAAAATTCGCAAATATTTGTAAATATTTTCCAATATTCGCCAATATTCGCAAATATTCGTGAAGATTCGGATTATTCGCCATGATTCGGATGATTCGCTAAGATTCGCGAAGATTCGCCTAAAATATCCAAAGATTCGCCAGATAAACACCCCTTGGAGAAGATAGACTTCTTGTTTCATGTTTTCTTATGAACAGCAGTAGTGTATGATAAGAAATCTTCCACTTGCTTTGTTGCAGAGTAATACAAGATTTTTCAATTATTGAAAATCTTTAACTCGAATAGCATCCAAAATGAAAAAGCATCACTTTTTATATTATCTAGCGATGCTTAGACAAAATATACATATTATATTTGCAATTCTTCAGGCTAGAGGCATTTATGCAGCACCGTGTCACAAATTACATGAGGAAAAGATGGAAAAACCAATGCTAAAAACGCTAAACACCGTATTATTGTTAACATTCCTTGGAAAATACAATCGAAACTTGCATTTAAAATATTTTTCATTAAAAGGATCTGAAAGATTTCCAACGTTCTTTTTCGCTCTTCGTTGAGCCACTGCTGATTTTTTCTTTCTATAAAGAAGTGATACTCAAAAGACTAAAGTTTTACTTTAACTAGGATATAGTCTTTCAAATCGGAGTTTTTACATTATTATAATTAAAGAAAAAAAAATAACATGACAAAGCATACAGTAGGCTTCATGTTGTGAAATACCAACTCTCGCAACGTTCGCCTATTATTATATATATATACCTAGCTTATTCTTTGACTCATTTTTAAAGAAAAGTTTTGTAATTAAAATGTTTACGAAATGTTGGCTTATAATGTATTTTTTGTGCGGTGAATATAACAAAGTTGTGAAAACTTTTTAAAGTTTATTCTAGCGATGAATAATTAAAATTATTTTGGTATAAATATGTATAAATTTGAAATAAAAATGTATAAAAGATTCAGAGACCATAATAAAATTAACCTGGAATAAGATATTTGAATAATTCATCAAAGCTAGGTTTTCTCAGGCTCCTTTACTTAATCGTATACTTTCATTTCTAGAGACTTATCAGAAAAAGCTCTAAAGAAATCAAACAAAATTAATTTATAATGAGAGCTTAAGTACATGCATATGAAATTCGACAATATTACTAAGAATTTCTGAAAAAGACTTGTCATCAAATTAATTAATACCATTAAAAATAAATTTAATTTATATTGAATAATTTGAAGAGTTCAATGTTGAATTCAAGAGTTGAATGGGTTCAAAATTATATTATGTACATATAATACAAAAATAATACTACATACATATTATAAGTATACAAAAATCGTAAGATTTATGCAAATTACCAAAACAATTAATGAAACTTCCTAATTTTGTAAATGCATTTTTAGTTGAAAGTAAAATTTATTTTCACCTAATTCTCAAAACTATTTTATGTAGTTTTGTTTTTGAACTTGTTCCTTTTTCAAAAATTCAATTTCCCAACTTAAGTAACCAGGCAAATTTAGTCAAGAGTCTAGTTGTATGAAAAGCGTTATACAGTCATTGTCCGCTTAATCATCTCTTCTCAAGCATTAAAATTAGTGAGTGAGAAGAATTAAATCGAGAGATGATTAAGCGAGGTATGACTGTACCTCAATTTTCAGTATGCAGCAAAGAATGGTTAAATGGGTTAAAAGTTACGATGAAAAGAGAGTGCAAAACAATAAAATAGATTTCCATGAAAATATAAATTTCCTCCCATTTGATCAGAAAATTTTATTTGTGTTCAACTTATTCCTCTAAATTGGTTTGCTCTGCCCTGCATATACTCGCCTCTACTCCAAAGCTTAAATGATATTTTGTCATTAATTTTCTATTAATTTTCCAGTTGGTTAAAGTTACAGAAAATAACTGTTGCCAGCGGAATAAATTCGTTGGTTTTTCCTGAAAGTGTCAAAGACGCCTGATTGTGAGCGATTGAATTGGCAATTTGCTTGTGTTATGGAAATGACACAGTTGTAATGTTGTCGTTCTGATAAATTGTCAATGAGACTCCCACATTGCTGTAGCAACAGAATGAACCAATAAGAGCCAAAGAGCTCCTTTATGAGTAATTTTAGGATGAGAAATGATTGAAGGCTCCAACGGGCATATTTGAGCTATGGAGAAATATATTATGTTTTTCCGCTCTGTGATTTTTTGGCAAACCAACCTCATAAAAAGCAGAATCCATTGAACTACCCTGTTTCTGTAAGCCCCCTCTTTAAAAATAAAATTTTGGACGAAATTTTGTCGAAAAGTCACATAGAAGAAGTGGAAAATGAGGAGGAATAACGTGCTAAATAATTAGGAGCGGCTTTCTAGCAACTTATTTATAGGGCTGTTGCACCAAAAGAACGACAAGGGTGTGTAGCAAAAATTTGATTTTTTTTTACTTCCATGGGACTGTCTTAATGTTGTTCAACCTCCTCCCCCCCCACAGTTGAGTTGGGGTTTCGCGGCAGGAGTTCTAACGATGAAGTGGCAGGAGCTTTTGGCGCTTACATATGGGGTAGAGAGATTGATGTCAAACAATGAGGCAAATACGTTTTTTCTCCGTCCCTCAGTTGTCATCCCACGAGACGATTTTTTCCATTCAATCACTCAGATGTTTTTCAAAACCGCAAAGAACGTCAAGGGAGTTACACTTTAAACTGAGTTGAGGACTGATGAAAAAGTACTCAATTGGTTAAATCATACATACATCACTGTCAATACATAGTAGAATTCTATAGAAGTTTTTGGTGAAGAAAGATCAAAAGTTCGCAAATTGGCATGATTACTTTTAGGAGTAAAAATTATTTTCAAACATTAAAATACTAAATTCTAATCAATGGGCCTTATTCAGCGACCAAGAAACCCTTGATATCTTTGAATTTTGTAATTAAATTTCAAAATTTCTATAGGCTTTCTTGGTCGCTGAATAAGGTCCAATATTCTGCCATTTATCGAGAAGGCAAGAAATTGTATTTACTTTATTTCCTACGTCTTCTGCACGAAAAAAAGAAACCAAATTTTTATAAATTGGAGATAACAGGTAAGCTAGAGATAAAGTTATTGAATTAAACTTATTTTTTTTTCATTATAAGGCTTTAATGTTTTTTCACATTCAAGTATGTAAATCACAAGTCGTAAAAGCAGAGAATTCTATGCAAAAGCGATGTACATTATGTGTATGTATATATGTACATATGTATACCTATGTACTATATGTATTTATCAGTAATTTTCCTCTCTTGGAAAGCAAAATATGGGTAGAAAATGAAGAAAATAGCCGGAAAAATTTGTCATTAGATTCATGGAAATGCGTGGAAAATAAAATTCAAAGAAATATAAAATAAAATTTATAATGAGACAAAAAAAATATTACATAATTCAGTCTCAAAGTTTGATAATTAAATTAATGGGGATTCCATGAAAAAGAAGACAACATTTCAATTTAATGTAATAAAGTAATAATCGTAGGTACAAAAAATATTATTCTAAAATTATATTTTCTTCAACGTGATTTATAAAATTTGAGACTAGACTGGCACAAATTTCGATCTGTGTTTATGTATTGTTCTTATTAAAAAATCATTTACGCATAAATAATCGAAATATTTATTTGATTTTTACGAAAAGAAATCCCATATTTCATATACATGGATTTACATAATATTGATTTTATCCAATGTGATACCACTGACCTACTGTTGAGAGTTGATAGCAAAAAAAGAAAAGAGCAGAAAATCAGCAAAGTGGAAGAAATTGCACTCAATTACACCGTGTTTATTTTGGTATGGAATCAATCAAATTCACCAAGCAAACACACCCCAAAGTGGCCAAGCGTTGGTAAAGGAAATTCGAACAATTCATACTGAATTACTTTTTAACTTTGCCCATCTTTCTACATTACTTTTCTTTCAAAAATGGTTGATTTATATAGTATTTCACCATATGTAAAACACATAATTACCTGTAAATTCGACGCCCTCATTGTCGAGTAGGTAGTATTTTAGCTGTGTTTCTTTCAGACACAGCTTTTGTGTACCGAGCAAAATCGAAAGTCGTCAGATCGGGCTCAAACTTGGGATGAGCATGAATTAGGGTCCCCACATTCCAAAAAACGTATGCGCCAAAAAATTTTTTTTTCCGGCCGGCCGTCCGGCCGTCCGTCTGGCCGTCCGTCCGGAGTTCAGAGCTAAATTGCAAGAGAACGGTAATAGATAGAGACTTGCGGTCAACGGCAAAGTTAGTATATCGGCCTGATGTCGTCTGATTGTGAGGTCAAATTCACCCCCCCACCCTCGCGTCCGCCATTTTGAATAACCCCCAAATTTTGTTTTGCCTATATCTCAGCCCCTATTATAGCTAAAAATCTGAAATTTTTATATGTTGTAGGGGCCATCAAGAGCTTTCCAACGATACCTCATTTTCGAAAATCGGTCAAGCCGTTTAGTCAATATGGCCGCCACAATTTTTCATCGAAAATCGACCATAACTCGAAAACGGCTTGACCGATTTTGATCAACCCGGGGTCAAATGAAAGATCTCAACAAACCCTACAACTCTCTAGAACATCCGAAGTTTCAAAAGTGACCGCTAGAGGGCAAAAAATCAAAAACAAAATTTTCGATGAGTTTTCGATGAATATCTCGAAAACGACGACATAAATTTTTTTCATTTTTTGATATGTTGTAGCTGACCATATTATCTAGCTTCATGCCAAAAATGAAGAAAATCTATGGATCCGTTCTCGAGATATAGCCTTCCAAAGTTGGCATGTCATATCTCGGTTTCTACATGTCCGATCTTGATCAACTCAAGCGCAAATGAAAGGTTTCGAGAAACCCTACAAATGTCTAGAACATTGCAACTTCGAGAAATGACCGCAAGAGGCGCTAAAGTCAAAAACAAAGTTTTCGAAAATTTCGAACTCGAATTTTTCGAAAATGACGTCATAATTTTTTTTCATTTTTCGATATGTTATAGCTGACTTCAAGACCTTTCAAACAAAAAAAAATTTATGAAAATCTATGGATCCGTTCTCGAGATATGGCCTTCCAAACATTTCTTAGGGTATGACTTTTCAACTTTCCCCGACTTTGCGCGTATTTAAATTAATTCGCGTTCTAGTTTGCTCTCACAAAATTGGTACACTGAAAGAAACACAGCTCCCGTAAGCTTGGTCAGCTTACCAGTACATTTGTATTATGTTCGGTGTCTCCCACTACAAAAATAAGTACCTACATATTGGTGAAACAGTAAAATATAAGATCTCTATTGATTAATTATAATGAGAATGACGATGAAATTTGAAAGTATAGAAGTAATTCAAGAGGCTATGTATGAATTAAAATTACCGTTGCGCTCTCAATCCTTTGGATTAAAGGTCAAGATTATAGAAAAAATTTCAGATTTCAACTGAAATTAATTAAATTTATACCTATGTATATTTTAAATCAATAAAAGTGATTTGTTATAAAATAAAATATTTCATTAGAGCATAGAATCACCATATGACGTACAACAGTTGCTTGCAGTAGAATTGTTTTATTTTAATGAACAAACAGTAAAATACTTGGTGTTGGCCTCGAAGTGGAACACCAACTAATAATTTATTCATATAAATCATAAATCTGATAAAACATTGTACTTCTTCATACAAAAGGCGTTTGTATGTAGTCTATATAGTATTCATCGCGCGCTAATAATTCAAAGTACCAAATCCTTAAAATTAGGTTTACGTATATTATATAAGCCGAATACGCCATTCACTCATGTTTGTCCGATTCCGATTAGTATAAAAAAATGCCACCTAGTAGTAGCGTATATGGCAACACAAAGTATCTGAAATACTCTTGTGGGGTTAATCATTAATTTCGTTCGCTCATCCTCCATCAGACAGACAACAAAAAAAAAAAGAAAAATGCTTTCCCCTAAAATATGAATAGCTTCCTGTCAAATGTGATAAAAATTTCATTTTATCATCCTTATTTCCATCGAAATGGAAATCATATGGGTGCGCGTTTGTAAAGGAATTTGGGATTTCGGGTGGATTTTCTTTTTAAATTTTGTCACTCATACATAATATGACTGATTACCATCAAATCTGCATCTTCTTTATGCTTCTTTCCTTTATCAGTTGGAAAATATGCAGAAAGGTTAATCATTGTATGAAATTTATGTTGTATGTATAGCACTTTATGTGAGCGTCTGAGGAGCTTTCTCACTGAAGTACCATCCTCACAGCGTGTTGTCTGACAAAATTGAGTAAATATTTATATGATTCAGTTATTGTGTTTTCATTCATTCAACTCAGCATAATAAATTTAACCCATGCGGAGAAATTTAACAATATGTTTAGAAAAATTTCAATAGGATTTCCTTCCGGCTTTTCGGGAGCTTACATGTGGGATGAGAAGAAGTGAGGTGGAACGCCCTCCAGAATTGGAAGATTCCACAGTCGAAAGACACAAAAGTCGAGAAAGAATATAAAGAGAAGAGACATTGTGGCTTTTCCTCAAAATCACACCCAAACAAGGGTATATGTAATACATATAGATGTGGTTTTTCTATTCACGGAATTTCCACAAATATGTATTTTCCGACCCGGGAAAGAATTTGGGCAAAAGGGATAAAAGTAAGCGAAAATATCGAATCACAAAAATATAAAATAGAAATTATTAAAAAATTCCCATCCGAAGGTGGATTTTTCACTTGCATTATTTTCACATATTTTTTGTTCTGCACACCGAAGTTTCTTCCTCTTGAATACCCACCTGATTGTCAGAATTCTAAATAGTTTTAAAATTGAAACACCCCAAAATATCAAAGAAAGCTAAATTTCACGGCGGTGATTTTCATAAAATATTGTTCTTTGGAATTTTTAAAGGAACGTCCCTATATATCAGATAAAACTCCACCCTTAAAGATGCCAAACATTGCCCCCATAATGTGTCCATGACATTGAAGAGAGTTCGTCAGCAATGGGATTAAGTGGTGTTAACACAACCCTCTATTTGGCTCTTCCATTTTGAAAATTTAATTAACAGTTTACCTACAGACCAAAAATGGGATTTTTTGGATACACAATGATGACACGATGACAGAAGTGAATTCTGTTAATAGAACAAAATTTGAAATATACTTTATACACTTTTAAATGAAATTAGGGCCCAAATAAAATTTAGATAAATGTTAATTTCAAAATCGTTCCGTTTAATTTTAAAAATTCCGAATATAGCTGAAGGAGATGATCTTTAAAGGAAGATCCTATTAATGACAGGTGGATTTTTAATTTGATGTAGGTTTAAGTAAGTAAACGAGATTCTTCAACCGTTTTGTCTAAACATAGAAAAGTTCACAAGACGAACACAAAAAACGAATAAAAATACCAACTTGAAATTCTTTAATCATAGGCAATCTTTGTGATTTTTTTATGAGATAAATATGTTTTCTTTGAGAAAGCTTATTTTTTTTTATATCTAATAGAAAAATATTCATACCACTCTTCATTCTTCATTTATTTATAATCAATAAGAAAACATTTATATGGGTAAAAAAGAACGAATAGTCATTATGCGGAGTTTTAGAAACATTAGGTTACATACAAGTTTTTTTTTTAAATTTTCATGTCGGTATCTCGCATTAGGTTAAATTTTTTATAAACGTTGATTTTAAAATTTTTATTTTTTTTGTCTATCAATTTCTGTAATAAGCGTTATTAACCCGAAATATAACAAATAACTTCAAGTCCAAAAATTTCCCTAGGCCCTGTATAAATGGAATTATCCCTTGAGGATTGTGATGATTAATTTAAAAGTACTTATAAATGAATGAATTACACAGCATCTTCAAAATTGTCACATTATAATTATTACTTGGTCTGTTTTGTTGAAAATAAGTTTAGGAAATTTTTGATAACGAAATGAAATTATCACGCTCCTTTGAAAAGGTATGAGAGTTATATTTTTTTCAGACTGTTTAACCTTTCAGGTTCGTCTAAACTATTGGGACTATTTTGGAAATTTTGCTATTTATAGTCGAAAAAATTTTCCAACTTACGGATTTTCCAGAAAATCTTCGGGTCGACGTATGATCCAATGGACTGCAAGAGATACAAAACATGGATTTTGATATTCACATACATATATGAAGCACTGTGTGTCCGTGGCCAGTAATGTTACCTCTAAGATGCCTCGGAAGCATCTTGGAATGAACTACAAAGAGATTCAGCCTGACCAGAAGTAGTTTGGTCAGGATTTGCAGTGTCATCCCTGGTGAAGCTTACTAAAATCACACACCTTGGCACGGTTTTGCGGTCAATTTAGCACTTATTTATCGTAAAAATTAACAAAACTTAATACAAAAAGGAAGAAGGATATTTAATCCACTATCAGAACACATCCTGGCCAGGAAGTCACTCAAATCACTGAAAATCGTAGCTCAACCAGCCACTTCACCATTGCTGTTTATACGTATAATAACGCATCTTTACACGGTTTTGCGGTTTTGCATTTATTTATTGCAAAATTGAATAAAACTTAACAAAGTAGTAGAAGAGAACAACCAATTCTCCATCAGAACACATCCTGGCCAGAGATTCTGGCCAGGAAATCACACAAATCACTAAAATTCGTGGCTCATCCAGCCACTTCACAACACTGTTTATGTATGAGAATGAGCTGTCAAAAAATCCGCGTTTTGTATTCCTTGCTGGCCATTGGGTCATACGTAGAACCAAAAAGTTGGAAAAGCGTTTTGGAAAATTGATTCGACTTTCAAGGTTCCCATAAAGCAATTTTTCTTGATATTCAATTATATTTTAATCTATTATATAAGATTAAAATCGATTTAGACTATCGGAAAATTATAAAATAGAAAAAATTATGATTTTTAAAGGGCTGAAAATCAAGCAATTTTTCCCAAGTTTGATGCAAAAAATCGACTATATACAGGAATTAATTGGACGAATCAAAATATTATTTTGAATGGTTGATCCTTTAGCCATATTTACTGGTGAAGAAAGCATATAAAAAATATTAATAGAAGTATCCTTAAAAAATCATTTTCAGTTTGGGTAAGGGTATGATCCAAAAAAACGCGAAAGAGTAAGAACACCTACGAAAAGGAGCTCCACGGATAATTATGGTGAATATTGGCTCAATTTCAATTATTAGTTTATTCATCTTTTGGGACTAAGTATTTCATCTGACTAATGTGTCTTGCTGGATTTTCTTTAAAAAAAAAATAAAAAAGGGGGATGAGTGCTCCCTTTTTTCATAGAGTTTCAGCATTGAGGACAAAAAATCCGTAATTGACATTCAACTCATTCAATTTTGTTCACATTCACGGACACATCCCCTCCGAAATCGAGTAAAGAGGATGAATTTTAAGTGAAGATGGACACAGGGGAATTCTACCGTGGGGTGTGAGTTAGACCAAAAGCAAAAAACTTTGGGGTTGGTTTGTTTAAAAAATAAATGAATGCGGAATTTATTTTGATCCAAAAAAAATGCGGAATAAATTCAACATAATCCCAAAAAATATAATTTTCGTTTATTATAATTTAATGTGAAATTTCATATTTTCCACTTTCCCCACTCTTGATTCAATTGCTAGACAAATGTGTAGTATTAAACTTATGTGGAACCTAATGATACTATATTCTATGATATGGAACATAATTGACAATTTTCATTAAAATGATTAAATAATATTCTAATGTAAAAATTAAAGAAAAATTCAAATGTTTATTGACTTTATTAATACGTATACATATACATATGTACATACATACCATACATATTTACATATTAAATGCAATAGTTAAATGTTATATTGATTTTTTATCTGCTTTACAGTCTACGTCTTTTTTTTAAATAAAGAACTGAAGTAGTATCTACATATCGACGTGCCCGAAGATTATGAACCATATTCCTATCTTTTAACACAGGAGTATGGTTCATAATCTTCGGGCGCGTCGATATATATAATATGTATATTCAAAATGTTCCCTTAAAATTTTCCTCGTATCCACTTCTAGCTTCTCGAGGGTAATTCAGAAAATTCAGTGCGAGCTTTTCAAGTGACTTGCTCATCCACTTAAAGAAACTTAAAGAGAAGCTCAATGTTGATACAGCATTGCCAAAAGAGTTTTACTGATATTATATTCGTATAAAAATTATTATGCGTTAATCGTTGACAAAATTGATTTAAGAAAAATTGATTGATTGAAATCATATACGCATAAAAGGATATTTTTATATATGTACCTATCTATAACCATAATAACTTTGAATGAAGTACATAATTGCAATAATGTCTTCCAGAAATGATTGAATAGGTTGAATTATATTTTTTATAATAATAATATATAGTTTATTCATGCCAAACAGAATACAAGATTCCCTAATAGGCTATATATTTTTTATAACTTAGCGTATTTTTGAAAACAAGTCTTTCCATAATTTTAATGTAGTTTATTTGATTAAAATACTTATACATATACATAAGATTTGATAAAAACCACGAATTTGCCATATTCACATCGCAGTGTACGTACACACAACCTATATGTTTTTCTTTGAGAGGAACTTTCCTATTTACTGTCTATTTATTTATACATACATACAGTAATACATAATATGAATAGAATATATTATATTATATACATAATATATTTATATATTACACCATAAATATAAGTTGGTATAACTAAGCTATAGAAGCTGACAAAAATAAGTAAATTAAATTAAATATTGTACGTATTTTAGTAGTACAGTAGCAGAAACTCCTTCATTTCGAACCACTTCAAGACATTGAACTTGAAACATAGCATGAAATAAACAATTCATGTGACAAACTATCTCAATAGTTAATCATCATGTGAATAATTTATCCCACGGAAGCTGTGAGTGTGAAACAGTCCGTGGATGATGAGGCAATTGACTTTGGGGGTTCGGTATATTGACACTGGCAAAAGGTCGTGGGCGTAGGAAGTAATAGACAAGAAAAGAAAGCAATTTTCTGCGTCGTAAAATTATATCCTATTCTCCCAAGGGGGAAAGCGGGATGTACCTATACGTTGACGGAACGAGAGGTACTTTGCGACAGAGATGTTTGATCAATTCTGCGATAAATGCGCGATTAATTTTCTTCTGTAGATTACATACATATGTATTTATGCAATAGAAAAGGTCGAAAATTTTGTGTCACATTGGTTAAAATACATTACTACTGTTTCTCAGTGAGGGTTATCTTCTTAATATATTAATATACTACTACATACTCCGAAACGGCTTGACCGATCGTAATGAAAAGAAATCGATGTGCCAATGCAAGTTGCAAAAAGCGAACAAAAGGTATAATATGATTCTGCCCCCACCCCTCCTCTCCTTCGTAGAGCCCCATGTAAAAATCGTTTTTATTCACTTTTTTTATCTACTGAAAGGTTAGATATCGCCCCCCCCCTCTTTATAATACATTAGAAGTCCACATCAACAACAATCAAATATACTACTCTCGCGTATTAAAAAAAATAATGCGCCAGTGTAGTGCATCCGATGGTTCATTGATGTAGACTTCTACTGTATACACTTCCTTACTACAGCTTGAAATCGAATTTGCTCACACGTGATTCCCGCCAATAGTTATTAGGCTCAAGTTAGTTTAAAATACTTGGTGTGGCCAAGAAGTAGAAAACCAACTAATACTTAAAATTATTTAGTATTTAAAAATAAAAGAAAAAATCTACTGATCCTCTTTATTTTTAATAATATAATAGACATTAATCAGGACGAAAATAAAACGTTCCCAACATGCTATTAAACAAAAACCACCCACCTGGAACAAGAAAAAATCTCGTCACATGCCTATGTAAATCGCTTAATATACATATACATACTATAATTTTTAATTGAGCTTTACCATAGGGGATTGTTAAAGAAATTCATCTTTGTGGTAATAGCCACAGGCGGGGTATCAATGTCTAGAGAAGGGCGTGCCCATCTCACACAGATTTTAATAGATAAATCCACAAAGTTAGTAGCATAATACACCCCAAATCATCCCTCAAAACAGCGAAATAATGCAAATTACCCGTCTATAATTGATTAATTCTTGTGGGAAGTTGTAAAGTCATTAGTCAGTTTGCAAAGAAGGGCAACTTTCTACAATTCACTGATTAATTATCCATGTCTCGATGGATAGGGGGAGGAGGAGATTTCTTCTTGTGTTTTGTTCGTGATTTATATACCACAAAGAATGATGAATCACTGTAAAATCGGCCAGTGTTTTGGAGTTGAATTCATTTATCTCCTTAATCTCTTGCAGATCTATTTTTCTGCGTCATGCATCGTCGTTGCCGTCTTTCTCCACGATGAACGCAGCTACTTAAAGGGAGAAGTGGAGAGACCAAGAGGAGAAAGTATCCTCGAGAAAGAGGAAATTTCTCCGAGTAAGAAACATATTGGAAATATGTTTTTAAATTTTTAGGAATAGTTAAAAAAAATACATGCATTTCCATTGTTGAATACCTTTTTATAGTTGCATAACATAATATGCAATACACATATACATACATCTAATCTAATCTATACAAATATGTACATAAGATTTATCACGTTTTTTTTCTAGCGACTGTGATATTTAATATTCTGCTGCTGATCTGTGCATCTTGCGGCGTTATATCATCGATCCTTGTTATTGTTGGCCTTAGAACGGTTGGTTTTGTCTTAAATATTTCTGCAATGAGATGAGAAATTTTAATCGTTTTATAAAGATCTTTCTTGTCTTTTGTACCTTTCAGAACCAGAGAGAACTCCTTTTGCCATGGATATTCATAATGCTGGCTGACATTATTGTAGAATGCGCCCATTTTGTCTATTTAGTCATCTTGCAGACGGTAAATAAAACATTTTTTTTTCTCTATACTATTTACAGTACTAATTAATTATTTTGCTGTTCCTCTTTTACCCAAACTTTGGAAATGTAGCTCAAATTTGAACCACTAACAGCCACACTATTCACAATAGATTTCTTCATAATGTGTCTCAACATTTATTGCTTGCTTTGCGTTATATCGCAATATCAGGAATTTAAGGAGGGTCGCGGAATTGCTGAAACACCAAAGAATGTCTATGGCGTGAGTTCGTCTTTATTCGTTTCTTTTTCTCTAAGGGTGTGATTTCTATCCCGAAGATGTACTCAATTTTCTTTTCTTTGCTTTTTTGTATGTCTTAAAGCCATACCAAAGTGTTCGGTATGTTCCACCAACGCCATCAAGCACATGCCCCAACAGTCAACGACCAAACCATCGACACCTCACGAGCCCAACTATCTGTCCACATACGAATTGTACGATTATACCGGAAGAAACACAACTCAACGGATCTCTCGGTTTGTATACCAATACCTTTTTTTTTTAGAGTTGAGTAGCAATTCACAGTGTTCCTTCTTTCTTACAATTTTCACTTTTCCACACAAAAGAAACAACCAAGAAAGCATCGCATAGAAAAAGATTTAGATGGGTTTAGGATGGACCAAATAGGGTTGATATGTTAGAGAAAAGTATACAAGAAATCATATATGGGAGATCATTATATAATCGTCAGATTTATCCAATACGACACGACACAACGCATAAAATTGGTCGTATAAGTTTTCCCGCCAATTGGATATAAAATGTTTTACCAAAAGCCACTTCATAAGCCATCCATTAAGCCAGAATGTCACCCTAATTTTTTTAATAGAAAAATCTACTCAATTCACGCTCTACTTAACCAAATAAAATTGATGAATACTCCTTTTTGGTCATGCAAATTTATAGTCCATTAGAGAAATCTCTATAGGAATGTGAGTCGAAAACACAATAGTGGCAGACGAAACACTTTTAGCTGTGATTCTCTTTGATATAGGTAATAAAAAATATTGTATGTATTAGGTACCTAAAAGAAAGTTTTTTTTTAGCTTTTTTTGAGACAAGTTCTACATTTTCTCTGTACACAGCCATGTCGACTCACATTTTTAGAGTCAGAAAAACCATATGGGCTTTTGCAAAACAACTCACTATTGATCCGTTTTTTTTTATTATCCTTCTGAAATTTATTTCACTTCGATAAAATCATGAATTATTCATCAAACATTAACTTTAAATGATCCCAATTAAAATTGGCCAATAAATAATACTTTTTGTTCAAAATATTAATATTACATGTACATTATAAAAAAGATATTATACATAACAACAAATAAAAATATACGTTTAGTCCTGTATTTTGTTTTGCAATAAGTTAACCGAGTTAACAAAAATACCTTATTATCTTATTGGACTAAAAGTGTAAAAATCCAAGTTCCGATTTTATTTAATCTGTTCATTGATATCGTTGATTTTTAAACCATTATTGTGTGTACTTTAGTTACTTAAGGGGGGTCTCTTGGGAAATCTGTTAGAATTTACACATTTTTAATGTTGTCATTTTCTTGGGGTCTTCCTTAAACTTTGATATCCGATTATGGTTGCATTTGTAGCCTAGTTATTGAAGTATAAGAAAATCACTTTTCGCCATTTTAGGTGCGACGCCATCTTGTGGTTTTCCGACTTTTCCGCAGAACTGCCCTAAAACACAAAGGTAGGTTTTTCTCAGGATCTACTGGATGGATTTTGATGGGGTAAAAAGCAAATGAAAGAGGACATAGGGGAACCTGGGGTAATTCGGTGAATTTTTGGGAGATAATTTTTCCTGAGTTCCATGGAAATATTTGAGATTTCCCATGACAACTATCTTATAGCAAATTTTCCGGGCTACAACTTTGTCTCAGACGTTTTCTCTCTATCTCAACGGGAAAATGCTTTTTCAGGCCATTTTCCAAACCCTTCCGTATTTGCCTGTTCCAAAAATCCTGGGGTAAAATGGTGAATGATTTTCAAATGCGTTTTTCTTTGAAAATCCATGTCTGAGAGGTTATTGATTTGCTCTGGGATAAACATACCTGTTTCGATTGAGAGATTTCACTGCGTTTCGTAATGATTATTCACTTTTTAGTCCTATAAAATTGATAAAACACAAATTTTGTCGAAAAGCACTTCCATTTGTTTGTTTTCTACAACTTCCCGTCAGATCTGTGTGCAACAAAAACCCAGCGGACAAGGAATTTCATACTCGTAGCTACTTTGGTAGCAAAATCAATATAATAATTTATTTAATAAGGAGAAATTTTTTAAGAAAAATTACGAAAAAAACATTATTTCGACTTAATTAATTGTTTATATTACCTAATCTACCTAATACATATTATCTGTGAAGAATTGAATGGAATAAAAACATTGATTTTGTAGGGCGAAAATTTTGGGCGATTATTCCATTACGCGTCAATAGTAAAATAGATTGTAGAGAGAGAAAACACTATATGAGTGGAAGGAGGCAAATTTTTCACCATTTTACCCCAAAAAATATTCACCGTCTTGCCCCAAGTGCTACCTTTTAGTGAAAACTTTATAATAGAAAACTCGGAAAATTTCTGGAAAAAATCAGAATAGGTTTGTGTTCAGCAATAATTGCTTTATTGAAAAAATGCATTTTCATAATTTATTACACAGAATAAGATGGTAAGAATTGAAATATGGTAAGGTGGTAAAAGTAACTTTAGACATCGGAAAATTATTTTCCTCAATAAAATCCAAAGTATTCGTTCTACATGACTAAAGCTTTCTGGGATTATTAAGAGGTGTAAGAAGCACCTGTTAACTGAATGAGAATGATTAGGACAATGTATTTCATGAGATATTGAATTTAATTTTTTTCCCGATTCACCATTTTACCCCAGTTACCCTACCCGTGCAGATTTTGATGTACTAGAATTTTGAATTTCCATTCTGGGGCTGAGAAAAGTGGAAAAACGTCAAAAATATCTGAACAAAAGTCACATTTTTCCACTTTTCTCAGCCCCAGAGTGGAAATTCAAAATTCTGGTACATCAAAATCTGCATTGGTATTTCCTCTTTCATTTGCTTTTTACCTTATCAAAATCCATCCAGTAGATCCTGAAAAAAACCTACCTTTATGTTTTGAGGAAAATCTCAAGATGGCGTCGCATCTAAGATGGCGGAAAGTGATTTTCTTACTCTTTAATGATAAGTCTTTAAATGTCACCAACACTTGAAAACCGAATTTAAGAAAAACCCCAAGAAAAATTAAAATATTTAATTTCACCAGCTCTCAAAAGAGACCCCCCTTAAATAACATAGGTATATATGTACATTATACATATTATACAATTTGATATTGTTTTATGAACGTTTTGCGATTTAAAAAAAAATGACCTGTTTAGCTGTTGAGATTTTTTTGTAATCCCCCTTACCTTCCCCCCCATCTACCCCATTCACCATCTAATGGCTTAATTCTAATACGAAATGCACTCTTACTATAATGATTTTTCTACATTTTTGTGAATGTTTGTGTATATGCTGTAAATTGCTAACAAGACAAAACATATCTAAGAAAAGAAAACTTAAGATGGAATGCGAGGAATATTATTTGAAAAGATTGTGTTTGACATCACAATCACCCACTGATATGATATTTGCTGTTTTAGACAACGATATGGAGATAGGCTCATCATGCATCCCCTCCTTTATTTAGGTGTAATTCACATATCCTCCCCATTTCACCAAAGAACGAAAAAACAGTCGAAGCGACACGTTCAATTTCCCGATGATGCGAAATGCTGTTCCGAATCATCAGCATTGAGTGACGCAAATGGAAATGGTCACACACTCGTGATAGACACCCTGCCAGGTGACACATTCTATACACCAAAGAATTCCCATCTAAACGGGTTAATCATTGAGGAAAACGAGCTATTTTTTTTTATACCTATATTACATTTTTTTATTAAAAGACTGATCAAGATTTCAAGTAATTTCAAGTTTTTTTTTGTTTCCCTTGTACTTGAGGTACTAGCTCATTGTTATAAATTATTCTAAATATTTCGGATTTTCTCGAAATTGTTATGCATTACTTTTTTAGGGCATAAAATTTCTTGAAACTAGTTATTTAAAAATGTATGAAAATTTAATTATATACCTATCTCACTTTTTGTTAATTTTACGATTAATAAAATTAATTTATCTTTATTTTTAATCATCCATTTCCCTCAATGATTATCCCGTTTCTATATGTAGCATTTTTTGTTTGGCTCTTTTAAGCAAAATTATGTTTTAGATTGCACTTCTCAGATTTTTTATGTACGTACTTTTAACTTTGAATTTATGTATGTATAAATTTATGCTTAGACAAATTTGACTAATTTAATCGTATAAATTTAAATTCCAAATTTCATTTTGTCGCTTCATTCTGGATTTTCGAATTATATTTCAGAATATAGCGAGGACATACTCACTTGGCAGAATAATCAGCATGAGCAGCAGTGTGGCACCTACTGAAGAATTTAATGTTTATTTTTTTAGGGAAAATTATACGAATTTCCAATGAGAAGGACAAAAAATATTACGCGAGTCTTTGTTAATAAATTTCATCTCAAAACGGAGATATTTTTTTTTATTAAGTAACATTTATGCATTTAATATTAAAATAAAATAATTCATACTTGTGTATGTGTATGTAATTTTAAAACAAATTTGCTCTATTACTTTTGCAAGATGAGGTTTCACAACAGTATAGTGATCAATTTTCATTTATATAACTTAAAGTCAGATGTGTAAGAGGAACAATGCTATAAGTAATAGATTTGATTGAACGAGCTTATCAAGGAGAAAATGGCATGATTTGATGCGAACGAATATTTGTGAGGAACAATTTCAATTACAATGTGAATATATTGTAAAGGTAAACATGAAAAATTACACATTTTTTATTACAGTAAATATGGAAAATTATACCATATTCATTTTGATGACTAGTTATTGTACTAAAAATGCAATAAGCATTTTAAAGGAGGTATTTGTATCAGATAGATATAAATAAACGTATAATAAATCAGAAATAAACCATTATGTTTTTTTTTATACTAACAAAAGGCATAATTCTGTCCCTAGTTTAGTTTTGGTCAACTTTTGGAAATTTGATTGGTCATTTCTTTTGACTTAGTTTTTTTTAACAGAACTAAATTAACTTTTTGGAAATTGGCACTACGTATGCTATACCCATATCTTGTTTCACATTTTATCTATGTAACATTTTAGTGTTTTCATTTGACAAATAATACTTTGGTTCACTTCATACCTGAATTTATAGGGAATTTCCCATTGAATTTTTGAAGACATGAAATAAAATGGATGGAACAGTATAAAGCGAAAGAACGGTAAGTAAAACTTACGGGCTGTGATTCTTTCTTTGTCAGTGAAATGTGAAATTGACGGAAAATTGAGGATGGGCAAATTTTGAGGAAGGCTTTCTCGCGCACCGAATCACAGCCAACGCGCAGATAATTTGTGAGAAGCCTTAATCGTGGGCGTTGGCTGTGATTCGGTACGCGAGAAAGCCTTCCTCAAAATTTGCCCATCCTCAATTTTCCGTCAATTTCACATTTCACTGACAAAGAAAGAATCACAGCCCGTAAGTTTTACTTACCGTTCTTTCGCTTTATACTGTTCCATCCATGCTATATTTAATTTTTATCTTTGCAGTTTATATATATTTATCTTTGCATTTTTATATGTATATATATAATGTATATATCTATGCATTTATATATATTTTATTTTATTTTATATGTGTATATATAAAACGCCCCGCTTCGCGGGGCGTTGGACTTATGCAACTCAAGATATGACATGTAAAATTTAAAACGCGATATCTCCGGAACGGCTACATAGATTTTCTTCATTTTTGGCATGGTGATAGATACTATAGTCAACTATAACATATCAAAATACGAAGCAATTCTATAAAGCGGTGCTCGAGATATTCATCGAAAACTCATCGAAAATTTTGTTCCGAGCAGTTGTAGGGCTCGTTAATATCTTTCATTTGAGCCCGAGTTGATCAAAATCGGTCAAGCCGTTCTCGAGTTATGGCCGATTTTCGATGAAAAATTGTGGCGGCCATATTGGCTAAACGGCTTGGCCGATTTTCGAAAATGAGGTATCGTTGGAAAGGTCTAGATGGCCCCTACAACATATCAAAATTTCAGACTTCTAGCTATAATAGGGACTGAGATATAGCGAAAACAAAATTTAGGGGTTATTCAAAATGGCGGACGAAGGGGTGGGGGGGTGGATTTGACTTCATAATCGTATGTCTTCCACCCGATATATGAACTTTGCCGTTGACCGCAAGTCTCTATCTATTACCGTTCTCTTGTAATTTAGCGAAAGGTTCCGGACGGCCGGACGGCCGGACGGCCGGACGGACGGACGGACCGATTTTTGGCGCATACGTTTTTTGGAATGTGGGGACCCTAATTCGTGCTCATCCCAAGTTTGAGCCCGATCAGGACGACTTTGCATTTTTGAGTGTACACAGAAGCTGTGCTTCTTTTAAGAAAGAATCACAGCTAAAAAGACAAAAAAGAAAGATCGGTATGCGATTTGAAATTCCATTGACTAGACATTCACCGAGCAATCTTCATGCAAGAGAGAGCAATGATTATGGATTGAGATTGTCGTCGAGGGTAGCATGGCATCTTCACTACTCTACAGATCCAAGTCGTCAATTGAATCCGCTTGAATGAGTAAACGAGCTTCTTGTCTCCTTTTACTGTCAGCACCACCCTTCTTGCCGCGCCTATTTACTACACCATCCACCTCGTCCATCATCCTCAAAATCGTCGTCTGGTCCGAACAATCCAGGGGAGCAACGGAAATATCCCTGACCTGGGTAGAAACAAGAAAGAAAATTGCTGGTAATTGTCACGTTTGGCTCTTTCACGCTTCAACTTTTTTTGTGATTATGGCCTAATTTTATGCTCATTGTTTGCTCAATAAACACACCAAAATGATGTTCTTTTTTGTGTAGACAATATGGGAGATCCCCCATCTATAATACTGAAGTTAATAATGTAATTATTTTTTTGTTTTTTATCACTTAAAATTATTTTCATTTTTTTTTAATAGACCAACCACAAATATTTTGAGCTACAAGACCCTAATTACTTTTTTGCAAGAATAGCATTTTAGCATTTAGGCTTTAATGGAATTGAAAGAAATATTCTGAAAAAAATAAGCTTACCAAAACATATATTGCGGATAATTTTATGGGTATAGTCTTAAAGCCTAAGTTAAAGTTAATCAGAAAAGTAAAAACTTAACCAATAAAACGTACAACAAAATCGTTACAAAAAAATAAAAGGAAGAGTAAAAATGGTCTGGGTGCACAACTTACCGCTCTAAAGTTTCCACAATTGTTAAGGTGTTCATTTTCAAGTCGAAAGTAATTCCAAACGAAACGCCTGAACACCTCCAGGGGACTGAGAATGGTAATCATGATTTCTCTCTCAATGTACCCTCCCTCAATGAGACTCATTGATAGCGTCCACCCAAAGCGCAAAATTAAATCCTCCACAATGGCAAAATAATAGAACCACTGCAACAAATTCAGGAAAAAAAAGAAAACTATGTTCGTAAAAACATTAAGTTAATGCATGTGGCTGGTGTGTTCTTACCGTTGATGAATACACAATTTCCTCCCTCAAGAATCTATTGTCGCCTGCTTTCGCATCAAACAACCCCCAGTCCATTTTAATGTCCCATCCATATGCATAGCACGAAGAAATTATTGATGCTACAATCCACAGATAAAACCACGGATTGTTGGTAGAATCCGAATATGTATCTATATACAGAAAGATTTTTTTCTCTTTTAATTTCCATAGAATTGCAAAGCTTTAGAAATATGTATTTTTATGCCCTCTTTCATTCTACCATGATCAGACTATGAGCTCTCATTTACAAAAGCTGTGCAAATATTAATTTTACGTCAGGAAATTCTGGATAAAATCTGGATGATGCGCAAATAATAAACGTTTATTTGTACATTAATGTTCTCACAGAGTTATTACATAACGTGTGGTGAACTACGGAATTATCTAAGACCAGGCAATGCATAATATGTGGAAAATTAGTGATAATCAAGGATTTATTGGTATTCCTACTGTCAGAGAAGTCTTCTTTTAATAAAACGGCAAGAACTTTAGTTTTTATTTGGATTTTTCTTCAAAATTGTTTTTACTAAAAGAATAATTTTAGAGAATTTTTTACTTCGGTTATCCAAAATTCTTGTTTTTACTTTATGGGCATTGTAATTGAAGAAAGTGAGAATTGTATACAAAATACAAATGAAAACGAAAAATAAATGAAAATGCTAAATTTCAATCTGAAAAAATTGAATATGTATTGCACAATATCAAAAAAATTTACTATTGTATAAAAATATTATTAGGTAAATTGTGGCTATGCTCCAATTTTCCTCGCCCCGCTTCGCGCAATTTTACAGAGGAAAAACTGATGGTTTATAAGTATGTAAATGAAGAGCTCTCCTCTCATCAAACCCAAAAGAAAAATTTGCAAAGAAGAGAAATCAATTTCATACAACATTTCTGGTGTTAAATTCAAAAATTCGCATAAAATGCATGACTTTTATATGGGAGCTACCTGAAGGGGGGCTTTGGGGGGGAAATGAATACGGCCATCTGAAACCGACTGATATAAGGAGCCTCTGTGCCAAATGTCATAGCGATCGGTGAAAAGGTGTGGATTTGTATAGCCGAACACGATTGATTAGCAACAAACAGATCTTTCTTTTTTTTATATATATAATATAATAAAAATGTATGTGGATAGTTAATAACATAATTAAAAACAGTTTTGCACTCCCATTTGGATGTGGTTCAAATATATTTTCTTGCTGTGTTGTTTTTATTCCCTAAAACCTGGGGTCTTTTAAAATGAAGTTTATGTTTGTCCACGCGTAAACATTAAAAAAAAAATAGAACACTTCATACTGCATCTGCATACATACCAAACCTACCAAACATGCAAAAAAGAGGAAGACGAGCACTTTGATCAGTCAGTTTTACAGTTTTGTAAGCGTCAGTTTGTAAATTTATGTAGTTTCAAAAATGAATGAAGTAGTAAAAGAAAAAAAAATATGATTCAAGAAAACGAGCTTCCTTTCCTTGCACTCAATTTCAAACTTTATCATTAATGTATGAGTGGTATGAAAATTTATTCTACATGGATTGCTAAATTAGTTGGTGTTTCATTTATTCATTTTTTTTTTTCAATTAAAATATTTCTCTGATTGTACAAAGAAAGATTGTGAAAATGAATTAAAAGTTGCACCATTTGACTCATAGTAAAGTCATTTGCACGAAATATTAATAATTCTTCTTCGTTCTCTTGAAATTACTCCCCGTATAGGGGAGACCGGGGTAAAAATAGTCATTTTCGAATTTTCAAATGCCAATTTCTCCGAAGTTATTAATCGGAAAAATCGGAAAAAAATCTGGTGGAAAGCCCTACCAACCTATAATTTTTGACAGTAATTTGGAGGTTATCCGATCAGTACTTTAGGAGTTAAAAATGAAAATAGTTTTTTGGCCCATTTCCCAAACTTTTGCGTATTGAGAAAAACGCGTTTTCCGAAGTTTTCCTTCAGCAATTTTCCAATCTGATAATTTTTCTCACTAGCTGGGTTACTACAGAAAACATTGCCAAGGTGTATTCTTCAATAACTTTTAATGATTTTTCTCTACAATTTTTTGAATCAAAACATACCCCTTGGGGTAGATCTAGTCATCCCATGTAAATCATATGGGAGATCGAAATTTTTGGCATATTTTCTATTCATTTGTTGCAAAATGGCGTGTTTGAGAAAATCGCAAAATTCTCTGTTTTAGTGCGTATAAAAGTGAAATTCCTTGTCGCGGATCAAAAGGTGAGAAGTTTAGCTATCAACTACTATCAATCTCTCAGGTGGAAAATCATTGGAAATGTCGGAAAATTCGACCGACTTTATTTAGCCAACTGGTGACTATATTTACCCGCCGCGTTTAAAAATAGTCAGAAGCGGAAGGGTTTAGGAAAAGCTCGAAAACTCATATTTCCCGTGGAGATAGAGAAAAGTGGTCTGAGACAAAGTTGTAGGCCAGGAAATTTCCTATAAGAATGACCTATCGAGGAAATTTTCTTGCCCTTGGGGAATCCTGCAGATAAGGATTTATGCAAATTGACTATTTTTACCCCGGTCTCCCCTACTGAAATTCGCTTCTGCGGCTTTATGCACCACCTTCGCAGACTACATTATTAAAGTGGGGGAAATGTTGGGTGTTGATTATAAATTTTCCTCAACACTGTAACTGCTCCAGGGGTAGGTACTATTCTCGAAGAAAACGTTGCACTTTTGGAAATTCTCTTGTGGGAATGTTCCGCGCCAATTCTGTATGCTTAGTTTGGTGAGAAACATGTGTGTATAATAGTTTTCCTTTGAATTCGCTTCAGGTTTTCCAAAGTGGATAAAGTCATTTGAAAAGTTATTTATTACTCTTATCTTATGCTTTTGATAATTAGCTTAATTGCAAGACTTCCAAGAGAAAGGTTATTTTAACAATTCACCTTTGTACCCTTCAACCCTTTTTTTAGGAAAATTATGAAGCAGTTTTTGGGATTACTTGCGCAATTTTAGTTAGAAGAAAAATACTGAATTTCTTATAAGGAAAAGCAAAGTTTGCAAAGCTTTGACTTCCATTAACTTTCTTTTAAATTCCACTTTAAAGCAAAAATATGCGGTTTTATGGGCAATAAAATAGTTTGCTGACACTCTCTGGAGATGCCTTCCTCGATTAAAGGACCGTTGTATATACTGACTAAAGTCCCAAATGGTGCAGAATCTCTCACATATAGAGCAAATAATTTTCCTTTTGTTGTAATTTCCTCAACAGTGCAGCTATAAAAAAGTTTCTTTGAAGTTGCTCAAACTTGCCACTAACAATCGCGATGGTTGTCTTGCACTCAATCCCAGCCCTTATCGTATTTCAAGCTTCGTCCATCAAAATCACGAAAGTTTATTACTCTTCTTAGAATTACGGACGCCATTCACAGAGGTTTAGTTATTTTTATCTTATATTTTGTTTACCACAATGCAAGATATTTTTACAAAAGCATAGCAATATAGCCAAATAGGAAGTACAATAATTTATCCTTTCTACCTTGTCTGGAAGAAACTTTAATTCCCATATAACATGTCTAAAATTTAAATTTTCTCTCTCAAAAATACGCAAAATAACTTTTATACCCATGTATTTTTCGCCATTAATTCATTCTTTGGTTGGCTTTAGGCTTATTTTTCTTCTAAAGGATCTATTATAGGGATTTTTTCCGTATCTCTCGCAATGCCCAATATTTTGGAAACTGAAAAGTTTATATTGAAACCGGAAACAAAAAAAAAAAATTCACAAAAAACAGACATGAAAGGCAATTTTTTAACAACTCTCACTTGTATACCTGAATAAAGTTTTTGAGGGAATTTAGTATTATTCTAATAAAAAAAGTCTGTCATCTCAATATAATTTTTTTTCATCAAATAAGCATTAAAAAAAACTGTTAAATTAATATTATATACAAAATCTGCAAATGCGATTATTCAATCACCTTTTCAAAAAATATACTTCTGAAACCATTACCTAAATAGATTCTTTCAGGCGTGAAGTGCAAACTTTTACTCATTAACATCAGCCGCATTTTAATATTGTAAATTTAAATAAAATTACAAATCAATTTATTTATGTAGAGGAAGTTTTATTAGCCAACAATTCCCTTCCGCGTGGTCGGTTGCACTGCATTTTTACATTAATTTAAAAGTTAACTTGCTCTCTATAATGCTTCTGCAGATGATTTGCTTTTGTACCGAGCTGCATGTACCACTTTGTGTACTTCCTGTTCCATTTAGCCACATTACGACGAGACTGAGCCTGCTCCTTAGGACTCATGAGGTGACGGAGATACATTTTTGAGTGCTTCTTCTTTGTCTCAAGAGCCAGGGCAGTTGAGTTAAAGCGCTGCTTGTAGTATCTCATCAGGGATCTATTGCCGATGACATTCCCCGATGGGAGGACCAGTTGAAACTCATCACCGGTAATTGTCGCTTTTTCCGAAGTTTGTTCAAGATTTCCATCTGGGTATGTTGCGCTGTAGTCGTAGAAATATTCATATTCCTCAACAACATCTTCCTCAAAACGCATCATACAATGACCCTTGTCCCTCATGTGCTTTTGAACAGCATCCATTGATCCAAATCCTTTTGAAGTTTCGGGGCACCAAAGGCAAAGGAAATCCTTCTGCACCTTCACAATCAGGTAACCAATGAGGCCGCCAATGTCACTGCAATATTCAACGTCAGGAATAAAGAAGGAGTGTACTTCAGCCATATGACGGATATTATGGGAGAGGGTTTCGTGAACCAAAGAGCAAAATATGCATGTAATTGGTTCAATGTCTTCCAGTTCATCTGCATCACTCAAGTCATCCCAATCATCATCAATATCCTGAAAAAAAAGTTATTAATATTATTATGTATTAATAATCTTCTAAAAAGAAAGGATTTCGCGTCTGCACAGCATGCATTCCTACACCGTTGATCCGATCGCGATGTTTGGTGCACAAGCTACTAGCACTAAGCGATTGCTATCAACGATAGCCATCCCCCCCGCTTCCAGAGCCCCTTTCGTGTAGCCCCCATATAAATTTCAATATTTTTAACTACATATTTGGATTTGTCGCCCTAAGCGTAGTATGTAGTCACAAAAAACCACCATTGCATTGATTGCTTTACTGTTTGCTCAAGCCTGCGAAAATAAGACGGATGCACGTTACTGATATACTGTTTCACTATCACGGAAGATTTTTCGCAATTTTCTCGCGTCTTCCACTCAGTTTCCCAGAAAAAATTGTGTTTTTTTTTATGACCAGGAAACGACTTTCAAAATTCCCGCCAAAAAGTGTCGTGCAAATCCCGGGAAAAAATTCAGGAAATCGCGCCACCAAATTTTTACTGAAGCTTTCCGGGGAGCCCCTGAGCATTTACAGCGATTTTGGAGCCCCAAAAAGGAGTTTTTTTAGCCATCTCGTAAAACAATTTGCTGCTAAAGTGAAGAGGTCACAAATGGGTTAAACACTTACACTTTCGACAGGTTTCTCTATTTCGTTGACGGGTTTCTTCACAATGACTGGATCATGAAGCTCCTCTGATGAAATAGCAATATTTTCAGTATGCTTTTTTGACTGCACGTGGTTTTCGTAAGCAATTTTAGATGCAAATTTTTTCTTGCAGGGCGTACAGTAGAGAACATCCCGCGTATTCTTTGAAGCTTCCGCTTCCTTTTCATTTTTCATCTTGAGGGAAAATTCTTTCTGACTGAGTGGGGGCAAATCCGCAAGTTTCCTCTTCATATTTAAATGGTGCCAGTCTGTCCGGCAATGCGTTAGATGTTGCTCCCCACCTGGGAACTTCACTAAACACCACTTACACATCACGGACATTTTAGATAATGAACTTTTTACACAGTAAATCCACGAAAAATATGAAAATATTCAAAGATCGAATTTCCTCGTGAAGCTCGTGTCATTAGTCGACTTTGTAAGGTTTTTAAACATGCAGTAGGTTTTGCTTCAAATTATTAACGTAAATTAAATTAACGTCCAACTTATAAAAAATATAAATTAACTTAAATTCTGACTTACTTGTAGTTGCAAATGTAAGTGAGGAGAAGATGACAACAAAGAAAGAGGCAGCATACTTAGAAGCATTCACAAGATGCGGAAAAGCTTCCCGGGATGTTTTGTAGCGCCGGCAGCACTGGGCAAATCTGAACCAGCTGGGCATCATAGCCACAAGTGGTCGGATGAAGTAGAATTCTTCCACACAAGAATTTACATCTAAAATAAATAAATAATCTAAATAAATAAATAATTAACTAAAAAGCTAAATTAAAAATTTGATTCACCAGTTGCCTTGGACCAATTCGTGTTGCGTGAGTAAAAGCAAAAGAAATACTGGAGATCGAGAAAAGCAGGAATAATACTGGTGAGCTGGTCAGCAATCCAGAAGTCCGCAAATGTCACATAGGGGAAAGGTGCAAGTAAAATTCTCCCGAGAACCCGAATTGTCCAAAATCTAGCTTCATGACGAAAGGTCCGAGTCGGATTTAGGAGAAAGAGAGCCATAAGAGAGTAAAGAATCATTGGATGTGCGTACGCGGGCACACCTAGATCATCACTGTAGAGAAATGCTAGAACACTAAGGGTCCATATAACACCAAAAACAGCCGCTAATTCCATAATGTGCTGCTCTGAGAGATGATTTCGAGGATCAAGTTCGAAAATAAGGACGTGGTTGACTCCTGATGATCGCCATCCGTACACATTTATACCCCAAAGAAAGAGAAATTCCACAATTAAGAAGGGACCACGATAGAGACGTACAGCAGCTCTCCAATTATCCTTGGGCGCATGGAAGAATGCGCATATGACTACAGTAAGTAGTAGTACAAGAAAAGCTCCAGAGAACAGACCAACCTAGAAAGATGTTATCTATATTTAACTGCTTGTAAGAAAAAAAAAACAATTTCTACTACTATTATGTGGTACCATGTAGGTTCATGCAGTAGCTTACCTTGAAGGTAATCCAAGGACTCTGAGCCTCGCCCAATGGAGGTACTCGTAGACGTTTCATTGCCTTTTGACGATCACCCTTCTCAATCTCCTGCGTAACTACTGTTTCTGTTTCATGGATAAGTCTATCAATATCCTTATTCGTATGGAAATGGGCCGATTCGACGTGATCTTGCTTCCATTTTGCTCCAATATCCACTGAAAGAAGCTTGTCGTGTTTCTTAAGGATCTTGCGGAAGCCAGTAAAGTTTAGATTCTGGTAGTTTTGTAGAAGAATTAAGCTTAAATAGAATTCACTGAAAGCCAGCTTCAATTCTTGAATCTTCCTCGCGGGAACATTTTGTTTTCGCAATAGATATTTAGAATGCAAAGAACTTTTCTTGTGTGGTGTATCAATTTCTTGTGCTTCAGTGAGTTCTGTTTTCAGGCTGCTATACTTCCGTGTAGCCTCTGCCAATTTCTCGGAGTAGAAAGTATTAATTTTGGCTAATTCCTTGTCACAGTAATGAAAGAATTGCTCATCAAACTTTGTAAAGTAGCGCGTGAGGACATCAGGGACTACAAGTTCAGCAGATGGAGATTGTTCTACTGCCTCATATAACATTGTCTTCATTTCCTGGAAATATTTGGATAGAACAAGATTTTTTTCTTTCCATATGTGATATTTTCACTTTTTTACCTCGTAGTTTATATACTGCTTTCGCCATTCTGGCGTAATGTGAGCAGCAAGATGCTCTGCAAATTTCATGATTTGAGTTCCTTGTAGGTGCAGTGCAGAACAGAAAAAAGTATTAGAACCCTGAACAGCACCACCCTGAAGTTTTGAACATTGGACAAATTCGTCGACTAAATGAGACAATGTCGAAAAACATCATGCTGACCTAAACAGCTGTTACGAAAATTACACTATTTTTTTACGCGTTCGTATCTTCAGTCATTTCATATTTTACCACCACCAGAACCGTCCTTGGGTAAATCTGTAAAATAACAGTTGTTATAAGGCCTATAGACCTAGATGAAAGATTTTTTTAAACCTAATACACATACATGTTTTACTACTATACATTTTCGCATTTTCTACATTAATATTATATGACACTGTGGTCGGTGTATTTGTTAGACATTTAAACATTTTAAACAAAAACTTCAGAGTGGTCTGAAGACAGACGAAATATTTTTATTGTAAAAGACAAAAACAACAATATAATGAATGAAAATATTGCATAAAACAAGTGAAAAAGCCTAAGGAAAGTTGTCAATATAGAAGAAAGAAATGTACTGTTTGCAGTGCCTATTGCCGGTGTTGCTAATACCGCGACCCGCGAATGCAGCTTTCTCGCACACGCACTTCCTTTTCGTCCTGCTCTACCTGATAAACTTTTTCCTGGAACGGAAGCCCTGCCTAATTTGCAGCGTGATCTTTCTCACGGCAGTCTTTCTCCTATGCTACAGCGGCATCGGCAACTGCTTCCTCTGGCCAAGCAATTGCGACAGTAGTGACCAAATGTGTGACAATGGATAAGCTCAAGAAAGGACAGCCTCATCGGATGATTGTGTTATCAACACTGATATCTTGTTTTCTTTTTTTGCCTGTTCCCCGTGATTTGCTGTAGAATGTAAAAATTATTTTTAATTTAATGTTAATTTTCTTTTTTATATGAACTGTATGAACTACTCATTGATTAATTTTTCGTGGATACGTCACTCAGCAAAATTCATTGTACGTTCTGGATATTGGGAGGCCGCACACATTGCAATAAATCTTACCATCATCACTTATCCCATTCTGCATAATAACTATCCCATGATGATGCTTTGACTGACTGATTGGCACCTGAAAATGCTGGGAATACCCAAAGAATATCATTTTTTTTCCCAGAAATTCGGGATATTTGGAATGTTTCCATATCCTCTTGCGCAGCAAATGACATTGGTAGTAGCAAGAAAAATGTGCGAAGGAATAAATTAAAAATAAATGTATTTCAAGACTAGCATGAATCTTTTTTTCTTAGAACTCTTCATATATATCATACATTTTACATACATTTCTTCTTTTTCAATCTTCTTTTTTATCATTTTATCTACTTTATATATCTCTTCTCCCATTGGCCACATCTGCGGGTGAGACTTCAAGAATGATTTCCAAATTGTTCAACAAAAAGAATATCAGGAAATACTAAATGAATAGGTATGCACTTTCCTAAATACATACACTATAAGCTATTTCTACTTTTCGTGATTATATATTTAAAATTCATTTTCCATTCTATAAAGGAGGGGATCAGTTTTTTTTTACTTCTTTGCAGACATTGTATTTTTTTTAATGAAATTACCTATTCAATAAAATCCTTAATAATTTTATAAAGCAATACTAATTGAAAAAATGTGATGATTCTAAAAGACAGCAATAAGCACCATATAAAGCTTAACAGTTTAAGAAATTTTACAATAAATTAGTCAAAGTAATAAAAAAAAGTCACAGTTGATTCATCATGCGTATGCCATTCCTTCTCCTAATATAGATTTCGACTGATTTTTATTTTTATCAAGGATCTTCAATATACCTCTACTTCAGTACATATAGGTGGTCAAAAAACTTGTCTTGATAAAGTATAAATTCTAGGAGACCTCGTAATTTATCAGGTAAAAAAAACATTTTCTTCCATAAGTTCTGCACAATATATATTGTTTTTTTTTAATTATGATTTCAGTAGAAACAAAATGATGAGAAGTTATGCGTAAAATCGTAAGTTTTATTTTCTTTTTAGAAATAACAAGCATGTATAGTCAATGACGTATTGTTTCCTTGTACATTCCAAAAAAAATGGAATAAAAATGAATATATGTACCTAGTCATTTTAATTAAACAAAATGCTTCTACAATGTACATAGTAGGAATAGATAATTTTAAATGAAGATACAAAAACGCAATGATAATCCTTTCGCAATAGCGTCTTTAACTCATCCTATTTGATTTTTACTTTTTACCAATAAACAGTTTTATTTAAAAAAAAAGAGGCAAATAATTCCCAGAATAAATTTACTTTTTATTAGGTACTTTTTAATTTACTCAACAAGGATTCGATGTCTTAAATCGTCAATTTCAAATCCCTTCAAATTACGAACACTTTATGTTGAACTTTTTTAAACATTTTTTTTCCTTCAGAAATAAATTTATTATTTCGGATAAGTTGTTATAATATAAAAGAAAATATAATTGTAGAGAAGATTTGCAATTTTAAATAAATCCAGATATTGAGGAACAAAGGATGTTTTAAAAAAAATATTTATAATTCAGGTTTGTATGGCGAAAGGGTTAGCATTTTTTGTTTCTTTTAAAAGTTTATTTTAATTTCATCACAGATATTTCGTCCTTTTTTCCACCCCTTTTGAAAATTAATTAAAATCACAATTGAAGATGTCTCCTCAAAATGTGGCCAATGCATATTTTTTCAAAATTTATATTCTGGGAAAGGTTAATGCTTTTCACTAAATCATTTTACTTTTTTTGTCAAATTTTTCATCACAATGTGAAAAATATTCAAACTGATTCATCCCTTTGTCACTGTCCATGCGCTAAATATATGAAATTATTTATGAAAACACACTGTGGCTGAGCTTGTGTTTTTTTGGCTGTTGTGATTTGCATTAATGCCATCTCTTTTCTTTTTTTTTTTGGACAGACGAGCAAAAAGTTTATCAAGTTATTTTGTTTAAAAAAATCTCCCAACACCTCTACAGCTGAGCAGAATCCTGGTGCAGCGTGGAAAGTGGACTAAGGAGTGGTCCAGCTGCAGCTGAAGTTACCTTTCGACCACCTTTCTCTGTCTCCGATTGAATATCCAGTGAGACACCTTTGTACATAAAATTTGAAAAACAAAATATTTAATTTGGCATTATGTATAATTATATTGTAAGGTATATAACTCACCTGAAACACGTCGAATAACCCTCTCAGTGGGGTTTTCAGGGATGTAGGACGCTACCAAAATTGCGACAATAACCATCATTGCGCCAAAGACAAAAGGAGGTCCAGGAATGATCTGACTTATGGTATCTCCACCTCGGATCGTCTCATTTCGTATCAATTTCGTATCTATACTATGACTATTATTTATTTTGTTGTGCTCATCGTTCAAATCCACGTGGAAAAGGTAGAAAATTACGCCAAACATAGCCGGTCCAAGGCCATTGCACAACCCACGCATTCCAGTTACCATACCCTGAACAACACCTACAACAGTTAATGAAGTTATGTTAGAATTTATTTTTGCAATAAAAAAAAATATGAGATTATTTTAAATTCACCTTGTCTATTTGGAGTAGACAAAATCGAGACTGACGCACTTATGGCTGGGTAAGTTATTGATCCTAGAGATGCTAATATTCCAGCAGCCCACATCATCCTAGAATTTATAAAAACTAACTTTAGTTCTAATTTTTTCTATTTTTATTCGATATTTTTCATGTTAAAAAAAAATTATTATCTATAGTTTTATCATATAAGCACTTGTTTTGAATAATTTACAATTTTATAAGAAAGAAATTGAGTTGAGTAAATAAATTCTACGTAGGTAATGGATAATAACAATGATTTTTCTCACAGAATGGGCCTAATTCAGCGACCAAGAAACCCTTGAAATCTTTAAATTTTGTACTGAAATTTCAAGATTTCAAGCGAATTTCAAGGGTTTCTTGGTCGCTGAATAAGGCACAATATTTATATATTTAACATCGTCTATTAGCTCTAGTAGCTCTATTAGGATTTGCATTGTATCTTAGAAAAGTGAATCGTAAAACACTTTTCTTATCACTTATTTGCAATCCTTCCTAATCAGTGTCAGACGATTTCTACGATACATTCTGTGTGAAATTTACAAACATTATGTATTTAATTTTACTTTAATTCACACTCACCATGTTTCACTCCCAAATCCATACCAGAGAAGTTGCATCATTTCAAATAGCAGCCCTATAATTATTGTACGTTTCGCACCAAGAACTCTGTGTGCACCGATAAGAAAAAAAAATAGCTTTGTGACAGAATGTGAAATACATAAAATCTTATAATTACTCTTCTCACCTCATTAAGACTCCTAAAACTAATTGCGCCAGAATACTCAAGGTTCCAACAACGGCAATAAAAACAGAAACTTCAATAGAACTGAAGCCCATTTTTAAATTCAAATACACAAAGATGCAGGAATATTGGCCAGCCTCGGGCAAATATGACAAAAGCACTGTAACACACTGCAGCAGAATAGTCTGGTCCATTCCAACTTTTCGTAGGGCCTGGAATGATAGTTACAAACAAAAACATGCAAGTCTCTAATTCACCATCATAATCAATTATTTTTCATAACTTACGGCAAACGGATCTGCTTGCTCCCAGCTAATCGGAGCTCCCCAGGAGCTCGGTCTAACTTTCTCTGGCAAGCTTTCCGGCACAGCGACCAGAATGAAGAACACATCGAGGATCGCAATGGCCGTTGCAAGGGCCACAATTACCGTGTCATTGTGTTTCGTGATTAAATATGCCCCAAGTGCGGGGGAGATCACGAGGCTGGCGGCAAATGTGGCTGACACGAGTCCATAGGCTCGCGACCGATTCTCAACTGTCGTCACATCAGCCACATAGGCAAATACAACAGAAAATGTGACCGCAAAAACGCCACTAATTGAGATCATTGCAAAGAACCACCTGAAAAAAAAAAGAATTTTTGCGATGAATTTATGATCTTAATTCTGAATGATTTTAATATATAAAACTGTCTGTTTGTTTGTGGCAAATGAACTCCTCCTAAACGGCTGGGCCGATCTGTATGGAATTACAGCGGGTCAATACGAGTTGCAAGCGCTATATGGGATTCCACCCCCACCCCCTTTATAGCACCCCCACAGAAAAATTTATTTTTACCATTTTTTAATGACTAATATACGCTCCCCTAAGCTTAAAATTAAGTTTGCTCACACGTGCTTGGGGGCTCGGGTTGACTAGTTTTAAAATAAAAAATAAAATGATTAAGTATAACAATAAAACTTATACATTCTTCCAATAAAATAAATTGAAGAAAACGATCATTTTATTATTCACTGATAAAATAATCTGCAGAAAAACCAAATATTAATCACATCAACTTATTTTTTTAAGTATTTAAGCTGTGAAAAAATCAAGAATATGGCTTCATAATAAGATTAACTTTAAAACATTGTGTGACATTTATTATCCATATATGAGGTAGCTTTCAAATGATATTTTTTTCATTTTATAAAGCTTTTTTTTATTTAGCAAAAGGCCCAGTCCTATAATTTTCCTTCTGCAAGTGCCATGAAAAAAAAATTATAATAATTTGATTTTTTTACCACCTTACATAAACTTCTTTTTGAGCGACCCGAGAATTTCATTTAAATTGCAACCTGTTCAAATAATTTATGGCAAATACAGCAGATATATGACTAATAGTAGTACACCACACGTTATAATGTTACCATATGACATCACACTGCGACAATAAATTCGTTACAGCAATTGTGACCGATATTATCATGGACCTCAAGACTATTGTCATGTACTCTCACTTTGTGGCAAAATATATTATCATGAACTTCTAACAAGATATTATAGATTTTACTTGAAATTATTTTACATGCAAAATATGAGAGCATGAAGACTTGTTGGTATAAATTATCATGAATTAAAAGAAGGAATTATCTCATAAAAAACAATTAAGTGTCTGCAATATAAATTTGCGAAATTAACCCATCCTCACTTTTTGTATGATATATCATACGCAATATTGGTAGTTTTTGATTAATTTTTGTGACGCGAATTCGCAAAATTTTCCTTCCGGATTAGTGTTTTCCACTTTTATGGACCCTTAACTTATTATATTAATTTTCCTGGGTGTCAAAAACATAAAATAATATTATTTTTTGACAAAAATCTATGTGTATCCAATTGCAATGTTGTCCGGGAACCAAAATGTGTGTATTTCAAGTGACAATTCCCTTTTTCTCCACAATATTTTGTGCAAAATCTCTTAATTATTAATAAAATTTTGTGAATTAACTAAAATATCCGTCTCCGGCCGCAAATTATTTAATATTTTACGCGATAAACATCTGCGTATGATATATCATACGTTGGTTGAATTGAGGTACTTTTTAGGTTAAAGTGCGAGTTTATTTCTGTGAGGGAAGATCTAAGGGTTTGGGAATAAAAATATAAATTGCAGTGAAAAGGAATGCCAGGAAGTGCTAAATCAGGTACATCGTAAGTATTAATAAGTAACTAATACCAGGAAATATAAAAATTATAGCAAAAATCGTGATTTTTGTAGGTTTGAGAACGAAGAAGGATAGTACATCCGGCTCTGTCCAAAGACTTGTCAGCATATTCACCAGAAGTCTCCGTCCTAGAGCAAACCATGCAACATGAGATGGTTATTTTACTTCCTGGCTACGCAACTGTTTGCGATGAGGATAACTGCGGGATTCAGGACAAGTTCAGTTTCTATATTCTTAGAGCTAGAACTCTACAAGCACGCGGTGAGTTGATTCTGAAACCCAAGGATTGGTGTTCTATTGGATCGATTAATTAATTGTGGTCCAAAATCTAGCCAAAATACTTAATTTCAACATAAATTATGTAATTTATGCACTTATATTAATTAAAGACGTTGTTTCAACACTGAGAAAAAATTGGATTTTTTCAACCCCCTTTCGTTAAACGTATGATATATCATACGGTGTCTACCGACGCCCCCATGGGGGCTAAAAAATTTTTTTTCAGGAATTATATTTCTTATAGGCTTATTAGTCAAATTCTAGAAAATGAAGGTCCTAGGTACAGAAGATCTATGACCTCGTTAGCATGGGTTAAGTAATTTAAAGTAGAATGATTCCAATTTTTTTTTATCATATGTGTAACATTATTTTTTGAACAAAAAGAAAGTTTAAAAAAAAAACAATGATAAGAAATGGTAAATCAAAATTACTAGCATTATTGGGAATATAGTGAATTTGGTGAAGACAAAAGTGTCATGCTGAACACTGATGATTTGATATTAGATCAAGAATCCCTTCTCATACACAATTAGTCTATACACGCAACGTGAGATATAAAAAATTTAACAAAGTTATTGAAAAAAAGTAACGTATATGTATATCAATAATTACCAAGTATTGATGGTCATCAGAGGAATCGGAGCACATGTGAAAAACACCGTGATAAGAAGGAAAAACTTCCTTCCCCACACATCAGACAAGGCTCCAATGAGGGGTGCACTGAGAAATGACAGAATCCCCTTAATTCCCATCACCAGACCATTCATCAAAAATGTGTGATCGGGGAAGGTTTGATTGAGAACCTATAAAATGAAAAGAAAAAAAAATGTTTGTGGGAGCAATTTTTGGATGTAGAAAAAAAAAGCAGAGAGCATAGCAGATTATTCTTACCGAAATTACAGGCATCGTGAGGAGACCCCAGGCGAAAAATTCCAAAAATATTACCACTAATGCATGATAGACGCTCGGATCTCCAATTCCGGAACTCTGCAATGAAGCATGAAAAGAAAGAGATTATGATGAGCATATTTATACTTTAAAATATCTATAAAAAAACAAATATCACTTAACAATATGCCTTAGCGCTAAACACTTCATTCTTTCAAGTTAAAATGCGATAGGATTTGATATGATGTTCCGCTAAAGCGCCGAATTTATAGAGTAAAAGAATAACTTGGTAAAGTAAGGATTGGTTGTTTGTGGGTGTTATGATTCTTATTGGTCACATATATACATATGTATGTACATTGTACATATGTGTGTATGAAATTCTTGATTTATACATCAATCAAGTATATAGTTTTATTGTTTTATTTTCTTGTAAAATATTAATTTAAAAAGAGCATTATTGAGACTTTTTGAAATATAAAGGTTAAATGATTAACCTTGATTAAACAAATCAGAAAATGTTCCTTTATATTCCTCTAAGGGAAAATTCGAAAATTTTAATCTAAAATAAGAAATATGATAAAGTGATAGAAAAAAATTCATTCAATTACAATATCAGAGAGAATGACTTCTATGACTTGAACCGCGAAGTGGTAGACGTGGAGAATAAGGCTGGAGGTGAAAAAAGTTGCCTTAGCCACAATATTGATTTCAACAATTAAATCAATAAGATGGAAAAGAGTGTGTTCTCCAAAGGTTTTACCCTTCAGCTACCAATTTAGACACAGTTTGTGTGTAGTTTTCAGGTCAGTGTGCAACTTTGGGAAAAATGTCATCAACATCTGAAGCATCCACCGAAACATCATCTACTACTTCAACACCCACCACCTCAACTGAAAGCACAAAATCTCAAACGACAGATGTGGAGGAGGATCTAAATGGTGAACCGAAAGAAGGACGTGCCAGCAGCCTCACATATCGTGATGTTACAGTGAAATTTCAAATAAGTGAAAGCCAAATTGTCGCTCATGTATATGACATACGAATTACAATTGATGAAGTTAAATGTGACATGGGCAGTAAATTTCATGTTCCACCTGATTGTCTTGCAATCAAGCAAAAAAATCTTCCAATAAACACCAAAAGTACCCTTCAAGATCTCATAAGGAATGATTTTGGTATTATTGAGGTGCAACTTCAGTTAACTGATACTGCACAGAAGGATCGATTTATGTTAGATCTGAGCACCTACTATAGTCATTTTACTTTGCCGGAAATTATAACAGTTTTGATTCCTAATGATGATGCACAAGAAGGAGAACTAAGAATACGAGAAGTTTTGGTTGAAATTGAAAATCGATCAATTCTCAAACCTTTTTTGGGAGGTTTCAGGAATTCAAAAACTGGAATTGAACTGCATCATGCTTTTACTCAGACTGGACCTAGTATTGATATGATGCAGTACGATGGGAAATCAACGAGAGAAACACAGACAATCAGCCTGAAGTCTTGTTCACATGTAATTTATCTTGTCTTAATTTATAAAGTTGAAAAGTCCGTCTGTCGGTCTGTCATATTGGACATAAACTCATCCGAAACGGCTGGGCCGATCGTGATGAAATTCGATACGGAGGTAGAGGGGGTCAATACGACTTGCAAGCGCTATGTGCGATGCCACGTGTGATTTTTTCAATTTTTTACCTGCCAAAGGGTCAGATAACGTCCAGAAAATTAGATGACTTTGGCGATTTTTTTATTCCTTTGATCTATACTTAGTTATTGATTAACGACTAAAAGTAATATTTACGAATGAGTAAAATAGAAAATATATATCTATGTATATGTATTGTATATATTTTAATTTTGAAGGACACAAATCAGGAACAAGGCAGTCAGTGCTCCAGTCAGTATTTTCTCTGTCAGTCTGACAAGATTCTCCAATCTCGAAAGTATATTTCCTCCGACGAGATGATTAACCATTTGGAACGTGTTCGCAAAGCAAAAGTAATTCAGAAGAACTTTCGTAACTATCTGTGGAGGAAGCGTGTGCGTGAAGCTGCCCAAGAGTGGCGAAACCTTGTGGCAGAACAGCAGATGCGTGAATCACAAATTCAGTTGATTTATGAAAATCGCTACAAGAAAGAATATTTGGGTAAAACTTGTCCCCAAACGAAAGAAGATTTTGATTTGCTCTACGCTCATGTCGAAAAGTGGAAATTGGGTGAATACCAGCGTATAAATGAAACTTGTAGTGGAGCCACGAGAATTGCCGAACTTAATGCACTCCTTGATAAGGAGGTTCAACTCCTCAATGGTATTGAATACCAAAAGAATCTTATTAGGAAGGAGCTCAAGGAGAACCGAATTCAGCGACAACTCGTCAATCTCGGACGCCCAACAAAGTGGGTCGGCTACAAAAGTGAGTACACCATTCTCAACGCATATTTTAGCATAACATGTTGCATATGTTCAACATAAAGAATTCATAACATACACACAAATTAGCAGTTTGTGTATATTAATTTAGCTTTTAGTTGGTTTTATAATATAATCAATTAATTTATTAACATATTTATTTTTATATTATGCGACTTTTCAATTGAAATACATTACTACAAAATGAAGATACGAAAAAATGGACAATATTATGAAAATACACAGAACCGGTTAAAATGGTCATAAATGGAACTATGGTACATACTCGTGAAAGAGAATTGATTAGAGTGTCTCGTGCTTTGCTTTAAGTTTAAAGTGAATTTATTAGCACAACTTGTTTATTAAGATGGTTGTCATAGCTGATTGAACACAAAAGTATCACTCTTCGTTTCTATGCGGCATTTAACACAATTTTTCATATTTTTCGATGTTTAGCAAAACTTTTGAGAACTTGAGAAGTACTTTTTTTTTTAACTTTCTGAAATTAAATATGTAAAAAAACAGCCAGAGTAATTTATGTACATATTTATCAATAGAATTTAATTCAATTTCAGATAAAGTAATTGAAATGGATACAATTCGATCGCAAAAAACTCGTTTTCTCACACGAATCTATGAGAAAATGCGTGAGAATTTGGAAAAAACAGATCGTCTTGAACTTATTCAACAGATCCGTGAAATTCTTCATGAAAGTGAATACACCTGCAATCGTGTTGAACTTGAAGAACTCTTTTCACGCGAAAAACGTCTCTTGGAATGCAATTATAATGCAAAAGATCTTGTGAATCTCCATCAGCGTCAGCAGGCTCTCTTCCTGGATATAATATTTTCCGTTGGTAAAACAAAGCCGAAAGGTGAGATTCTTACATTTTTTTTGTAATATGATATACTGCTATTTATAATATTTAACTTGTGTGGTTCCACTACCCTCATCGTTTTGGGCACCAGCTGATGATACACGAATGTGTATAAAGTGTAAGAATGTGCGTCCACTGGCGGATTTCACGCTGCATACACGTCAGAAAGTCGTGGCAATTTGTCAGACGTGTAGCAATTTGAAACTTTCCGCTATTGATAAATCCATCTACAAGGCCATCCTCCGGTCCATCCGACGCGATGAGCGACAACGGGGAGCACTCGCATCTTATGCTTTCATAATCCAGGAGGATGACATTCGTTTCCTAATCGAAAACATCTGGCATGGCCATTCTGTGCTCAGTCAGTGTGACAATAGAATGGAACTGCGGTGAGTATGGGAAAATTCGACATAATACATATGTACATATAACGTATAGTTGGAAAATGTGCCCCAGAAACCCCGTTTCCGCATGTCTCTGCCCCATCAAAATGTCCGGAAGTACACTCAATTTATGACCACACAGGTGTCCTCCAAACGCTTATTACCATCAAAAAATGCCCTTTGCTACGATTCTCTTGGTACAAAAAACCACATTCGGACATTCACCCACCGCAAAAAACGGGTTGTCGTTTCATATAATGTGATCTGACCCCTTCAGCTAAGTATACATATGTACATGCTTGGTGTTTACCGGAAATCCCAAATCTCCCTCTGTGCATGCATGCATTTCGCAATAAAAAACTCAACTATAAAGTTGCAAAAAATTTTCGTCTGGAGACACAACGATGCATTTAATGGAAAATATTTGAATTAAAATCTCAACATTACAAAGTTGAATATCGCGCCCAAATTGCCTCAATGGTTCAAAGAAGCCGAAAAAAACAAGTATAGGTATTCTCGAGGAAGACATAAAACAGAGCTAAAATCTGGTTTAGTGTGGTATTTTACACAAAGACCTTTACATAGTATACGATCAGCACAAGTTCTCAAGAATAATAAAACTGATTGATAAAACTATGGTGGTTTGGGTGATTTAAAGAAGAGATAGCAGTTACAGGATCAACTAATTAACATTAACTTGTTCTTCATAAAAACGATAAGAAATTATTTCTTGCGTTTTTCTCAAACAAATATCATAAAGGAATTAATCTGGAATACTCATTTTTCTTAATCTTTACTTTCTTGCGATTTTTATTTTATAAATTTTATAAAAGGATAGAACAATTGCATTATGAAAAAGATAAAAGATCAATTTAATTTTATCTAAAATTGTCACAAAATTTCTAACAATTTATTATTAATATACATACCTAGATTTATTAAGTAGGTATGTATAGTATAGTTACTGAGACTGAGACTAGTACCTATTGTTTGTTTTGCATAACACTGATAAGATCAAGTACGTAGGTATAACATTAAAATTATGATAAGAAAACGTATTGTTCTTAAAGAACCAATAATTAACGACGTGGAATATCATTCTAAATTGCCAATGAAATTAGTAATTATGGATTTGGAAAGAAAAAGTGCTGGAAATACGTCGAAAGATAAATTTAGTCAGAGATCTGAGCATCAGAAGCAATATGTTATCGAGCGTATGGCGTCAGAGGCCAGAATATCAAGTGGAGGGAACACCTGGCCATGGATTTCTTTCGCTGCTCGAAAACTCGCTGATCTAACGCGCTTTCCATTGGCACGCAGCAAAGTTTGGGGGAATATGGAGCACCATGAAAAGCTACCGTGGCCCTGAAAGGAAAATATATGTTTTTGCAGGCTACCACGATGGAAAATGACTGAAGACTGGGCACCGTGGAATTGCATCTGCCTCACACAGACTGAGGCAAGAGCACATATCAACGTACAACATCTACATCGTGTGTACGAAAAGAACTTCCTTCAAGATGTGCAGGGAAAGAATTCGCTGGCACTCACGGCATTCCGGAAGCTGAAGGAGGTCGATTTTGATTTTGTCGAATCCGGAGAGTGGTGGAATGTTGGCTTGGACGGACAAACAATCTAAGAACTAGGTGTGGTAAAATAACATGAATACTCACCGTGATGACACCGTCTTTTATTGTCTTCCTGTTCCGGAGAACTATTCCAAGGGGCTTCTTGATTCCCGTTCTAGTGGGCATCTTACTTCTTTCCGTTTGCCCTTTTGTACACGCAACCGAGAACCAATTTATCTATCCACTGTGACACCTCAATGCGGACATTTTTTACAATTCTTAATAACTATTCGCACATTTAATGGCACAATAAATGCAATTTTTATGGAAAATTTTTTTGTTCTCTTGTGTCACAATAGCCAGACTTTTTTGTGGTCTTCTTCGTGCATCCAAAAACTAAAGTCACACACGTTTTCTCAGATTTTCACAAGCAAACACCACCGTTTCCACCGAGAAACAATACAGAATACGTGAATCTACGGGTGAGACTTGTCGAGAGGTGTTGCGATGGTAAAACAACTTAAAATATTCTAAGAAAACGGTGTGAATAAAATTTATTAAAGAAAATTCATCTCGCAGATCACTTTTTTCCAAAACGGCATTTGTCAAAATTGTCACAATTGCCCAAGGGGTGCTTCATTCTGTCACAATCCTACATACTGTTATAATTTTCCTTTTTCTAGATTTTTCGCGCGAAACGCATAAGTTTCAAAATTTCACGGCTTTACGGTACTTTAAGTATTTTTCCGCATAGAAACGTTCAAAATGCTAACATTGGATTTTCGCAATAAATCATTTTACCGCCACGCCACCTTTGCAATGCTGAAAACTCGTTTCTCGTGGCCAATGAAAAATAAAAATTTAATACTGCGGAAAACCATGCGACATGCCCTACGAATGTCTACAATCCATGTCCGCATAACAAGACTACATATTTTAGTGGGGCATAGTGTGCAAGTAAGGTGAAAACAGCCGCAACACGAGGGCGCGTGTGAAAGTTCACGAAAGATGGAAAAAATCCAGAATTTAAAGAGGGAGTGGGATGAATTAGCTACAGAATATAAAGATTTAGAGGTAATGTACTATTTTCATCTGATACGCCATAGAAAAAATGTATAAAAACAAGGATTTCGTTGTATGTTTTGCCACAGGCTGTCAATCAGAACTACCTGGAACTCCTGGAAAGTCTTGAGGGGTTGCAGCAGAAATGCAGAAAGGACATAAAACATCAGCGGTACAGGCTGAACCAAATCGGTCTCGGTATGAGCAAGTAAGTGGGCAATCTCTAAAGTCCCTGTCTTATCAGAAAATCACATAAAAAATTGATTAATGACGAAAACACGCATAAATTGCTCGATAAAGTTGTTCACGTAACCTTTGGGGTATGTCATCGCGGTACATTTTACCTCTAATGGTTCAAAGGTCGTCCCCATTGAAACTTTTCTTTTTTTTTACAGGTTAAACATTCCCAACAGCAGCTCATTACCATCAGAGTACCAAGATATGACTGCGGAAATCGAGAAAGGGATGATGAAGCGAAAAGCTCAGCTGCATGAAATTGAACAGACTCTACCGAAGGAAAATGGACTTTATTTGAAAGTTAGTCTTATCGGAAGCAGTCGTTGTATTCCCTGAATTCTCTGTGCAAACCATATTTCGTTCCAGATTATCTTGGGCAATGTAAATGTGTCGATTCTCAATAGGAATGACAAGGTGCGATATAAGGATGATTATGAAAAGTTCAAACTGATCCTGAATGTTATCGGACTTTCGATGGCGCTCCTCAATCTTGTTGTGAACTACAGGGCACTAGAATTGGCCTTTATGTTCCTTCTTGTGTGGTACTATTGTACTCTAACAATCCGGGAGTCAATTTTAAAGGTCAATGGGTCGCGGATTAAAGGATGGTGGCGGGCACACCACTTCATATCGACCGTTTCTGCGGGTGTGCTACTTGTGTGGCCCCAAGGAGAACCCTGGCAACTTTTCCGCAGTCAATTTATGTACTTTAACGCCTATATAAGTGAGTATATACTTTGAAAATGATAATATTCATATATTAATCTTAATTTTTCACAGGTATGGTTCAATACTTACAGTTTCGGTATCAAAAAGGTGTTCTGTATCGACTTAAAGCTCTCGGTGAAAGGCACAATATGGACATTACAATTGAGGTAAAAAGAATGTTGAAATAGAAGAGCTGATCAGTATAAACATTCTGTTACTTTTCAGGGTTTCCACACATGGATGTGGAAGGGTATTGGTTTCCTTTTACCCTTTCTCTTCATTGGCTACCTTTTCCAAGCATACAATGCTTGGGTTCTCTATAAACTTTCTGAGCATCCAGACGCCACATGGCAGATTCCAATGATGAGTTTCCTGTTTTTGGTTCTCTTTATTGGCAACACCACAACGACGATGTTGGTTATTCCGCAGAAGATGAGAGAACGCGCAAAGGATCAATATAGGCTAAAGAGTTTATCATGGGCTCTTAAAATTAGAGATCAAATTAAGGTAAGATTCTTTCCATTTAATTTTAAAGAAAAAAACAAAGTTTAGCTGATTAGTTTTATATCTAAAACTATTACTGTTCTTTTAATAATTTCCTATAAATACCGCTAAAAGTGATGCTCTTTCATCATCACTTTACTTCACATAAATTATCTTTTTTTTTCTCCCACGCAGGGTGACAAGAGGAAAGCATCGGAAAAATCGTCGCCAGTGAATTCCAGTGAGAAGAAAGGGGATTAGGCTAGTTTTTGCCGACAATAGCATACACAAAAAAAATGGAGCAGGGCATCCAGTTGATCCATCGGCTATGGTGAAGTAAAACAAATTTTCTTCGATTTTTTTTTCTGTTTTGTTTGTATTTGAGAAGAAAAAAAGGAGATATAAAAAACACAAAGAGTATAACTTTGCAAAGTACAAAATATCAGGAATGTAAAAAAAACACGCGTAAAAATTAATAATTAATTTATTTGAGAGAGGGTGTCTTGGGTCTCTATGTGACTTTATTCTTGGTTAGAAGTGGGATTAGAAATAAAATATGTTTAAGTTTTGAGCATGTTAGGGAGAATTTAACAGGTTCTTTTTATGCTGTATTAGCAGAGTTAGTCTTTTTTTTTTTATTCAAGTATATGATTACTTTTTATATTGCGATTTATTTTCATAATGTTATGTCATTTTAATTTTTTTTTATCATTCTTGCTTTTTCGCTACACACATATTTTTTCTCTCTTACTTCAGCGCAGTCTCAAGAATTTTCTAACTAAATCTTTCGTTGTGAATATACAGCTTTTTTGCACTGGAAAAAATAATCAACAAAAGATCCTTTTAAAAGGTTGAAATGTTTTTTTTTTCTATTGACGTTTAAGTATAATTAATTTTTTATTATTTATGGAACAAAAAAAGTTGGCATAATTCACGAAAGAGAATTTGAGACTTAACCACCGACCAGAATGCGCTTAATTAAAGAATTTTCAAATTTTTTTTACGTCAACCTTTGAACGTTAAACTTTCGTATTTTCATCCTTCCAGTGCATTGGGATTGTGGGGAATTTCTCATGTCCACACTGGGTATGGCACTCACTTCCTAAGACGACTTCTAAGAAGTGCACTTTGTCCACTAATTGGTGGTGCTGGTGTTTGGGCTTTGGTCGTAGAAGCCGTTGTTGGTCGCATAAAGTTATTTCGTCGACTGGTCACACTGACGCCATGGGTATTTGGTAACTTTGGGCTAGGGAGTGTTCGAAAAGTTGTTCCATTGGTGAGATTCTCCGAAGAAACGGGAGCTTTTGTATATCCGGAAGTTTGAGGTTTCACCCGAAGGGATGCACTACCTATGCTCGAATTGCTAGAGCTACTTCGACTTGCAGGAACACGAGATGTACTTCCAGATAGACGGAATGATGAGCTCTGCAGGGGTTTCTTTTCATGAAATGGGGTTGTTGTAAATCTGGATGGGGGAGGCTTTACTGGGAGTCTCTTAACTGTACTAGTAGAGACACCGCTATTCAGCGAAGAGCGAGATGACCTCAAACTCCCTCTTGAGCCACTTCTCTCGACATTCCTACTCGTAAGACTGGTAACTGATGACTTTGAGTCATTCTTTCGTAATGAATTCCTCCTATATAGAGGTTTTGAAGAAGAGATTGTTGGCGCAGACGGACTATTTCGCATGGAATATGTTCGTTTTGGCATTAAATCACTGATTCTCTTGTGTGTCTCCACCTCACCACCTATTGCACTTGGTTTCTCCCTCACATGCACCTGAGGATCTGTATTTTCATTTCCGGAGCTTGTTTCCTTGCCTTGAGATAAGGTGTCTGACACCAAACTCTGTGATTCTTCAAAGCCTTCGTCATTGAATTCACATGGGGTATTTTTTGTTACACTTCGCACACTTTCACCAGCTTTCTCACCAATCTGGAAACGTCTGGGATTTTTCTGTCCCTCTGCCTCATCGAGGCTTTTAAGTCGTTCCTGCCAGCGTTTCAGTCGTGCTTCCTTATCTTCGAGCGTGAACTGTTTCTTCTCAAGAGCAACAGGTTGGGATGATTCAACAAAAATTTGCGTCTTGGGAACCTCTTCAGACATAGCGGTGTCAGTTGTGGCTGCATTAGATCTTTTAAAGCGACGGGTCTTGCGGGCAGAGGAAAATCTATCAAATTGTCCCGTTCCTAGTGATTCTTCATTATTAAAATTATCCCCAGTCCCCAGAAGACTCTTCCTGGGAGTTGGTGGAGTTTCAATATTGTCTGCATCGATGTCATCCTTTGGTCGCAATTCTGATGAAAAAATCCTGTGTGGTCTTTCGCTTGGATCTCGTTGACCCAATGTCGATATCAGAGATTTACGAGGAGAATTGTCTGGGCTTGTAATTCGTGGTTCTCGTGGTTTTGGTTGAGATTCTGAGAATAAACGAAAGACACAAAATTTTATAAAAAAAAAGTTTTGGATTTTTACTATTTCATTTGAGGATTCACCTTGGATTGCCTCAATCGTGCCAACCACATCGGTTATTTCGATTGTATTAGAAGGTTTCCACTTCATGTGTGTTCTCCTTGGTTTTTCTTCGCTCTGTGATACCTTCTCTTCTGGAAGAGGATCAAGTTTTCGTTCATTTTCTGCAAAGAAAGAATCATATTTAGAGTGTCTTTTTGTAAATTTTTAATAATTAGATTAAGTACTAACCTGAATCTTCTTCGTATGACTTTCTCTGTGAGAGTCGTTTCTTTCTGCTATCTGGATCATTGTGTTGAAGCCATGTTTGGATCTTTTCGTGCCACTCCTTTGAAATTCTCGGTTTTACTTCATCACTTGGATTTTCCTTTTCAATCGTAGGAACAGGATGTGGCTGGATTGGTGATGAGGGTGAATTGGCTCTCTCTCTATCAGCTGTAAAGTCTACATGGAAGAGATCAGGGCGCTTCTTGAAACCATTTTCGGCCCTTGCTCGACGTGCCCAGGAACGATCTAAACTGCCGTAAGATGTTTTTCGTTCTCTGGAAAAATTATCATGACCTGATGACCTTAGGAAATCCATCAGACTCTCATCTTCATTGAGATTTCGACTTTTGCGTCGTCTCAGAGTATTCTCCGGTGATGGTCCGGGATCCTTGGGGGATGCTAATTCGTTGTTGTTCGTAAAAGAGCCAATTCTTCGCCGTTGAAGAGCTGGACTACAAGTTAGAAGATTCGAATCGAGGATTTGACTATCTATTCCCAATGATAAATCTGGTGTCACTGAAATAAGAAGAAATTAATACAAAAAAAATAAATTACAAGTTTTTTTTTTAAATCCCGTTTAGCATACCATTCCTTCTCTTAATGGCTAGTTGATCCTCTCTCTGCTTCCTGCGGAAGTTTGCTTGTTGTTCTTGAATTCGTCTTCTTTCGTTGTCTACAACAGCCTGACGAAATTTTTCTCTAAAATTTTGCAGGATCTTGAAGCATTCTTCGAGCTTGAAGGTTTTAACTTCCTCAACGAAGAAGTCCGCCAATTTTATGCGCATCTTTTCTAAATCTAACATATATCGTTCGAGAATTTGTACTTCCTGTTCGGAAGTTTTGAGAAAATCTACCATCTGCTTTTTTATATCGATATCAGTATTAGGGGATTCAATGTTCTTTTTAACTTTTTCTATTCTCTGGCATAGGGTGTACAGCTCGTTATTAAGTTGTTCCACGCTTGTTCTAAAAACCCACAAATTGAAGATTTATGTACATTATTGATTCAGATGGTTCAAAATTAAAAAAAAAACTTACTTTGAAGCGTTCTCCAGCGTGGTCAGTTCTGAGGGAAAGTCCAAAAGTTTAGAATTCGTTTTCTCAGCTTGTAGAGCTACATAGTGGATTAAATTCATCCCAGGTTTATTAGCACGGATATCGGTGAGCTTTTGTAGGGAAGATAGCTTGACTCCAGCTGCATTTCCAGCGTAACCACCAAAATTGAGGAAATTTCCCATTAGAAGAACCATGTAGAGAACTTCTTGGAGTGATTTGTTAGTCATCAGGTCTTCCCCCGCATACAGCATAGTTCGTATAGCTGGTTCTAGGTATGCAACATTTGCTGCAAATTCTTCTTTCAGGAGCATACATTCGATTCTAAGTTTATAGCTAGAAAAGAAAAATCTTGCCTTTATATATGAATTCTTGGATTTTTTTAAAAATAATTTCAAGTTAAAAAAAAAATTAAACATATTATAGTCTATTATTTAAAGCGACTTACTTGGAAAGGTTTAATAGTTCCATGAGAAATTTTTCTGCATTGCCTAAACGTGTTTTATCACCATCAAATGATTTTAGCATGTCTAATTCATCTACCTCAGGCAAAATTTTCAGGAGACCTCTAAGTCTTTCCGCTCCTACATCTTCGTGCTCTCCATTCTTGATGAGATTGATAATGTTTTCATTGGAACTACGAAATTGCTTCAAGAAAATATTAACATTGAGACTTCTTTTTCCATCAAGTAAACTTATTTCGGAGTTTTCCTTTTTCTTCCTTTCCAGTGTGTCGGTTTTGTCGCGTCCCAGTTTTGGAGATGCTTGTGGATTTGGTGTAGTTTGCTGACAGAAGAGATCCTCAATTTCTTCAAAGTCCAGTGCCTGAGTATCTTTTGTACTGTGCGCTGAAGCCAGGGAGGACCAGATGTTATGACGTCCTAGGATCCTATTTGATGGAATCTTATTCCAATTAATTGTTTTCATTTTACTACGTGGAACAGGTGTTTCCTGTTGCGGCAGCAATTGCTGAGGTTCTGGCGGCGGTTCTGGAGTTTTGGGCTGAGGAGCCTTTGTAACCTGCACTGGAGTTTTTAGTACAGGGGCCATGGGAGGTGGTGGAGGTGGAACAGTCATAGGTTTCAATTCACCCATAGCTGGCGGAGGTGGTGGCGGGGGTGAAAGTGCTGGTGGCGGAGGTGGTGGGGGAGAAGGAAGAGATCCTGCAGCAATGGACTGTTTCCTTGTGGCACTAATATCCGTTCTACAATGAGGACAAACGATTTTCTGCACACTTGGTGCTCTTAGAAGTCTCACAGAGTCCTCGTGATTTTCAAGAAGTGTAGCCCTATGTACCAATGTTTCTGCTGTATCCCAGATCAAATCACTAACTGCTTCTTTCGGATCTATACGCAGTAAGTGCTGCAAGATTGAGAGGAATGGGATTCCCTGGGGTGTATCGGATACCTGCCTCAGGATCGCGTAAAAAACATCTAAATGCGAGTTAAGATTAATTCCATCAGGATCTTGTAGATTCTGAGCTTCATCGCTCTCACGCTGCTCATCGAAAACATCCAGCTGAACCTTGATGTCAGGTAAGTTCTTCGCTAATGGCCGAAGATTATTGAGCACAGATAGGAGATTGAGTCCTATAAATTCATTACGGACCTTTATCCGTCTCTGCAGTGTTGGAGCTGAAATAATCAAGCAATTTACGAATGCAAGAAGGGCCATTTGGTACTCAGCCAAATTAGCCTTTTCAAGCTCCAACACTATTATTCTAAAACGGTAGCGCTCCTTTTTGAGATTCTGAAAAACGGATGATTAAACAATGTATTTCTGCGCGTTGCATTGCCAGTTTGGTATTCCATTACTTACCATAAAGTGTTCAAGTGTTTCCAGGGCTCGATTGTAACCCTCAGCGCTATACGCACAGAGAGCTGATAAGAGTTCAAACACTTGCTTTTTGACGGTGACATTGTCCGTGTCCAAGGCACTTCCTAGTTTTTGGACATAATCTTTGTTGTCTACAATGTAGTCGAGTCCCGTTCGAGGATCCATTGTAATGTTTGTTTTCATTGCGAGAGGATCCTATAAAAAGAAGAAATCTTTTCTTTAGTTTTTTTTTACACATTTTTATTGAGTGATTGCGAATAACCCCAAAGTAATATTAATTTGTTCGATCTTGGAAAAATCGATCAATCAACTATCAGTTAGTCAGAATGATTTGCCCATTAGCATTCTTGTTTTTAGTTGTACAACGAGGGTACAAACTGGTGTAGAAATTAGTGCAGTGTTCGATTAATTTGAAATGATCACGCAAATTGAGAACATTTTGAATTTTATTGATGATCTCATTGCAAAAGATCAGTATAGAGATACTAAATTCTTTTTTATTCAATAATAAATATTACGACCAATTAGAAATAATACCTATGTATCTACTAATAAATAGGTACCATTTATTTTATTCTATTATTTATTTTATTAAGTAAGTAACTAAAATGAATATTATCGAAGATGACTTTAAATTCAAAAAAAAAAATAGTTTGGATTATTTAATTTAGTGAAGCCGACGTGAAATGATGAAGTGAACTGGAAATTTTGCTTTTCCTCCGGTCAGCGTCGGAAAAGCAAAATTTTCCAGTTCACTTCATTTGGATTATTGTATTTTAAGTTTAAAATTAAATATCTCTAGATGTTGGTAAATAAAAACCTTCAAGATATCAATTTGTTCAAAATAACCCTGCGTCTGGCTCGAAAAATCCTAATACATATTTAATTTATATACCTACTATTCTGTAAAAAAATACATTATAATAGTATAAAGTAAAATAATTGAATTGGAAAAAAAGACTGTTAAAAATGCAATAATTTGTTGAATCATAATTAGGTAGGTACTCTAATTTAATTTATATCAGTGTGAAAAGTTCCCACTGCCACTTCACGGATTTTTAGCCATCAATTAGAACAATTAGCATGAGTAATGCTCCAATTTTCTGGGTGTGCGCCATGTGCCTTACTTTTGCACCTTTCTGGAAAACTTCCCATCGTTGGTGGTGCTAGATAAGTGATATAATGTTTTTTTAGTTTGAGTCAGGAGAAGATAAATCAACTGACGTGAAAATTGAGGACAAAGACATTTTTTTTTCAGACATTTCTGTGGCATTGTGTATGCGATTTCGAAGCATAATATATCTATATCTATAGTGTTTTTTTTTAACATAACAAACTCTGAGGGCTACCGGCAAAGTGTCACCATATACACATCTATTTTCTTCTGCACGTGAAAAGTGTTTGACACTGGAATCATGGCATAATCGTGAATTTCCCAAGGTCATCTATATAGCAAGTACCTGCGGGAGATATGCTTTATGGCAGGTGGGCTCTATAATCGCAATGATTAATGTGTTTTCTTTAATTTGCATGACTAATGTTGAAGGGGAAGAAAAACAGAAAAACTTGATATTATAAGAAGAGGAGAGAACCTAATAAAAGCTTAGAGAACAAATATTGAATGCTTTCGGGGCTTTTAGCATATCTATTACCTACTTATTATACCATATAATACATACATACACTTTCCCAAAGAGCTTCGGTAAACATAGGTGACATTTTTTTTTTCAATATAGCACCAAGTTGTTTTTAACAATTGAAAAAAGAAGAACCCGCTAGCTATTAAATCCGATAAGATAGCACTAACAAAAAACATACAAATTGAGCGTCTTCAAGATAATCACTTGATGGCTCTTTTTTTTCTCTTTAAGCGTAAATTGCCTCCGCATGTAGTATAAAAATTGAGTAGTAAACTCCAATCAATTATTTTTTTATACAACGTAGAGGAGCTATTTGGGTGCTTCTCTGTCAGACAAGAAAAAAAATCAACACCATATAGCTTCTCGCAAGCACAATATAAAATAATTAAATTTTTCAATATCGCGCGACAAACGTTTCAAGTTGTTTGCAATTTAAAAAGCTGCCGGTTGACCTCATATTACCCAAATTGGTAATGCTTTCACGGTTTATGTTAAGTCTGTGAGTTCCAATTATGATTAAATTTTGCCTTTTTCTCCTCACTCTCCCATCCGATCTCGTATGAAAATTAATCTTACGGCGCCTTAAAGGTCTTCCACCGAGATCGCCACTCTACCCAAATCCTTCAGCAATAAAATGAAAGAGACATATTTTTGCTGGACAGATTTTCACATGAAAAGCTCATCCACGATTGAACAATTTCCACACATAATACAATACACTGTGAGCATAAATATCATATTGTCGTGACTCAAATCAATGTGGTCTTAGTCTCACTAATCTATTCAATTTTCGTGTGTAAATCGTGTGAATTGACTTGTGTGTGTCTCTTTGTTTAGAAATAAAATTAAAGATTCTTCATACTATTAAGAGAAGTTATTTTGGATTAGCAGCTACTGGTCTCTCACAGTTCCATCACCTTTTTCAACCTGAGTGGATTGGATTCAATGATATTAGAATAAATTGAGTACTTATACCTAATTACTAATTTAAAATATTCAGCATTTCAATTGATCTCCAAAAATTTGCATAATTTCCAGCTAACCATAAAATAAATATTCTCTCAAGTTCATTGTCTCTTCCAGAGACATTTAATGTTTGCATTTTTACCATGCAGAAGCAATTAGCCAATACTTGAAAAAAAGTAAATAATCGGGAATTTTAAATTCCCTTTTTTTTATTTTAAATATCCAATAAATTCTCACTTATCAAATCTCCATTTTACAAAAAGAAAAACTAATAGAACTTTTCAAATCTAATTTTTGAGGAAGAATAAAGCTTTGTGTTATATTTATTGTTGTCTTAAAAATGAATTAACATTTCTCGATCATTATCTTAATTTTGTGAAATGCGAGTCTATCTAAATTGAAATAACATGTTTATCCCATGTGAAATTTGAGTAGGAGAGACATGGTTGATCTACAAAAAAAAATTTACAGCCTATTTTGTATTTTATATATAAAGAATTAATCGAAATACTATGTTTGTATTTATATATAGTTATTTCAGAAAATCACTAGTCCAGGATCATAAAGTTTTTATCTCCATGGCCAATTAGCGAGAGCAGAACTGCACTGAAAAATCACCTTTTAGCTGGTTGTGTTGTTTATTCAAAGAAATTCAATAGACCAAAAAGCCTCAAGATCATTTTTTTTCGCGATTCTCCATGCAAATTCCCACCCACGATCATTCACCATGTTTTGTGGTTCTTCCCCGAAAACACATTGGTAGTTTTGTCACATTGGAAAGTCAATCATAACGCGTCCAGTTATTAGAGTTGGTATACCACAACGCGGATGGGTCAGTCTATGCGTTGTAATTTAATTTGTGAGTAGTATTAGTAGGCAAGGTCGATTTTTTGTAAAATTTAGCAATTTGACAGATTAAAATGCTTATATCTTAAGTTCTAATAGACCTACAGAAATTTCTTGACTAGTTCTGGAAAGGTATTGAAATAAGCTATAATCTAACATATATTTCGATACATTTCAAGGTCACCTCCAGAACACAAAATGGCGGATTTTTGTTTCACCAAAACAGTATTTTGCACTTTTTGTCCTCAAGGAATGGTTCTAGAGGTTTCTGATGTTCTAGAAAGTTGTAGAGTTTTGTAAAACCTTCAATTTGATACTAAGATGAGCAAAATCGGTCAAGCCGTTCAAGAGATATGGCTCTTAGAACTTTTCAAATACAAGAATTTTTCAAATGGCCATATCTTCTAAACGGCGTCATAGATTTTCTTCATTTTCGGACTGGTGAAAGATATTGAGTCAGGCTACAACATATCAAAAATTCAAGGAAATCTATGATCGGAATTCGAAGATATTGCCCCTTAAAGTTAGGCAATTTTTGTTTTTGTTTTTAGCGCCTCTTGCGGATGTTTTTGAAACTTGAAATGTTCTAAACAGTTGTAGGGCTTCTCAATACCTTTCATTTGATACCAAGATGGTCAAAATCGGTCAAGCCGTTCTCGAGATATATCGAAAAAACACTTTTTGCTTTAGACCGCCATATTTGCTAAACGGCTTGACCGATTGTCAAGTATGAATTGTTGATGAAAATATCTCACTGAGCTCTACAACATAATAAAATTTCAGACCTCTAGCTATAAGGGAAGTGGTTGACGGTATTTCAAAATGGCGGACGGCGGCCATCTTGGATTTTGAAAATGCGAAAAAATGAAATTTTACACCCACATTTCTATAGAAAATTTCAAACCGGAAGTCTCTATCTGTTACTGTTCTCGAGTTATAAGGCAAAGTTTGGACCACCGGAAGGCCGGCCGGAAGGCCGGCCGGCAGGCCGGCCGGATCAAAAATTTTCCACCACCATTTTCGTAATGTGGGATGTCTAAAACGTGCTCATACCAAGTTTGAGCCCGATCTGAGGTGGTCGGTTTTTCAGACGATTACAATACTTGGTATGCCACGATTGTGGTATACCAACTAATAAAAGGAGAATCTTGTCGTGAAGTCAGCACAAAAAGTTCTCTTGCGCGAGATATCTTCGTGATGTTCTTATTCGATTTTTTTGTCTCGCGTGCGCGATTCTCCGAGTGACTTGCGAATGTTTTTCTGCTTGAATAAATCACTAAAAGACTTTAATGATCGAGGTGTGTGCGCACCACATATAGTAGCAGGTGAAGTGAAATTATCGGATCCATTCACCTTGAATTTTCTGGGTGTATTACCTGCCATCCTATGCCATCAGATTGAATTCCATTGCGCACTCCACAATCTTCGTGGTTGCGATCTTCACGAGAATTCATATACACAATGCGACCATCATATGGATCGTCACTTGGCGGTATAATGATGAAAGAAAATGCCATCATTAGACTTTTTGGGATGCAGAGCAGAGATTTTTCTTTATCTGCTTAAGTATTACGTTTGTAAAATCGCAAGGCACGCGTGAAGTTTCATTGGCGCATAATATATTTTGTAATCGTCGACGACAAGGTCACATTATTTACTCACTTCGAAAATGGTGTGTCTTTTAGAGAGACTTTTGTTGCCTGAACGACGACATGCTTGTGTATAGATTGTTAATGTTAAAGTCGATGACGATTTTCTTGCTTCAATTCTCTCGCTCATTCGCACGCAAATTCCGCGCACACATGATCACCATGCCCAGATGTTTATTTGATCGTGAGTTTTCACATGAAACTGGACACATTTTTCATCTTTTGCCCCACAGTGTGCAAGAAATCACTGAAAATTTGTGACTCGGTCATACATCAAATGCACACGATCGCGCCAAAGAGCAACTAAGTATGTATTTCAACCCAATCGCGATCTCTCAACCCATTGTGATCACTTGCAATGTACAGATTTTGCAGCCCTCCTTGCACCTTTTGCAGCTGAATCTTTGGGTGCTACATCCTCTTAGACTTCGTGAAAGAGCCTCTGTGAACATTGGGTTTTCGAGAACTCGAACGTATGGGTAAGATACAAAAAAAAAGAAAAGATTTGTGCTCGTTAGCAGGAGTGGTCATCATGATAGTTTTGAAAATTGCGGTATATTCGATCTTATGAAAATCTGAAAAAATCTAAGACTACAATAGAAGAAAAGAGAAAAATAAAAAGAAAATTATACCGATCTCACTTTTATTGTTAGAAAGACCTGGTATTAAAAAAATGTTAAATTTTTTCACCACTTGATGTACATTATACTACATATTTCCTCATAATAAAATAAATAAATATGAATAAAAACGTTTGATGATTAAAGCGAATTATTCAGAAAAAAATTGTGTGAATTTAAGGAAATTATCTTTTGTATTAATTTTCAATACTGTTTTTAAAACTTATAGACCGACTACGGAATAAACTCACACAATCTCTGGAGTCTGCCTTGTGAGAGAAACAGAAGAAAAGAAAGAGAAGTATTTAAATGGTGTTAAGTAAGTTTGAAATATTGTGTGATTTTTTCTTCTCGGCTTGGCATCAATCTAAAAAGATTGGTGTTATGCATTTGGTTGGGGAAATTGTGAGGGAGAGTCAATTTCCGCTTCGACCATTTAATCATTCGACAATGGAAGTGCTGCACAGTTAGAAGTATACGCTACTTCACCCAAACCCCCGGGCAATTGTGGGCAAGTTTCATGTTCAATAAGAATATTAAGAATGAGAATAAATTAAAAATTCCAATCCACCAAATTAAATCCAATCTTTAAGCACACAAAGCTAAATTAATACTTAGATTTATATAATATTTTCTTTTAAGTCCTAAAAATACATTATCAATTAAGGTCCCTGAGTAAGGTTGAGTAAGATTGAAGGACTCACTTGTCGAAATTCAAAAATTACAAACGCATACTTTCTTTTATATACATAACACCATTGTCTGAGAAGAATTAATTAAATTAATTGAATAGCAATGGTGTGCTGCGTTGTGAGCAAAATGAGCAGAGGAAGTTGACAAAAAAGTTTTATGGCGTATCCAGAAAAGGATTTACACAAGAAAATATTTTGGGGTAGAAAATTCATTAATTTTTATGAAAAAGGCGCCAACGATCATTCAATAAGTGTGAAATAGTGTGTGGTGGATCTCTCTACGATCACTTGTTGCGATCATGTGGGTGGGTTTTCTGAAATTTCGCTGTGACGAGCACACACAATCGATCTTGGGTTAAAAATTTTAACATTCGAGGGTCTCTCCAGCGAGTCAACAAATTTCCTCAAGGTTTCCTGTTGCGATCGCACTCTTTTTTTTTTACTTAATATTCTTGTTCACAAATTCTTAAGTGATATAAAAAATGAGAAAACGAAATGATCTCGCTGGGGTGGTGAGCAAACAGGATGAGAGGTGTGTTTCATTTACTTTTGCTGGTGAAGAAATTCTGTGAAGAATTATATCATCGTGCGATCGTTGGAAGATCACAAGTGGTGAGAATTGTGCGCGGGGACAAGATTGAGGTAAAGAAAGAGCAAAAAGCAAGATCAAGGAAAAAAAATGACAAAAACACACAACATACTGGAAATACCAGATTTGTGAACAATATCCATAATTTTTGTCCATTGATCGTCCACTTCAAACGTCTTCGCGATCGCAAATTTTGGGATTTGCTGCTTTTTTTTCTTTTTAAAATATTCACAAGAAATGACACAGAAATGTGAAGAAGAGAAGTAATACAATTTGGGCTTTTTGTGAGATCTCGCAATAATCCTATGCGATCATCCCACTTCTGACAAAAATTTCACTTTCGCAGCTATTTTGGCTTCAAAGCCCATTCCACACGGATAATTTGTAAGTGGAACCGAAGTGCAGTCACAAGAAATTACATCACACACCACTCTTCCCAAATGGTTTTTTGGTACGTACATGTACATATGTATATGTAAATGTATATATTCTATGCGGTGGCATATAGCATAAGAAATTGTAATGCAAACACACTCACAGCATTTAGGATTTTTTTTCCTCTCAAACGATCTCGCTGGAGGCCCGCGGTGGAAAAAACTACGTTAATTTGATTGGGCTATGACATTCCTCAGCATTGTGGTCCATATGAATGTGAGGTGCTTAAATGCAAAGAAATTCCACAAATACACAACACATACAGACGTGAGGTCTCTATTATTTTTTTGGGAGGGGGTCCGTGTTATAAACGGGGATAACACTTTCACACAGCGATCTCACCCACAATCCACTCGCGAACGTGGCTTCAAGTCAACTGACTCGAGTTGAGAAATCCATCTGACCGTTTCTCGGTGTGACTTCCACATCGGTGGGAGAGACGTGCGCGGCCTGGAAAAACTTCCATTCACAGCCCACATGAGCCAACATCGTCTCCACCACACTCGCGCCCATTTGTCCATCGCACAGTGGAATTAACTTTAACATTTTGTGCCACACAGCTCTTTTTTCCTCGCCTCAAGTGTCTCTCGTGTAAAAGTCGCCTTTCTGCAGCCGCCATACAACTTCTATTGTGAATCACCGTGGCGATCGTGCGGAGTCGAAGGTGGCACACAAAACCTATGCACTCCCGCGCGCATTCCCCTTATGCTACTACGTCCCGCACAGCCTCACCCTTTCCTCGACCCGTTTTCGCGCGCCTGGATCAATGAGCCATGTATGTAATGATATGAAGGTAACGATGGACAATTCTTTTAATTTTTCATCCTTATAGTGTACATAGTAAAAAGGTAATAAAATGTAGAAACAGAGCCACCCTGATTGTGCATGGTGCAGTTCCTCTCAAGAATCCAACTGCAAAAGATAGAACAAAAATCAATAAAATATTTTGATGAATTTTTATTGGTTTTCACACCTCAGATAAGTTTTTTTCAAGTTTTTTTTAAAGGTATAGGTAGTCAAATGTTATTTAGATCCCAGAACTACCTTTGAATAACCTTTTGAATTTGTCGTTCTCGAGATATGTGATCTCCAACTCAAAATAAGCTCAAAGAAAGAATCTCATTTAATTAATCACATTTTATCGGAATAAACATAACTGATTTGGTAAGATCGAGTCTCAACAATGAGAAACTTTTCAATTTTTAAGAAATTATTTTTCTTTACTTGAAAATAAAAAAAAAAGTTTTGTATTTATAGGTATAATGGGTATAATAAATTTTTAAGAAAGAATTACAACAATTTTCTCAAGTCTATCCATTATTTTTGAATATGTATTCAGTTTAAAATAATATTTCAATTTTCTTTCCACCCTCACCTATAGGTCTTCAGACAATATTTTAAGACGGTTTACAAAAACTAAACAATTCTTTGAGGAAATTCCAGAAGCTTTGTTTCTGCACTTGTTGCGCCTTTTTATAGGTAACGAGATTAACGTAAGCATTTAATGAGATCTCTGTACCTTTTCCTTCATCAATAAAAAGCATCACTGTGTCCGTCCCGGATCCAGCTATAGAACATGAGTAGGCTCCGTTGTCCTCAGGTGCCGACGCTATCAGTGTGAGCCTGCTCACGACATTGTGGGGTTTCCATTCGGTGTACACACTTACGCCTCCCCGTGGGTTCTCATGCTTCTCAATGGGACGCCCATCCTTGAGCCACATCACGCGTCCGCCCTCTGACCCATTGACACGATGGACAGCTGAACAGTGGAAGGTTACGACGGATCCCGCTTTGACCACTTCTTCGCGTGGCCCTTCAATCTGCGTCGTGACAAAGGGCGTATCTGCTTGTTCTGCCTCGGGCCCTGTACAACAAAACGGAAAAGAATGCACGTAAATGAAAAATGTCTCCACACACAAAGACAGCCCATCAGATTCACAGCTCTTTCGCTGTCACTTCCCCATCCCGTAACCATAAATCACATTGGATGCCAGCAATTAAGGCAATCGCATAAATTAATTATTCCCCTAGCGATGGTTTGTAACAAAAAAAATTCTGTGAAAATTTCGCATGAAATATTAATTGTTCGCCTGATTCTTCAAATAAATCTATCGATGTGATTAATTTAGTGGTGAAAAGACATGCTTCCATAGTTAATTAATAACACCACAAGCAAACTTATTAATATGTTAAGTAAAAGTCATGGCATTTTACTTTTGAGTGTTCTGAAAGATTGTAGATATCCATTTCATTTTTAAGGTTTCTTTTAAACTGAAAGTTAAGTTTATCCAAATAAAATTGCTTGTAGTGGATTTCTTCCTTTGCTTTCACAAATATTTTCATATAGTCTTTAACTCATTTTCTTCTCACCTGAAATATCAATAATTTTTAGTGTGATGCGATTCTTGATATCAGGTTCCGTGGATACCTGACATTCATATTCTCCAGCATCACTTTGCCGTACATTGCTGATCATGAGATTCCAGACATTCTTGCCCGGTGACGGTTCCTGTTTGGATATCCTTGGATCCGATGTGTAGACAAAGTCATTAACAATAAGGACATGATGATCCCTACGACGAATCCAGGATACATATCTATCTCCGACATTGTGCACAATGCATGAGAGTATCACAGTATGACCCACGGCGGCCTCAATTTCCCGAGGAACTTCTCCGAAAGTGGGCCCCAAGTCCACTAAATTCGTCTCCTCGTGGAATAATCCCGTGCTGCCTGGAAGAGATAACATTATATATAGGCATATAGAAGATGAATTCTCATAACTAAGCACGCACCAACTACACCTCGCATCATCTGGCAAGTGAGCAAGCGAAATAGTGCCGAGGCGTTTGTGGGAATTTATTTAAAATAGATAAAAGAGAAGAAAAAGAACGCGTGAGTCACATCGAAGTGTCCCCCTATTGCTTTGGGAAGAAAAAGAAGCAAAAATTGTAGAAAATCCGCTCATTCGCGTGTTAAATCTAACATAATGATAATCCTACATTTTTTTTGCACGGAAATGGGCTTGTTCAATAACTTTTCTATCGCATTTAATTGCGGCAAGTTCCGTGAATAGATTGTAAAATGCCAGATCAGAACATTTTCAATATGTATGCCTATTTTGCGCTAAATTACATTCACATAAATACCCATATACCAATCCCACAATTAAGTCCCTCAATTATGTAGGATCATTAAAAAAAAGAGAATATCCTACTTATTTAGGAAACACTATTGTATCCAATATATTTTTTGTTTTTGCACTTGAAGCCCCGGTGGTAAAGAGAGCTAAAGCACCACTCAATACCACTCATCGCTGGGGTTGTGGGTTCGATTCCCGCAGCGGCTTGCCGTTTTTCTGGCCTAGTGCTTCCTTCCCTTTCTTTCCTTTCTACTCCACAGCTATTCCTTTCCTGCTCGGACGATTGGTGCAACTACGAGATGGAGCCAACATCAGCATCAGTGCCATCTGTAGGGCGGAGGGACAACAGTAGCCACCAGTGTCCATAGCTATGCCGGTCCACCAGCGATAAATGTGCAGCTGCTAGCAGTCAGTGCCTGTGTTTGCGGAACTTCCTGTATGGGTCGGAGCCAATATCAACAGTGCCATCTGTAGGCGGAGGTACAATGCTGATTATGGATATGCACTGTGAATCACCAACGGCGAAAGAGTGCCAATGCTAGCAGCCAGCGCCTGCGATAGCGGAACTTCCCGTGCACCAACATCTCCGACAGGATCTTCCCTCCACCCAAACAGTCTATCGACTAGGTGTGGAGTAATCTTCCGAAAAATTCTGCACAGTGCAACTTGGATCAAATAGAATTTGTGAATAGTGTAGTAATGTGTAAAATTGTAGGAATGAATAAAGAATTATTATTATTATTATTAAAAAAGAAAACCAAAAATCCTATCCTTATTTAAAAAAAAATACGAAAACAGGTACATTTATGAATACCTACAGGATTACTCGCAGAATAATATTCTTAAAATTAGAATGCCACGATTGTGGTATACCAACTAATCCTTAAAACTAGTTTTTTAGACTAGAATAATAAGAATATGATATGTCTGCGAGATGCGAATGAGAAGAGGTTTAGGATGCAACTGAACTTTTATTTGGATAAACTCTACCCTTTATATACTACAGAATAAAAAATTATATTCCAATCGTTCAGAAGGTTCGGAATGAATATCATATTGGAACTTTTCATTCTATTATGTACTTATAAAACATGTTACATAACCGAAGTTTATAGTTAAATAATGAAAAGCTATAAGCAACTTCAAAATACAAAGTAGAGTACAATGTATATTACAATACAACTGAAGTATCCGTTGTTAATAATGAAAAATCGAAGGACGTTTTCAGATAGTTATGTAAAATTACGCATAAAAATAAGAATAATTTTTTAGCGTGGCTAGAAGCGGTATAATGTGGACTTCATTTCTCTAATGAAATGTTTTTCTTACAGTTTCTTAAATTCTTCCTAATTACGAACTTTTGGCAGCTTACAAATCCCTCATCCCTTTTTTATTTTTTTATATTATCTCTTAATGAAATTACATGATTTCTCACTAAATACCTACATTTTAAGTCGTACATTCAAACCTTGTTGGGTTTGACGCAAATAAATTGTAAGGAACGTTCTTTCTCTTCTTCCGATTTATAGCCTCCTAAAAGCATTTTAACCATTTGCCCTTGAAGGGAAAATAATTTATTGATCCTATGTAGGTATATATCTACTATTTAGAAACTTTTCGATGATGGCCAAACATGTGGGCTTGCTAAAATAAAAGAAACTTTTTATTTTAATAATTCCTTTTGAGCACGACACAAGGTTATGATAGAATAATTTTTATTTGCTCTCCTCCAACATCAAATTGCGCCGCAAATTTTAATTACCCTCCTATATTTGGATAGTGTTTAGTGACGCGTAATTTAAATTACATCAAATTGGAAATGATACATTTTGTTTGCCAGATTTTATGTAGCTACATATTTACAATTTATATAAAATATCTCACGCTTCCTCTTGCTTGGGAAGCAAATATTTAAGAAAGTGTTTATTTCATGATTTGATTATTGATTATATTACATATATGATTTATAGAACATTAATAATAGTCACAATTTAACACTAATTTGTACATAGTTCACTCATCATTCGCATTTATGGGGACACATGCTACATTTTTTTAGTTGCTTCCTTTGCATATGGATTTTTTTTTATTACCTGTTATCGCTGCGACTATTTCCGTGGTTGAGTGCAAAAGTATAAGGAGCACAAATGCAATTAATTTCCTCATTCTCTCACCGGTTTCGTCAAGGAATTTGGATAGCAAGGAAGACAAAAACAATCTCAAAGCACTTCATATGATATTTCTGGGTGAAATGGCGTTTTTCCTCATTTTTCCCACTCAGAAAAAAATGTGTAGAAAAAATACACTTGAGAATTTTAGCCAGAAAATTTCTAATGTGAAAAATTCTCTATGGAAGTAGAAAAAAGGCCTGTGCGTATGAGAGAAATCTCGTGAATTCGGCTGGCCTTCCTTCCTCACTGGGCTGAATTAGATGTTCGACTGAAGCAGAAAATAGATTTCGCGCCTGTCCATACTTAAGTAATTGAGAATGTGTAAGGAATTTCCCGCCTTTTCCACCTCACCACACAAAAGCCATGTGATTTCTTCTCTGCTGAGGATTTGTTTATACACGCAGTGGCATCAACAACTTCTTCACGGATACACCAATTTTCACGGTATTTTACGACATTTCACGCAACCATTTTTCGTTTTTTTTTCGCTTTTCCATTTCCCTCTCTAACACACGCACTTTTTTTCCCACAGAAGCTCATTTGGCCGACAAAGACATACTTTTCTCATCAAGGAAATCACATCGTTAAATTTTGAGACGTATTCGGGATAAAATATTACTCTTGATGGATTTTTTTCTATTTAAAAAAAAATGTTAAATACTTGATACCAAGAAAACCCGATTCTTGCACAAAATCATTATGCACTGTAAATTCATCGATCCTACAAGCGGACAAAGCACAAATGTTTCATATGTTGTATATACATACAGCATAAATACAAAATTCGTGACGTCATTGTTTAAATTTTTACAAAATCTTTATTGATTAGGTATTCCTAGCTAATTCCATGTAGATAACGAGTTTATACACGTGTTTTTTTTAAAGAGGTTATACGAACTTTAAACACCTTCATAATGTGGAAGAAAGACATTTTTACAATCAATTATTTATTTACTCTTTTTCTTCATATCGCAACTATCGCAATTTTCTAAGCTTGTCGACGACCGTTAAAATGAATCATTTCAAAAATGACAGTTATTGGTTTTGTAAACACTTCAGCATGTTTTTATTTTGATAACACGTGTGTGGAATTTTCTCACACCTTTTTCACAAAAAGTGTCCAAAATGACTTCAAAATCTAATAAAATGTTTGAAAGTGATTCTAATTCCGATGCTGAGGACTTCTCCTTCTCTACTAATACAAAATTCGCCAAATCCTACGACAGGGCACGGCAGAAGGAGTTGATGAAGAAATGTAAGATAAGTTTTTTTGATATATATTTTTTGATAAGGAATTGTCTTATTCTGAAAGTTTTGGTGATTGTTTTGCAGTGAAGGAGCATGAGCTGGATTCAGAAGAATCTAGCAGTGAGTCTGAGGAATCTGAGGAAGATGATGGATTTGCTGATGAGGAGTTTGACAAAAAATTCTTCAGCACACTTGCATCGATCAAGGCGAGGGATCCTAAGATCTATAAGAAGGATGTAGAATTCTTCGGAGATGTGGATCTTAGTACCCGAAAGCGCTCAAAAGAAGATAAACCCATCACAATTAGAGACCTTGAGAGAAAAGTTCTCTTGGAGCATGGTGGGATGTTTGAGGAGGTTGATAGCAAAACCATTGGGCCTCCTTTGATTACGAAGGAAGAAAAGGAGGATAAAATGATGTTTCACCTGAGCGACAGTGATGATGAAGAAGGTTTTGATAAGCTCTATACAACGAAGAAAATTGAAGTTGAGGAGGAAAACGAAGAAGAAATTAATCCTGACATTGTGGAGCCAATGAAGAAATTCTGGAATGATTCGAATATCTCAAAGGATGAGGCATTTCTTAGAGATTTTGTTCTAAAGAGACCTTATGCAAAGGTTGATGATAGTGATGAGGAGGATCGTTTCAATTTGTCAGAAGATGAAAAAGATCTGGAGAAGCAAGCTGAATTTGAACAGAAGGTTAATTTCCGCTTTGAAGAACAAGATCAGGAATTTATCAAGAGATTTCCACGTACAATTGCCACTTCTGTGAGGAATGTGGATGATAGGAGGAAGAAGAAGAGAGCTGAGCTAAAAGAGAGGAAAGCGCGGGAGAAGGAAGAACGCAAGAAGGAGATTGAGAAGCTAAAAGAGCTTAAAAAGCAAGAGATTGAGGAGAAAATCAACAAACTGAAGCAAGTTGCCGGGAGTGAGAACATCCAATTTGACAATGCTGACCTCTCCGATGAATTTGATCCAGACGCTCATGATCGTAAAATGCAGCAGATCTTCAACGATGAATATTACGGAATTGATGAGGGAGAAGATAAACCCGAGTGTCCGGATATTGAGGATTTGAAGGTTCAAGATTGGGACAACTATGATCCGGATGATGATGAGGAAGGTGAAGATGTTGCAGTACCACATTGCGATGATCCAGACTTTAACATGGACTGTGAATATGATCCACAAGCAGCAAAGAAAGAATTCGAAAAGGAAATGATTGAGAATACGCAGTCCCGGAAACGTAGAAAGCGTCGAAGTAAATTTGCCGAAGTCCTCCGGAAGGACAAGCCCATCTTCAATCCCGAAGACGAGAAGACATACGCTGAGTACATTGATGAATATTACAAACTTGACTGCGAGGATGTTATTGGAGACGTAAAATGCAGATTTAAGTACGTCGAAACCGTTCCAAATGACTTTGGCCTCACCGTCGAAGAGATCTTAATGGCGAAGAATAAGGAGCTTAATAAATGGGCTAGTTTGAAAAAAGCTGTCCAAATTCGTCCCAAGCACGTGGAAATGAATGAAATTCAACAGTATGACAAAAGGAGGCAGAATTGGTTCCTTAAGAAGCAAATCCTTCGTAGTGTGTATGGGGAAGACTCCGAAGAGGAAGATGCAGATAGGAATCCCAATTCTATACCTAAACTCTATGAAAAAGATGAAAAATTAAAAAATTCTGATAGTGAAAATATTACGAAGGGGGACAAGAAGAAGAAAATTAAAATCCAGAATTCAGAACAGGAAAAAACATCAGAAAAGACGAAAGAAACTAAAAGCTTTGAAGAAAATCATAAATCTGACCTAATTTTTAAAACTCCTTCAAAAAATAAGAAAAAGACGGAAAAACAATCAACACCAAAAAGTCCCAAAGAAAATGGGTTGATGAAAAAGGAAAATCCAAAGGAGAATCAAAAAGAAATTGAGGAAATGAAACCGAATCCAGAAATGGGCGAAAAAAAGAAAAAGAGAAAATCAGACGCCATGGAACAAACTCTGCAAAATCCTGCCAAAAAGTTTAAATTCAGTAAAAGCTCTGGACTGAAGAACTTTGGAAAAAATGAACCGAAGAAGAAACCAACAAATGAAGTTATAGGCTACGAGACTTCTCAAGGAAAGTTTGCCATCAATACGAGTCGTTTAATGGCTTTCGGGATAAATCCAAAAAAGTTTCGGAGCAAAGTGAAGTACGGAGGTGCTGATAATAACAAAAACAATCAGAAGAACAAAAACAAGAATAATAGTCCTGGGAAAAGTAAGAAACAAAAGAAGAAGAAGAACAAAAAGAAGTCTCAACAGAAGCAAACAAATTAATCGTCAATCTCAATCAAATCCACACATTCAATTTACGTCTATATACCATATGAAAAAAAAGCATGAAAAATAGTTTCCAAGGAATATAAAAAGGACCCCCTAGGCTGAGTTTCACGTATCCCCAATTGCCACTGAATTGGTACGACAGAAGAAAATTTATCACCCACCATAAGATGATAAGAAAATCATTTACAATAATATCAGTTTGGCCGCGAGTATCTGCGCGCATTTACTATTTAATTAGACCTGGAAGCGGCACAAGTGATTGCGATTTGAGTACAGATTACATTATCCGAAAAACAGATAAACCTTCATTTGAGCTTCAGTTCTCCGACGGGAGTTGCGGCCTAAAGATGAACAAGAAGAAGTGTTTCACACCGGATAAGTTAGTTTGCTACGTTATGGGACTTCTTGTTGTTGTTGCCGCTACTGCTGCGGTCATAATGATTGTAAGGACGTCAATCTGTGATTCTCAAGAGGTGGACTTTGCTGAAAAGAAGCCCATGTAAGTAGAAAGACATCTGTTGATTTAAGAAGCAAGGGAAAGAGATCATTTGGGAAAATTATGATTTTCACCCTATTATGGTTCTCTTTTCCGTCAAGTACTACATAAGGTACATTAAGGCCTTTTTCACAAATAGGGATGTATGTATCGATCTCCCTATTTATCAAACAATAGGGAGCAACAACAGAAGCTCTCTTCCCAGTTGTCCACTGTATAGCTTTTTATTGAATATAAGTTGGTTTTTAACTGATTTTTTTCATGTAGCAAGAATATCGCAACATTGGAAAATGATTGTTATACCTATAAGAAGTTTTAAAATTACAAAATAATTTTATATTAAAGTGAAACTAAAAAAACCCATTTGTAACATTTTTGAACAGAGCTACACCGTGGGGATTCAAATGCGTGGAAGATAAATGCGTTCGGACGCTAATTACTGTGGATAATTGGCGGTATCTCGACAGCTTATCTGTGTGTCACCTCAAGTGCGAAAGGTACGGCACACTCCTGCCTCAGCCCACCATCCAGACGCACATCAGTGATACCGTCGAGGCGATCAGTGTGTGTGGAATGGAGTTTATAGGTGTTGAAGATGAGGCCGTTCAGAATCACCTCGATGAAAGTATCCATCGATTCTTTCAGCATCTTGAGAAGAAGAAGACAGAAAAGCATCCCCTGGCCAGAGGATCAAAGGTCAGGGTTGAATTTAAACTTGCTCAGAATAATCTATCACTTACTTTGGACACCGATGAGAGCTACAAATTGCAAATTAATGGGGATGTTGAGCATGAAATTAAAGTTCTTATCGAAGGAGAAACCTACTTTGGTCTCCGGCACGGACTGGAGTCATTGGCGCAACTTATTGTGTACGATAATCTGCAGTATCGATACAAAATACCAAAGAGAGTGGAGATTGAAGATAGGCCTGCCTATCGACATCGTGGAATTCTCTTGGACACGGTTAGACAATTTTATACTGTTGACTCCATTAAGAGGACACTCGATACAATGGCAATTGTTAAGCTGAATGTCTTTCACTGGCACATTACTGATGCCAACAGTTACCCCATGAAGTTAAAGAACTTCCCCGATATGGCGAGGTTTGGTGCGTATGGTCCTCATAAAGTTTACACAGTCAATGATATGAAGGAGGTAGTGATAATAAATACAAATGAGGAAGGAGACTATCAGAGAATAATCTTTTTTTTTCATTTCCAGGTTGTTCGCTATGCTCGTGTACGAGGAATTCGAGTTATTCCGGAATTTGATGCTCCAGCTCATGTGGCAGAAGGTTGGCAATTAACAGACTTTGTTACATGTTACAATGCCCAGCCATGGTCACAGTTTTGTGCAGGTCCACCATGTGGACAGTTGGATCCCACCCGGGCGGATCTCTATAATGTTCTTGAAGAGATCTACCGTGAGATGAATGAAGTTTTCGATTATCCAGATATGTTTCACATGGGCGGAGATGAGGTTTACCCATCATGTTGGAACACCAGCACACACATTCAGCAGTGGATGATTGAAAGAGGCTGGCAATTGCGCAGGGAGGATTTTGTGGAGCTCTGGAATCATTTTCAATCTCACGCCCATGAACGTCTCAAAGCAGCCGCATCACAAACACGTGCGATTCTCTGGACGGGAACACTCACCGAGCCGAATTTTGTAGAGCGTTTCTTACCACAGGAAGACTACATTATTCAGGTCTGGACAGAGGGATCGGGTGCAGCGTCACATGTGCCGCATCTTCTGGCACGCGGGTATGATCTCATCATTTCAAACAGCGACGCCCTCTATCTCGACTGTGGCTTTGGGCTATATGTCGATGAGGGCGTGAACTGGTGTAGTCCCTATAAGCCATGGTCTAAGATCTATAACAATAACATCACAGCTATGGGCGGAGAGCGTCGTGAGCAGATCTTGGGCGCTGAAGCTTGCCTGTGGTCGTCCATTTCCAGCGAAGACTCTCTTGATTCGCGTTTATGGCCCCGTGCTAGTGCCCTTGCAGAGCGTCTTTGGTCAGATCCGGAGACAAACTTCCGGGGAGTAGAACGACGAATTTTACTCCACAGACGGGATCTTATTAATCTCGGTATCGCAGCTGAGAGTATTCAACCTGATTGGTGCCTCCAGAATCCCTTTTATTGCGTACGATGAGCTTGCTGGAGATTTGGCCAAATGAAAAATAGGTCTTGAAGATTTTCTTGGATAATGAAATGATAAATATTTTAAATTGATTGAGTAATTTAGCAAAGAAAAATGTTTTTTTTTTTTAAAATATTTTATAAAATCACACAGCTCTTAAAAATGAATAAACTCTATTTAAAATAATTTTTGATTTTTTTTTCAAGAAATCCCTTTTATTAAGTGTTTCCTTGGTGTAAAATATAATAATTATAAATACACTAAAAATGATTTGCAAAATGGTTACATGATCAAGTCGAGGGATGGACACTGAAAGGAAACCCCACGTTGGTAGCGGTTGCCTTGAATGAGAATTTGCATTATACAGATTATAATTACATTTTTTATATGATAGAAAAAGAGGAGACAAGGATAGGGTGTGAGTGGCTTTCCGTAATTTCTCGGGAGAGCTCCGTGTGTGTATAGCATCTAAAAAGTGGCAGAGAAGAAGAATAACTTAAGAAAAAATTCTTCAATGCTGGGATGAAGATGCTTTCTTTTCAGGAAGGTTCAAGGGCCGCCTAGAAGCCAAACTCTGAATCAGATTCGGATCGTCCGAATTTATACACCAAAGAGCCGAGGAAGATGAAGAGGTTCTGCAGCAGAAGAGCCACACCAGGCCACTTTGCCTGTGTCTCCGGCAAAGAGAATTCTGCAATCATGATCCATACAGCCGCAATGATTGCTGCAAAGCCCAATACAAAACCAACAAAGAGCCAAATGCGTGCTCCTCGCTGACTTAGTCGTCCGCCAGTGTATGATTCTGAAATCTGCATTTGGGATTAGCAGACATGGATACAGAGGAGGTTGGACTCGAAGGATACTCACCATAGAATTGGAGACGGCATTAACCATGAAGAAACTGATGGAACCGAGAATGCCACAGATGTGATGAGCCCCATCGAGACCACCGCCACTCTCCGTGGAGGCGTCAATAATGAGCCACCAACCGATAAAGAACTGGCACGAGACAAAGTGGATGAGTCATGTAATCCCCAGACAAAATTCCCAAGCGGATTTAGTTGATCCCCTTCCTTCAAAATTATGTATACTCACGAAAAGTCCGGAAACTATCGAAGCAAAGGCATTGCGTCTACTGGTGGCTTCGAACCACATACACGAGTGGAATGCATCGAATATGGCCATCTTAACATAAAATGCACCGTGGGGGCGACTTTTCTGTGACAAAGGGGATGAAATCACAAAAATTTTTTCACGGTTGTTTTGGACTTTTCTTTTTGACACAAAATTTCCCGCGGGATTTTTTGCAGTTCCCGCGCTATCGCTGAATCTCGAGGAGCGGGAAAGAAAAAACGAAATAGCATGAGAAAATACGTTCTTCTCACTCTGGCATTTTGTGTAGGTGAGTTTTTTTGAGTGTGTGCGTAAAATGTTTGATTGTAGTTGTGTGGAAAAATTTTAAAATATTAATTTTTCCGGGAAAATCTCATTTTTGGAACTTGGGCCTCCGCGGGAAATGTTCAGGGGGGCCCCGGGAGCCTCAGTAAAAATTTGGGCGCGAAATTCGCCTGTTTAAAAAAACCATTTTACACGACTTTTTCTGGCGAGAATTTTGAGTATTTTGAATTGGGGACGCCAATCGACGCGGCGTCGCTTTCTGGTCTCAAAAAAGGTAATTTCGCTGGGAAATTCGGCGGAAAACGCGAGAAATTTGCGAAAAACTGAAATTTTGAGGGAGAAAGTATCAGTGACGTGCACCGTCTCATTTTCTCTTCAATAAAATGTATTAAAAAATAGCAGGGGTGGCTTTTGGAACTAAATTTAGGGCGCCAAATTCAAAAAGTAGTCAAAAAAGCATGAAAATTATATGGGGGCTACATGAAATGGGTCTTTGGGGCGAAAATAAATATCATTGGTAACAATCGCCTGGTATGAGGAGTCTCTGTACCAAATTTCATCGCGATCGGACCAAAACGGTGTAGAAATGCATAGCTACACAGACACGAAATCCTTTTTGAGTTCTGTTCAAAAATTTTTTTCAATTTCATCAGGTGCTTTTCTTTATTTTACACCGTATAATTTAGTACATTGCATTGTATGTCCCACAGATTAAATAGAGTTTTACTCAAACTGTGTGTTTTTTTTATTCTGTCGCCAATAAATGAGAGTACGTCTCATTTTCTCTTCTACAAAATAATGAAAATCTAGTGATTTAAATTAAACGATTATAATTCAAATTGATTTATTATTTGGTTAAATTCCATTCCTGATGATTTGAAGAAGCTGGATGTCTTTAGGATGTAGTGTAACGCGCCCTCTGAATAGTGTACACAGAGATTAACATCTTCGAATAGATTCACTATATAAGTTTCTGCTGCTTCCTGCAGAGCATCAAAAACGATTTCCATCATGTTGGAGTTCCCATGTTGTTGCAGAATTTTATGCATCACCTGGTTAAATGCCCTATTCATAAGCCCCTTAAATTTTTAGAAGATTCGTACCTATAGATTCGAATTTCGTGGTCATCTGCTAGTGCTTAATTTTCCAATCAATTTTAGTGTACATACCTATAATACTTTTTGGGTTGCGCTGCACTCTGATTCCTGCTCGTGATGGAGAATCCAGTGTGGTTGTCCTCATTGTTGGGGATACTGAACTTTGTGTTTCGGGAGATTGAGTTGCATTCCAGAAGACTGACTGTTGATGTCTGGTGGATGCTGCTTCGTCCTAGCGAGGTGGGTGTTTTTGACCTGGGAAAATTTTCAGCTCTTTTAGTAAGTAGAACCTCACCACGGTTTCCCTTTTGGATATTTTGGCCACGAGACATTTTTTAACGTTATAAAATCACTTCATTTTTAATTTTTTCTACTTTTTTATTATTTTTTTTTCAGACGCTACTGTTTAACTCTCGCGTGTTTTTTCCAATTAATTTATGAATTTAATTGTTTTTTTCCAAGTTACAAATGAATAAAATTCACGAAAAAGAGGCAAAAGAAGACGTTCTGACTAAGAAAAGTCCTCTAAGGGCGAAATACACTAGTAAATCGAGTTTAAAATGTTAAACAGTCTTAAAATTTAAGACATTTTTTAAATCAGTTTTAATTTTTTTTTTAAATTGGACTTAAACGCTAATTTTGATTACAGGACATTGTGTGATGCATTTTATTTTTTCACAGACTGATTTCGCAGAAAATGTCCATATTGGAAAAATCTCTTTAGCGAAATTCATTGAAAAATAAAAATTTTAAGTCCGACTTAAAACCCGACTTATAATTTTAAGCTCTACTTATTAGTGAATTTCGCCCTAACTAAGGTTTTGCTAATGACTTTTTTCTCTATGAAAAAGATGGCAAGATCGCCTAAAAATGGGTAATGTTAAAATCATGCCCTAAAATCGTTAAGTTATGTAGATTTATTTTTAAAGAAGTGCACGATTCTTAAAACTCATTTGGTAGCATCGCTAATGGATGTACAGCAGAGCTTTCCGTGAGAGTCAACTATACATATAGGCTCCAACTTGATGGAATAAACTCAGTTACCTCACACGCTGTCCCATCGAAAAAGAGGTAAATGCGAAGATGCATTTTGTGTGTGTTGTTGTCAATTTATTTTATTGAATGCGCCATTCCAGACACTTGAGGATTATTTGACGCGCTAAATCTTACCACGAGGGCCCGCGCAAGGCTTGTCACTATAAGACGAGTTTATCATTCATTCAACCGGAGATCGCCTCGTAAGTGCTTCGTCGAAATCCCACTGATGAGGCCAAGACTAGCAAATGTTGGAGAGGCGTTCCACGCGTTGTCGTCAGTTGCGTTTAAGTTGATCTTGCAGTCAGTTCGCTCTGTGGATTCTCGACGCGAAAAGCCCGACGTGTCTCTCTTGGGTGAGAAACTGAGAAGAACTTAATTTAAAAAAAAAATGAATTTTAGGGAATAAAAAAAAAATAAAACTACAAGCCACAAGCCTATAAGTGGTAGTGGAACGTGTAGGGAGTGTGCCTATATGGTTTTTAAGTGGTGAGTGGAGGTTGGAAAATTTCTGCGAGACATGCCAGTAAAATTGCCCAACAACCCATATTCGTAAATGTGTTTTTCGTGTTATACCCAGAGAGTTTGAAGAGGAGACTCTCGTCAATTGAAGTACGATTGCATTGAATTTAATTTACAATTATTTGCATACTGTGAGGCACCATTAAATGCCCCTCGTAGTGCATTGAGCCACAATGATGTGATTCTCTTTCCACACAATTTTTCCAAGCCAGCCCAAAAAATGTACAATAGACGAGAACTTTTGATGCACCACCACAAATTGTACATTTAACCATTTTTCGTGCGCTTTTTCATTGTGAATCAATAACTTAATGAATTAAAAGGGTTTTTTTCTTTTTTTCTTACCTCTTATTTCACCATCACAAGCCGACGAAATGGTTTTTTTTTGCAATGAAAGCTGTAAAGTTTGGGAAATTTCGGAAAAATATCCATTTTACATTCTTCAAGGTACTTTTTTGTCATTCAAGGCGAAGACAAATCTCATTTCAAAACTATATATGTATTACAAATTCCCAAAAACCTCAATAAAATTCCCAATATATACGCTTCTTTTTCTCAACCAAGAGCGACTTTCTTTTTCTCGCTGAAAAACTTGATTCCTCAAAGATATATTTTGTTGCTGTGCTTTGCTGTGGTAATGCTTCTTTAATGGTAACCAAACTAATTATATGGGAGAAATTATACCCAGTAAAACATCTAGGTCCACAGTGGATCCACAATGCGGAACTACAAATGCACCACCGTGGATCCAGATCCTGGAGAAATTTTTTTTTGGGTTTTCTTGCATTTTTCATATTTTTTCAATTACAAATATATTTAAAAATGCTAAATAAGCATTTAGTAAATAAGTAAAAGTCTTGGAAATGCATAAAAATCAATTTTTTTTATTATTAATTTACATTAAAAATTTACATTACTTTTATACATAAAAATACATGTAATACATAATTTCAGCTTCAAATTTTTAAAATTTACATTCTTTTAATTTTTGACTATTATTCACAATATTTTTTATTATTTTTTTTATTACAATACATCTTATAATAAATCGTGCACTATCAGTCGTCAGAACAAACACTTAAAAGTGCTCTTTATATACCTATTAAAATTTTTTCACAAAAAACATACCAAAAATTCTTTATAAGAAAAAAATCTTTCTTAACAAATTAATTTAAGAATTCTTTCTCCTTCAAATAACCCAAAAGTTCTTAAGAAGAAAATGAATCATTTTTTATATAAGAATTCTTTAAAAGGAAAAAGATCTTTCTTAACAAATTAATTTAAGAATTCTTTCTCCTTCAAATTACTCAAAAGTTCTTAAGAAGAAAAAGATCTTTTTTAACAAATTAATTTAAGAATTCTTTCTCCTTCAAATAACCCAAAAATTCTTAAGAAGAAAATTAATCATTTTTTATACAAGAATTCTTTAAAAGGAAAAAGATCTTTCTTGACAAATTAATTCAAGAATTCTTTCTCCTTCAAATAACCCAAAAGTTCTTAAGATGAAAATTAATCATTTTTTAACAAATTAATTTAAGAATTCTTTCACCTTCAAATAACCCAAAAGTACTTAAGAAGAAAATGAATCATTTTTTATACAAGAATTCTTTAAAAGGAAAAAGATCTTTCTTGACAAATTAATTCAAGAATTCTTTCTACTCCAAATTACCCAAAAATTCTTAAGAAGAGAAAGATCTTTCTTAACAAATTAATTCAAGAATTCTTTCTCCTTCAAATAACCCAAAAGTTCTTAAGAAGAAAAAGATCTTTTTTAACAAATTAATTTAAGAATTCTTTCACCTTCAAATAACCCAAAAGTTCTTAAGAAGAAAATTAATCATTTTTTATACAAGAATTCTTTAAAAGGAAAAAGATCTTTCTTAACAAATTAATTTAAGAATTCTTTCTCCTTCAAATTACTCAAAAGTTCTTAAGAAGAAAAAGATCTTTTTTAACAAATTAATTTAAGAATTCTTTCTCCTTCAAATAACCCAAAAGTTCTTAAGAAGAAAATTAATCATTTTTTATACAAGAATTCTTTAAAAGAAAAAAGATCTTTCTTAACAAATTAATTCAAGAATTCTTTCTCCTTCAAATAACCCAAAAGTTCTTAAGATGAAAATTAATCATTTTTTAACAAATTAATTTAAGAATTCTTTCACCTTCAAATAACCCAAAAGTACTTAAGAAGAAAATGAATCATTTTTTATACAAGAATTCTTTAAAAGGAAAAAGATCTTTCTTGACAAATTAATTCAAGAATTCTTTCTACTCCAAATTACCCAAAAATTCTTAAGAAGAGAAAGATCTTTCTTAACAAATTAATTCAAGAATTCTTTCTCCTTCAAATAACCCAAAAGTTCTTAAGAAGAAAAAGATCTTTTTTAACAAATTAATTTAAGAATTCTTTCACCTTAAAAAGTACTTAAGAAGAAAATGAATCATTTTTTATACAAGAATTCTTTAAGAGGAAAAAGATCTTTCTTAACAAATTAATTCAAGAATTCTTTCTCCTTCAAATAACCCAAAAGTTCTTAAGAAGAAAATTAATCATTTTTTATACAAGAATTCTTTAAGAGGAAAAAGATCTTTCTTAACAAATTAATTTAAGAATTCTTTCTCCTTCAAATAACCCAAAAGTTCTTAAGAAGAAAATTAATCATTTTTTATACAAAAATTCTTTAAAAGGAAAAAGATCTTTCTTAACAAATTAATTCAAGAATTCTTTCACCTTCAAATAACCCAAAAGTTCTTAAGAAGAAAAAGATCTTTTTTAACAAATTAATTTAAGAATTCTTTCTCCTTCAAATAACCCAAAAGTACTTAAGAAGAAAATGAATCATTTTTTATACAAGAATTTTTTAAGAGGAAAAAGATCTTTCTTAACAAATTAATTCAAGAATTCTTTCTCCTTCACAATACTCAAAAGTTCTTTACAAGAAAAAGATCTTTCTTAACAAATTAATTCAAGAATTCTTTCTCCTTCAAATAACCCAAAAATTCTTAAGAAGAAAAAGATCTTTTTTAACAAATTAATTTAAGAATTCTTTCTCCTTCAAATAACCCAAAAGTTCTTAAGAAGAAAATTAATCATTTTTTATACAAGAATTCTTTAAAAGGAAAAAGATCTTTCTTAACAAATTAATTCAAGAATTCTTTCTCCTTCACAATACTCAAAAGTTCTTTACAAGAAAAAGATCTTTCTTAACAAATTAATTCAAGAATTCTTTCTCCTTCAAATAACCCAAAAATTCTTAAGAAGAAAAAGATCTTTTTTAACAAATTAATTTAAGAATTCTTTCTCCTTCAAATAACCCAAAAGTTCTTAAGAAGAAAATTAATCATTTTTTATACAAGAATTCTTTAAAAGGAAAAAGATCTTTCTTGACAAATTAATTCAAGAATTCTTTCTACTCCAAATTACTCAAAAGTTCTTTACAAGAAAAAGATCTTTCTTAACAAATTAATTCAAGAATTCTTTCTCCTTCAAATAACCCAAAAGTTCTTAAGAAGAAAAAGATCTTTTTTAACAAATTAATTTAAGAATTCTTTCACCTTCAAATAACCCAAAAGTACTTAAGAAGAAAATGAATCATTTTTTATACAAGAATTTTTTAAGAGGAAAAAGATCTTTCTTAACAAATTAATTCAAGAATTCTTTCTCCTTCAAATAACCCAAAAGTTCTTAAGAAGAAAATTAATCATTTTTTATACAAGAATTTTTTAAGAGGAAAAAGATCTTTCTTAACAAATTAATTCAAGAATTCTTTCTCCTTCAAATAACCCAAAAGTTCTTAAGAAGAAAATTAATCATTTTTTATACAAGAATTTTTTAAGAGGAAAAAGATCTTTCTTAACAAATTAATTCAAGAATTCTTTCTCCTTCAAATAACCCAAAAGTACTTAAGAAGAAAATGAATCATTTTTTATACAAGAATTCTTTAAAAGGAAAAAGATCTTTCTTAACAAATTAATTCAAGAATTCTTTCTCCTTCACAATACTCAAAAGTTCTTTACAAGAAAAAGATCTTTCTTAACAAATTAATTCAAGAATTCTTTCTCCTTCAAATAACCCAAAAGTTCTTAAGAAGAAAAAGATCTTTTTTAACAAATTAATTTAAGAATTCTTTCACCTTCAAATAACCCAAAAGTACTTAAGAAGAAAATGAATCATTTTTTATACAAGAATTTTTTAAGAGGAAAAAGATCTTTCTTAACAAATTAATTCAAGAATTCTTTCTCCTTCAAATAACCCAAAAGTTCTTAAGAAGAAAATTAATCATTTTTTATACAAGAATTTTTTAAGAGGAAAAAGATCTTTCTTAACAAATTAATTCAAGAATTCTTTCTCCTTCAAATAACCCAAAAGTTCTTAAGAAGAAAATTAATCATTTTTTATACAAGAATTTTTTAAGAGGAAAAAGATCTTTCTTAACAAATTAATTCAAGAATTCTTTCTCCTTCAAATAACCCAAAAGTACTTAAGAAGAAAATGAATCATTTTTTATACAAGAATTTTTTAAAAGGAAAAAGATCTTTCTTAACAAATTAATTCAAGAATTCTTTCTCCTTCAAATAACCCAAAAGTTCTTAAGAAGAAAATTAATCATTTTTTATACAAGAATTTTTTAAAAGGAAAAAGATCTTTCTTAACAAATTAATTCAAGAATTCTTTCTCCTTCAAATAACCCAAAAGTTCTTAAGAAGAAAATTAATCATTTTTTATACAAGAATTTTTTAAGAGGAAAAAGATCTTTCTTAACAAATTAATTCAAGAATTCTTTCTCCTTCAAATAACCCAAAAGTACTTAAGAAGAAAATGAATCATTTTTTATACAAGAATTCTTTAAAAGGAAAAAGATCTTTCTTGACAAATTAATTCAAGAATTCTTTCTACTCCAAATTACCCAAAAGTTCTTTACAAGAAAAAGATCTTTCTTAACAAATTAATTTAAGAATTCTTTCTCCTTCAAATAACCCAAAAATTCTTAAGAAGAGAAAGATCTTTCTTAACAAATTAATTCAAGAATTCTTTCTCCTTCAAATTACCCAAAAGTTCTTTACAAGAAAAAGATCTTTCTTAACAAATTAATTCAAGAATTCTTTCTACTCCAAATTACTTAAAAGTTCTTAAGAAGAAAAAGATATTTTTTAACAAATTAATTCAAGAATTCTTTCGCCTTCAAAATACTCAAAAGTTGTTTAGAATAAAAAGATCTTTCCTAACGAATTAATTCAAGAATTCTTTCTACTCCAAATTACCCAAAAGTTCTTTACAAGAAAAAGATCTTTCTTAACAAATTAATTTAAGAATTCTTTCTCCTTCAAATAATTCAAAAGTTCTTAAGAAGAAAAAGATCTTTCTAAACAAATTAATTCAAGAATTTTATCTCCTTCAAAATACTGAAAAGTTCTTAAGAAAAGAAGATCTTTCTTAACAAATTAATTCAAGAATTCTTTCACTTTCAAAATACGCAAAAGTTCTTAAAAAGAAAATGAATCTGTTTTAATTCAAGAATTCTTAAAAGAAGAAAACGAACCTTTTTTAACAAATTAATAAATTAAATATACTTAAAAGATTCTTTTGTTTCTTTTAAAATACCCAAAGATCTTTCTTTTTTTCTACAAATACTTAATTAATTAATTTACCCCTGGTGCGATCACCCAGATGATTGTTGCCATGCTGATAGTTCTTGTTGTTATCCTGATGGTTTTCACCATTTTGATTCTGCTGATTGTTTCTCTGTTGATTATTTTCCTTTTGAATATTTCCCTTGATGAAATTCTCGAAGTTTGTCTCTTCTGAAAGCGCCTCTTGTTAGTCTTCCGGGACACTGGCTTGATTAGCTGCTTCTCTGGATCAAAATGACAATCAATGAGATCCATTAGGTCCTTCTTGTCATTCTCCTTGAGTTCCCGTAGCTCCGCAATGTCCACTTTGATACCATTGCGTTTGTCCTTCCCCCAGATGTTCTGCAACTTTGTCATGTCGAAGCCCTGTTCCGCCAGTAAACGTTGAAAGGTGACACTCCTCACACGATGGTATAGAGAATAGTCCAGAAGTAATCGACAACAATCCTTAGAGAATTCTACCTGTCCAAAATTGTTTGCTGCTCACCCAATTCCTGGAGGTTCTTCTCAATTGTCGTCGCCATGCCTGTGATATCATGATGGGTGACAACTGTTCGCTCCTTCTCTGTTCCTTCACAACTGGCATAACAGCCCGTCTTGGCTTCTTCTTTCTGCATCTCAGGTACAGAGAGCGTTTCAACAACCTCCTGAGCAGATTTCTTCACTTTATAACGCTCTCCTCCTTCCTCAACTTGCTGCTTCTGTTGCTCCGGAATTTGGTTTTAACCCTCCTGCTTTTGTACACCTTTCTCCTGAACAGCTGCTTCCGGTTGCTGCACCGCAGCAACTTCAACATCTTTCTTCTTCACCTCAACAGTAACTGGAGGGCGGCATATTCAGGATTTGTCTTCATCACTTTGTATGGAAGAAGTCTATGGTGATTGCGTGCAGCTGATGCCGCCGCCTGTCTGCCGGATTGAGATTCATGTACGGCATTACGCTTGTAATCTGCATCCACATAGACGAAAATCAAAGACATCACCCAAAAATAGAAAAAAAAATCGAATTTTTCGTTACAAAACTAATTATTTGTTAAAAATAATGCAATGAAAAGCTTAAAAATTTAGGGGAAAGGTTGCTTGATAAAACTTACATGATATTTAGTATTTTCCGGAGTACTTTGGTGTTGTTTTACAGTCCGGGACGTCCGGGAAGAAAAAAAAACATAACCTAAAAATATGAGAAAAAAATATTAGGATTTTCATGAAAATACCTTGGATACTTGTTTATCCTCCACCACGCAATCATTCTATCACCTTTTATACACAAGATAATAGAAGAAAAACATACTTACAATGCTTTTTTCCACCAAAAATTGAGAATTTCCATCACAGCGATTGCAGCGTCCCACCATTTTTGCACTTTTTTCCACAAACACTAGCGCCGCGCAGATATTTGACGGAAACACTAAAAAAATTTCCGAGGGATACTCAAAGTGGCCAAGAGATGAAAGTTCTGTGACCAGATTTGAAATCTCTTGGCCATTCTGGCATGAGAAAATGAAGGAAGCAATGTTTCCGGAAAGATTTTGGCATTAAAAAGTGGAGGAAGCAATGTTTCCGGGAAGATTTCGTAACTTTTTTTCACAGATACCCAAAGTGGCCAAGAGATGAAAGTTCTGTGACCAGATTTGAAATCTCTTGGCCACTCTGGCATTAGAAAATGAAGGAAGCAATGTTTCCGGAAAGATTTTTTTTTAATTCCCACGGATACCCAGAATGGCCAGGAGATGAAAGTTCTGTGATCAGATCTGAAATCTCTTGGTCATTTTGGCATTAAAAAGTGGATGAAGCAATGTTTCCGGGAAGATTTCGAAACTTTTTCCACAGATACCCAGAATGGCCAGGAGATGAAAGTTCTGTGACCAGATCTGAAATCTCTTGGCCGCTTTGGCATAAAAAAGTGGAGGAAGCAATGTTTCCGGGAAGATTTCGAAACTTTTTCCACAGATACCCAAAATGGTCAGGAGATGAAAGTTCTGAGACCAGACCTGCAATCTCTTGGCCACTTTGGCATTAAAAAGTGGATGAAGCAATGTTTCCGGGAAGATTTCGAAACTTTTTCCACAGATACCCAGAATGGCCAGGAGATGAAAGTTCTGTGACCAGATCTGAAATCTCTTGGCCGCTTTGGCATAAAAAAGTGGAGGAAGCAATGTTTCCGGGAAGATTTCGAAACTTTTTCCACAGATACCCAAAATGGTCAGGAGATGAAAGTTCTGAGACCAGACCTGCAATCTCTTGGCCACTTTGGCATCAAAAAGTGGCGGAAGCAATGTTCCCGGAAAGATTTTTTCAAAGATTCCCACGGATACCCAGAATAGCTAGGAGATGAAAGTTCTCTGATCAGATTTCCAATCTCTTGGCCACTTTGGCATTAACAAGTAGAGGAAGCAATGTTTCCGGGAAGATTTCAAAACTTTTCCCACGGACACCCAAAATTTTTTGGCCAAATTATTAAAAATAAGTGCAGATCCTAGTCAGACTGTGGAGTTACAGTGGATCTAGGATGTGCACTTTTGAATCCAGGATCTGGATCCACGGTGATGCATTTGTAGTTCCGCATTCTGTATTCACGGTGGACTTTGGAAATAAGACTACTGTGGATATACTGTGCACCCACTGTAGAGGTACTGCACAAAATACGTCCACTGTGCAGCTACAGTGGACGCACTCCACACCCTGGAGTACTTGTGGACTCCACAGCCCACTTTACTGGGTAGTATTATGTTTTCATTCATACATATAATGTAATATGAAATTGCAAAAATTATGATTTAAGGAAATTTCCTCATGTAAGAGATTTTTATTCTTGGGGAGTATTTATTCTTAAGTCGAGTGAATTTCTCGTAGATGGTGTATATGTACTTACAAAAGTTAAGGAAGGATTCTTTAATGAATGAGAAGTACATCAACAACTAGGACTACATACGACATTGCCATTGTACTACAAATCAATACATTTTTAACCCTTTAAGAACCGTTGGGTCATACGCTGACCCAAAGGCTCGATTTTGAAAACGTTTCATTTTTTATATAGTTGTTTTATGAATATTGAGTCCAAATTAATACAAGACTATGTCTTTACAATCCCTGATCATTTTATGACCACAAAAGGACATCCTCAAGGACTCACAGGATCAAGATAGATGAAAAACCGAAAATTTTTGAGTTGGGATTTTTTGTTAAAAATGTTTTACTTGAGCTCAAAGGAACCTATAAAATTTATTTTTAATTTAATCTTCTCGCTTAATTGATCGCGGACCTGAAAGGGTTAAATCAAAGTAATGAAGCAGAATGGAAAAAGTTGTGCTTTTGTCCCTTTGATTGTAAAAATTCTTAAAAATTGAAACTGAGGTGATCAGTAAGAAATTTTATAGTTTTTGACATTTTTTTTCTCGCAATTCTAACTTTGATGTTCATAGGTACGCAAAATATTTTTATTTACCTCAAAAACTTTCAAAATGTCTCAATTTGTACAACTTATATAGTTCTTAGATAATAATATTGCTGCGTAAAGAATACAATGTAGTGTACCACTCCTACCCAAAATAATTGTCTTTTGTGGCAAAAAAATGGAAAATAAAAGATAAAAAAAAACTGTACGTCACAGAAAGACGAGAAAAATGTGCAAAATCGCTTTGGGGAGTGAATAATAAATCTTTGTGAGTTTTCAAACAAATATCCAACCGCGAGTTTTGTTAAATATACATACATATTCCCTCTCGTGCCGATATAATTGAGGCGCCACTTGTATTTAGCGTAATTATATGCAATTAATGGAGTCGAATGGACGCGGACTTTTCACGCACTTATTTTTTTGCCCATTTCTTGACATTCTTCTTTTTTTATACTTCTCCTCACCCGTCCTCTGTAAAATTCCAAAATTCCATCTGTTCTATTGCCAGAATGACGTTCAATTTTCCTATTCTTGGAATATGTATAGAGATGTGTTTATTTTTGAACACATCAGACTCTCAATCAATGTGATATTCTCCATTCAAATATGAGCTTACAATTAACATTTTATTTTTTATATAAAATAGTCTAATCGAAAAGGAAAGCATTTCAGAATTACTGAGCACAATGTACTTTTAACAAGATGCTTTTACGAAGATTTGCTGGGAAAAATTCTTTTGGTTTTGTGGAGATATTTTTTATTACATATTATTATAGGAATCAGATTAAATTCTTATTATATTTTTTTTTATTTTTGATTAGATTTTTATAAGTTAAGTTGGGGATCGGGAGTTTATTTTGCAAAATCAATCAGTCAATAGATAGAAAATTTATTTTTTTAAGTTTAATAAAAATATTCAGTAATTCCGTTAATAAATTTTTCGTCAGACAAAATCCTCTTCAATCTGGAGTAAAAGAAAAAAGCTCAACTTTTTTTTAAAGGTTTCGGGACCCTCATGCCCCATGTACAGTTTAAAATTGACCTACATCAATTACATATATGAATTTTATTACGGTTGACTATCGTCACCGAATTTGCTTCACTACATTTTTAAGGATATACATTTAGAATGAACTGAATCTGCACGGAAACATGTAAATTATATTGTTGATATATTTTTTGAGTTTTCCGTTACTTTTATCTAAAAAATTTTACAGTACTGCCCTCAATATGTTGGTGGCAGATCGCTAAACTACTGTTAAAGCTTTCGTAACTACTATTGCCTACTACACCTCAGCGCTGGTAAATGATCCAAAATGGTTATAATTCTTTTATGTTGGAAGGAGAGATGCATGTTGGGTTGTTGGTGTATGTGTATTGTGAGAGGGGTATATTTGAGTTTTAAAATGAATACCGAAGAAACGACAGACAACCAGACGCCAACTCACAACATGCAGTATCTCAAAGTCATTGATAGAGATTTTTTTTTCTTATACTCTCTAAACAATTAACATGGCAAGTTTACCATCAAATTACATCCACATGTTATGATTTTTTTAAGGAGAAAATGTCACTGGAAATACCATGCAGGGTATTTTTTAAAGTAGGATTTCTCTCATGAAGAGATATTTTTTTATCCTTGGATACTTCTCCGGAGATGAAGCTACATAATATCTCTCGTTTTTTTTATCAACGAATATTCTTTGGTATTTTCATTCGTGTGGTTGAGGATCGTCTCTATACACGTCACACACTTTCAACTTCTTTTGAGACCAGCCAATATTTTTACCTTCTTCACAGACTTCATTCCCAATTTGACCTTAGAAGTGAATAGCCACGGTACACTATCTTCCTTCTCCAAGAAGCCATTTTCTTCTTCGATACTACTTAACAATCGCAACGTTTCCTCTCGCCACATTAGAATGTAAATGAACAAGAATTGTAGGGTAACGAATTCTTATTCTTAGACATTATTGTGAATTATAAGAAAAGTTTTTTTTTTTCAAGTGACTTGTAAGATGCTTTAGAGACAGGGTGTGTTTAATTTTGTGTGCTGTGCTTATTGATCATAAAATAAAACTTTATTGAAAAATATAGAGAGCTTAAAGTGATTTGTGTGGAGAAAAATGCAGAAAATGTTGCTCTCGACTTGTTTTCTTTTGGTATCAACTTTGGTGCATTTTGGAGTAACGTCCGTCCCACTCAAGGGTACAGAACCAGCAACGGTAAGTTTAAGATTTATATGTTTGAAAAGATTTTTTTAATAAAAAAGTACAGGGAAAACAGGAGCTAATTCCTACATTTCCAGGACATTTATTTCTTGCAAAATATTTTATTTGTTAAGCGAAAAAAGTAATGTTTAGAACAGGTTAGAAATTCATCAGAAATATTTCTTTGCATCTATATAGTTATATGTTTATCTCGTTTATCTGCTGAACATAACATAAAAACTGTTTCTGAAGTTTAGAGAAAATTCTGAAAAATTTATTTATAAAAAAATTCCTAGAATTGATTTTTCATGACTATATTTACATCGCAACTTCTAACTCCTACCTTCAGCTAATATTTTTGCAATAAGAACAAATTCAATGGAATTAAATTGCTATTTGCATGTGAAATGTAAAGAAAATGAAGTAAATTCTTATGAAGAAGCCACTCGGTTTGTTTGTCATGTTATATCACGCCCACCAAATTATCCCAAGAATAGCTAAAAAAAAATCTCGTGAATTTATTTATTTCTTTTGCACAATTGTCTGTTAAATTTTAAGATATAAAAGAAGCATGAATTTTAATATTCATCAAAAGATCAAGTAGGAAAAAATAAGATAAATTACGATGATGTAATTGATGTGCTATGGACAAATAGATAAATATTTGATGGAATGTGCCAATAGCAAATTTACATGCGAGGCAGAATATCTACCAAAATGGACATATACCTACATATTTCCTTCCCGGTCGTCATCTGATGGCCCGTGCATTCGTACAGATGAATTGATATAGATTGTTGATGATGAAAAGTGTTTTGTGTGGAAATCAATCCAAAAATGTCTTGTTGCTAGAAAATGTATTTTTGTATGTATTTAGAAATAAGTTTTGGTCCCAAAATGATATGTGATGTAAAATGATTTAACAGAGTGAGGTGTTAAGATAATTTCTTGGTTTCATTTGATTATTTTTTCGTGATAAATCAATACAAATAAATAGGAAAGTATGTATACATAAACATGCACGGTCTAGAAAATATATTTTTTCTCGAATCATTTTATTTGTTGTTTTATATATAGGAGATTAGGAAGAGAGTGAAATTATTATTGTTTCATTGACAGAAGTCAGCAAGAGTTCTTATTGAAGAAAAAAAATCGGAAAGAGAACCTCCTCCGAAGATTGAAGTCATCTGTTCTCCTTCTCTATTAGTTAACACGAAAGATTTATTAACACATGAGAGCGATGATGGAGTAATGTTAACAAGACCTAGATCTTTTTTATCTCTGTTTTTGGGAGTTTTCCACGTTCGTTTTCCCCTATCAAGAAAATTCATTTCCCGTACATACACCTATAAATATATTGCTAAGTTTTTATGAGCATTTTCCAAACATTATGGCTCTTTTGCGCATACGAAAAAGGTGTGATGCGACTCAAGAGAAGTCCGAGAAAAAAAAAGAAAAAAAGCAAGCAGAAGATTTAAAAAGAATCGCGAAAGGAGTACGAAATCCAGTTTCTCCATCTGACCAGAATATTTTCAACGAAAACGCGCCCGTATAACAATGCTGAAGGTGAGTGGGAATTTACCTTCAAAGGATGCCGCTATTTCTTTCAAAGCGAACTGCTGCAGGCCTCAACACACACCAAGGAAGAAGAAAAAGAATCACAGCTAAAAACGAAGAAGAGAGACGTAGAAGAAATCCCTTTTGGGCAAGACACTCTGGGTGTATGGACGAAGAGGACGAGGGAAGACACCCGAAGAGAAACTCTTCTAGACAGCCTGACTCCGGCCAGATGTTCATCTCTGCACAACCTCTCTGTTGCATCCCTTCTTCGTCCCACCGCGTACCATTATCAAAAAAAAAAAAGAAAACGATGCGCACTCAAAGAACTCAAGGAACGTCGTGACTACAAATTTTTCAAGAGGTTTCTATTATATTCGCCACAGAGGAGTGTTTATGTGAGAAGTGAATTGACCACAAACAAATGAAGAGGAGCTTTTTTAATTCTTTACTTCATCTTCTTCTTATCTCTCTTTCGTCTTCTCTCCCTCCCTTTTTGCTCTTCACACTCAAATGGTGCTTTTTTCTCTTCCATCCAATCACCTATTTAACTTCTTTCATTCTACCACAACTTCTTTTCAATGCCGAGCCTTTTTATTGCGCACCTGCAGAATTTATCTTTAACAGAATCGAGAGCTCTCAAGATTAATAAGACAGAGAATATAAAGAGAAGAATAACCATCGAGACTCGATTGATTGCCGGCAACAATGATAATTGGAACACGAGCAGTAAAATAATGTAATAAATTGATAATTAATTTTAAAATCACATTGGGAAGCCTTCTGGGGGCTAAAATTTTTAATCTTGTCACACTTTTAGACGTTAGATCTTCTTCTGAGCAATTGATTAGAATAATAATTTTGTTATGCCATACATAGAGATTGGTCATACAATAAAAAGCCACAATCCCCCTATTACCTTAACCCCCTTATCGACCTTAACTCTTTGTTCAATTTTTGACTAAAAAACTATGTTATTTTTAAAAAAAATTATTGCAATATAGCTATATTGCACCAGAACACTTTAGAGTTTTTCTAAAAAAAAAAATTCCTCAATTATTGTGTCTCGAAAATAAGCAACGAAAAGAAAGGTCCGGCAGAAAAACAAGAAATGGGTGACTCAAATGCTAATTTAGTTTTAATTCAATTCGCGCAATTTTGGACGATACCAACCACCTAAACATTTCCTGCTTACGGTTGAACCATCAATCTTGATGCGGAGTCCGGAGTCATTTAGCCCCCTCTGGAATATGGGTACAAGAATGAGAGTCTCTTTGCAGTACAAGAGGACAAGGAAAGAAAGAGAAAAGCAAATTGCTGTGTTTCCGTCGTCTGATTTGCTCGTGGGTGGGTTTATTTCCAATTAATTTAATGATTAACTCTCATTTAATTTTATTATTACAAGCTCCGCGTGCAAATGTTATGTGACTGCAATTACTCTGTAATTTATTTACATTTTTTTTTTCACTTTAAGCTGGCTGAACCACAAACTTACTCACAATCTCGTATACAGTAGAGGTCCACATTTCATTATTCTTAGATGTAGTCCTCTACTGTAGGTACTAAAATTTAAAACTTCTACTTGCAAGGGAAGGGGTTTACAGTATTTCACAATGGCGGACTTTAAAAATGCGAAAAAATGAAATTTTACACCCACATTTCTATAGAATACTGGAAACCGGAAATCTTACCATTTTCGAGCTAAAGACAATATGACGATCACCCGGAAGGTCGCCCAGATCAAAAATTTTCCACCACCATTTTCGTAATGTGGGATGTCTAAAACATGAGTATACCAAGTTTAATTCCAATCAGGGGGGTCGGATTTTCCGACGAATACAGTACTTTGTGTTAATCACTAAGTGGAACATCACATAAATAAACATCATCGTGTCTATTTTTTTGTCGTAAAATTTCTTTTTAAAATGATACTTAGAGAAGCTTGCAAGAAAAACAGTAGAATTTTTGAAAATGGTCTAGGAAAAATCAAAAAATTATTCATTTCATGTTTATTTGTTTATCGGAAATCTTTCATCAAATATAAACCTTTCTACCTGGCGCTTAAAACATTGCGAATTGTTGATTTATTATTAGCTCATGTTTATTCACTGAAGAAGTTCTGGTGCGAGTTACTTTGAAGTGAGTGCTGCCAGCCTCATTAATCCATATACATATTACGCTAAAAATAATAGAGGAAGAAAAAAGGCTTAAACATGGTGGGAGGGAGACTCTCTTGTAGTCTGAGTGGACGTACAGTACAATGTTACTCATTTTAAGTTAACCAACATAGACGCGCGGCAATGGTGGCCAATAAAGCACTTTAAGTTGCGATCTTCAAGTTTGACTTGCAGACGCCTGGTAGACATGTTGATAAAGGGCATCAAATTGTAAAACTTTTTCTCTTATTTCTCAATACCTTTTAAATGCGACAACACAAAATTCTAGTTTCCTTCTCATTATAGCGTCATATGTTACTCAAAAACTAATTAGTATAGCCAAACAAATTGATTAATTAAGAATTAATAAGAGCCCCAATCACATGTGAGCTAATTCCATTTGAATAAAACCCGTTATCTGATCCTTTTTAGCAGGTGAAAAAATGGGATTTTTGGGGAAATCATTCAAATAATGTATCCCGTAGTAAAAATGTAGGGACCCTAATTCGTGCTCATCCCAAGTTTGAGCCCGATCGAACAACATTGCATTTTTGGTGGTACACAGAAGCTGTGCTATTCTTTTCTTCGAAAGAATCACAGCTAAAAGGAAAAATTATGGTGTAGGCGCTATGGCGGGGGGAAGGGAATACCGAAATTTACCACGATGGGTCCAGACGTTTCGGAGAGATAGGAATGCATAGTTGAACAGGACTGACGTTGCGCTTCAGGTCTTCCTATATTTCTAATAGCAATAAATTTTTTTTAGAAATATGTGTTTCTATCGCAACAGTTATTTTATAGAGGCTTTATTTTTATGACAGGACATTTCCACTAACAGTATAGTTTTCCCTGTTTTGAGTAAGATTTTTTTATGAATCTTAGTCCCTGTCATTTTCGTTCAAAAAAAATCTGTTGTTTTCGGTGAACTCTGCCCTATCCCAACCTTTTTAATATATATCTTTTTTTTTAATGTATTTTATCAATTTTAAAAGATAAATGATTTTTTTCTCTTTTATGTAAATTTACGAAATCGCACAGAAATGTCTAATAGATCAAAAGATCACCATAATAACACACCCTCTACCAAATAAATAAAAAAACTAAATTTATGTGAGGCAAGAATCAAGTTGGAAAGGTTCACGCACATTTACGTCAAATTATTAAAATTTTGGGAATTCCACAATAAAAATTCAAAGCTAATTCTAAAAGAAAATAAACATAAAAACCACACATTCCATATTAGATTTTACACGCATTATTTGCTTTAAAATGCTCACAAAAAATATGCAGAAAAACTCGTTCGCGCGCGAGCACATTAATAAAACGATAATATTGGCGCCATCTCTCTTATAGATCACACTTATGAGATCATAATGCTGTTTTATAATTAATTAATAGCGTTTCGGACTTTTTTCTTATTATTTTCTACCATAGCGAATGATTCTCTCAGGCGCTGTCTCTTGATTTTTTTTATTTCTTTATGGAATTCTTGTTGGGGTTTCTTCAAACATATTTAAAAGCCATGGAAAGCTCTTCGTGCGTGTCAGACGATACTCTCTTTGGGCAGATTACGAAGAGGCCACGAGGCTCCATGCCCAAGAGACATTCCATAATGGTCAGACAATGATTTTAATAGAATAAGATTGGGTGAATAAATTTAAATAAATTATCACATTCGCGCACCGCAATCACCTTGAATTTCCACATGTTAGATTATGTATGATAGCAAATTTGCCACACCGCACCTCGGATCAGCATTAAAACGGTGCTTATTTTATGCTATTAAGTTTCATTTTGTGGAGTGGTGGCAAGGTGTTGCAGGCGCCTCTTTTAACTGATGCTAAGTTCAAAACCGCAATTACACCAAATTAATTATGCTCTTCAGGACAAGACTATCCATTAGAATTTTATAAGATACCTAGTTACAACAGAGGCAATTGCTAATGAAAAAGTCTTTAACATATTTCCAAAAATCATGTGTAGGGAATCAGCACATTTGAACATAAGTGTGGATAAAGTGAATTTGATCAATTTTCAATAAAAAAATCTGACTTTTATTGAATATGGTGTAGAATTTAAAATAAACATTTTTTAGTAAAAAATACCTACCTACTCAGTTTCAGTTAGGAAAAAAAATGTAAAATTAACTGCTGATATTTTGTTGTATACTTACTTTTTCTTTTTTAATATTTTTACAAATTATTTTTCTGTCTTTTTAGATATCTGAATGTGCTGCAAAGGGTGGGGAGTGCAATGAGAGCAGAGGACGACCGGTATGTGGCACAGACAATCAAACCTACCCAACACGATGTCATTTAATCAGAGCTCAGTGCAGTGGTCATCAAGTTAGTCTCAAACATCGAGGAAAATGCAAAAGTAACAGCCTCATTTTTGCACCTTAGAAATATTTACTAAAAATTATTATGTATTATTCAGATGAATGCGCAGTATCGCGGAATTATGCTCTGGCCCACAGATCTGTTCTCAAATTTGTACCACGGTGTCGAGCAGATGGTACATATGCGGCTGTTCAGTGTCTAGAAGATGACTGCTGGTGTGTCACGCCACAAGGGAAGCCCATCCGCAATACCACTGTGAAGGGTGTGAAACCTGTGTGTGCGAGACCGGCGAAAGTGAATACAAGGCGATCGCCGGATATTCATTTGCGCATGAAGAAGCCTTGCTCGAAGACGGACAAAGCGCAATTCAATGCGAATCTCGTGAAAATGTTCCACAATGAATTTTCACGCTACAATAAAGCTCATCAAAAACCAGAAGAACGTAAGTTTTGAACAAATTCAAAAATATTCTGTTTTTAAAAGATTTCGACGAAATTTTGGGTCAAATCATTCGAACAGGAAGCCTGGTTTAAACTTTCGGAAAATCTTTCTGGTCCTTGTCTTGTTTTGTGATACTTAATAAAACTTTAGTAGGTATACACGACGTAATTGTTGTAAAAGAAGAAAATACAACCAATCAATAAGATACAATCATTTAATTTTTTTTATGATCCATTAAAATGAATAATACTTTCTCAACTTTTAGGTGTATCTGATCAAATGATTTTGGAATGGAAATTCGTTGCTTTGGATCGCAATGGGAATTCCATTTTGGATAAAAATGAATTTCGCGAATTTAAGAAGTTGGTGAAGAAGATCGTCAAACCGAAAAGATGTGCGCGAGTTTTTGGTAAATTCTGCGATGAGGACAACGATGAGAAGCTCTCAAACAGCGAATGGACCTACTGCTTCACGAAAGATACCTCGAATTGTGAGTCTCAAACCTTTATGGTGTGTCACCTTTGTAGAGTGCCTATATGTTGCAGTAAATTTGTATATAGAACAATTTGATTACTCATCGTAGAGGAAAGTGCCGTGAGAAAGAGAAATTTTGAGAATGTGTACCTTGAGGTGATCCTCTTGCTTATCTATGGTTCTTTGTGATCTCTATTTTACTTTCATTTTCCACAAAGATGAGAAAAATTTTAAACATAGCATTCTCTTGTCTTGCATATCACTCTAAATATCTATGTTTTTCAAAGCGATGTGCCTTGTAGCTCTTCACATAAAATCATTAATTGTCACACACACCGGGCAAAAGATTACTCTTTTTTTTGTATGAAAGAAAGTCATTCATGGTTCATGTTTAATCATCTTTTTTTTTCAACCTATATATTTTGTAATTTACTAACTGCACTAAAGTCGGAGCCCATCCGGTGTCCGCGAGATCGCGTGAAAAGTCATTCAGTTTCCCTTGTTTTATTCACCATGCTGACACCGGCTTCAGCTGCCAGTGGCCATGGTGGCCCTGCCATAGTTGGAGCTCCGGAAGATTCCATGGAGGTGGACGAGGATGCAGATGATTACTACGAGGATGAATTTTCGGATTCAATCAATGCCCTTATTGGTGTCACCGACAGCCGCCAGTTCCCCATGAACAAGAAGCCTGGCTTCTGTATGTATCATTTTCCAGCACAAAAAAAAAACAACAAATGAAAAAAAAAAAAGAAAACCTATTACAAACCTTCTTCCCATCCTACCACCCCCAGCACATATACGAAATGGACTCTTTGGGCGAATTGACTCTTTAATTTTTTTTGGATTTGGTTAACAAAATAATTCAATTAGGTTTTGGTCTTTAACGGCAAATGCTCATTTCATTGAAATTCATTTTTTGGTCACTTTTAACAAATTCTTTTCACTAAAAAAAATCTAATTGGACAAAATATACAAAGAGTTTCTTATATGTGTTTTTTGTCTTTTAATTTATATATCCCTTCAGAAATTATTTTGATACAATGTTATTCTGATAATTTTTTTTATTGGGGTGTAGTGCTTCAAGGTAAGACGACTTTACAATTGTCTGGAGATGGTGAGGCTTTGGGAAGAGAAGGAAATGATGGGGAGTCGGATTGTTTAGCTGACAGAGCTGCTGCATTGGATGAGCAGAAGGTAAGGTTTTTCTTACAATTTTCAATTTTTTTAAAAAATAATTTATGTTAATCTAACAAGAAAAAAACACCAAAAGATGCGAATTTTACGAATTTTAGAAGTTACTCAAATGACACTTTTCAATTTTTTTTATATAAACAGATTACATAATATTAAGAAAATTTTTTTATATTGAGAGTTTCTGTAGAAGATTTTAAGCAGAGGAATATGATCTTCAGATTTATAAATCGCGAAATTAATATACAATTTAAAATCGTTTCAACTCAATTCTTTTTGCAGTCTGGAACGACGGCTCTTTACGTACCTGAATGCACTCCAGATGGACGGTATCAGCGTGTCCAGTGCTACCGATCCACCGGCTATTGTTGGTGCGTTCATGAGGATACTGGAAAAAACATCCCTGGAACTTCGACAAAGGATAAGAAGCCGCAATGCGATACAATTTACTCACCAACACGACCCATGAAGGGATGTCCCGAAGGGAAGAAATTGGACTTTCTCAAGGAACTAAAATCCTACTTAAAGGATCAGTTAATTATAAGTGCCAACAGCCCCACGAATACGACAAAGTGGAATACGGAAGATGAAAAATTGGCCACACTTAGCTTTGTGATTCTTGACAAAAATAAGAACAAAGTATGGGAACGGAGAGAATGGAAGACTTTTCGGGAGTTGGTGATGCCGATAAAGTTTGTATCTTTCGAGAGCGATATTATTGTAAAATATCTTATTTAATTTTTAAATAAATAAACAAATTAATTTGATTTTTAGATCACTGAGGAAATGCGGTAAGAAGCTTCCGCGGTACTGCGATGTGAACAATGATCGTGAAATTACTTTGTCCGAGTGGTTGAACTGCCTACAAACTACAAGATCATCAAGTAATGCTGGAAAAAGTAGCACAAGTAAGATTACGTCTCATTTTTGGATCAAACAATTAGCATTTTAATCAGGAAATATTATTTACTATTATTTTCTTGATCAAGTGAACTTATTTCTTTTAACCCAAATTGAAATATTCGTGACAAAAAGTTTAAAGATATAAAAAATGAAAAATTGCATTCTTATTTTACTTGCAGATGAATTAAAACCACAACAGACAAAGTTCCGAGGGCCAAATCCACTAGAATCCTACTTGAAGAGTGACTAAGAATCTCTACAAAACTCATCTTTTGCACTATTTATAAATTCTCAGTGCCATTTTTATATTATTAACATAAACGAAGAAAACCAGTGATTTGTAATTTTTTGCGCAATTTTTGTATACAAATTGATCTGCATTACTACTCGAAAAATCTCATTTTTTTGTATTACGCAAAATGCAATGTTGTCAGGTATAAAAGAGAGAATTATGTGTGCCAATAATATTTTTGTTTATTTATAAGTTTTTCTCAAATACATTTCAACTAGTTTTTGTCATAAAATTGCAAAAATTAGACTCATGTTCTGTTTTACATATATGTTTTTTCACATTTTCTTTCTTATATTCTAAAAAAAATAAATACAAAAAAGAAAGAAGGAAAAGTAATTCACACTTTAGCAAAGGTGCAAGAAAAAAGTGTGTGTGATAAAAGTGATAAAGTATTATCAATTTTTATAGTACATTATGTATTTTAATATTGCAAAAAGAAATGGTAAGAAAACAATCGATTATTGTAACAATAATTGTAATTATTGTAACAACAATTATTGTAATCATATACAATCAATGTAATAAAAATAGATGGACTTCAACATTTTTTTTCATATTTCTGCTTATTTCTTTTTCTTTTTGGTTTTTAATCTTTTAGAGTTTTTTATATTGTCAATCTCTTTGCGATCTTCGTGTGATCTCACAATTTTTTTCTTCATTTTAAACCTCCGTTCAGGCATAAATCTTAGTTATTAAAAGAAAAAGGATTTGCAATTGGAGCCGGGAGACTTTTTTTTAACACTTTTATTGCCAGTATCATCAGGATGTTTTTGTGCAGAATTACAAAAAAAAACTTTTTTAAAATATATCTTTAGAATTTGTTAGAAAAGAAACCCGGCAGTTTAATACAAAATACATGTAATGAAATAATAAAATTTACTCAATCTTTTCAGGCTAAATGTCATATTGTGCTGTGCAAGTTCCATATTTTTTTTTATCAGTAATTAACATTTTCGTTAGTTTGATGCTAAAAGTTCTGAATTTGCAATAAAATGTGTACCTATGCTTTACAAGTCAATTAAATAAAAAGATTTTGCGAAAGTGAAAGTATATTCACATTGTGTAAAAAGGTTTTTTTTTCTATATTATACGGGACGTCAGATATATTTTTTTAAGAAAGCCTTAAGCACCAGTTTACAAAGGGCATACTAATAAAAATTTTATTCATTCATTCTTTTAAGAAATATTGGTTTACATTCATTTGTTTAAAAAGTAATAAGGTTAATTAAAAAAATGACTTCTGGCAATGAAAGTTATTTTTTTCTTTTATATTAAACCTTGCTATATTCTTCTATTTGCTTGGAACTTAATCAATATGGTCCCACTTTATTAATAAGTACCTAACATTTGAAAGACAAATTTAACATATTTTTTTTTCTTTGCAAAAAGCCATTGGCAGTGTTTTATAAAAGCTATTTGCAACATTTATGAATATATTTCTAATTCTATAAAATTAGCACAAACAACAATTTCAAAAATTTGCGCTAAAAATAATTTCCTTTCTTTGCCAAACAATAGCAAATATATTGCGCTAAATATTTATATACATTTAGTTGTTATTTAACATATTTTCTTACTTATTGAAAAACAAAAATTCAACAATTAAATTTAGCACTTAAAATATTTTATCAATCACGGCAAATGAGCAAAATACCCCAATATTCATCGAAATACTTTTTTCGATCTTTGGACATTTTGTACTTTACTTTAGAAATAAAATGGGGTAAATCGGATCAATACAAATTCTTCTCAAAATCCTGGACAAATACTCTTAGAGATCCCATTCACTTCTTTTAATTTCATTCACCTCTTTATATGTACATATATTGTACATACCTAAATTTCACTGTTTAACAACATTCTTCACTTTATCACGATTTTGTGCTGAAATCGCCAATGGGCCTCCAAATGAAGTTCCCGCCGACGAGGTTCCCTTGGCCTGAGTTGTGGGCTCCTCAATAGAATTTCTTTTGGCATTCTCCAGCTCCTGCTTCTTTTGGATCATCCGCAATTCCGTAGGGGTGAGCATACCCCGCAAGATGGTGTCGTAGGACACGGAAATGCCTCGATTTGTCATCTTCTGAAAGAGTTTCCAGCACTCACGTTCTTTGGCTGTTTTTAGATTTTCTGGACTCTGATCATCTGCCTCAATTGTGGCGCATTTGTCCTCAATCTTCGATTTGACAAAATTACTTCTTGCTGTGTTCACAGGTTGCTTCTTGAAGGACATGCTCTCCTCGCTACATCTAAAATATTTATTTTTGCAAAGAGAACAAATAGAAGGTCACGAATGGATAAGAATCGCTAATTAATTATGAATGAATAAAAAACTAGCACAAAATAATTTGGAGTCTTCCATTGAACAATCTCCATCACTTGAACATCCCGAGACTTGTGTTATATTTTCAATGTCACTGAGCTATTGGGGCCACACAGAATGCCGCCCTTTGGCGCATTTGCTCATAACTATAAACATCCATCGAGAGACGATAAATAAATATTTACTGCGAGAACTTACCCTCTATTGGAAAAAAAAAGAAAAGTCGAAAAAATAAAGACAAAAGATCTCCCATTTCGTCGACTTTGCGTGATTCCGAAGGATATTCTTATGCTCATGCAATAGCTTCGCATAAGTGTCTCCAATACGGGATTTCCATATTTCCTTACTTTATCCGCAACTTGCGTCAATGCTCCTCAAGCTAAATCATGTTTCTCAATAACTTTTACTCGCCGATTTAATTGGCATCGATTTGTGGGTATTCACCCCCAAAAGAATCCATTGAAATTTATTGCCCGAATTGATCAAATATAAAAGTTAAAGAGTCAAAAGACCTTGCAGAATCTACAAGACTTTTGATGGAATTGAATGTAAAAAATTGCCAATGTTAAGGATCTTCTTTAAATTTTATTTAAAAGAAAAAGATAAAAAGAATGTTTTACATTGAATAAAGATTTCAAAGAAAAACACAAGTCTTTTGATATTCCGCTGAAGCCATTGAAAATTAAAAAAATTAATGAAAATGAAATTTTATTTTCCGAATTTTCTACACACTGACGGGCACTATGTAATCAATAAATATGTACATACATACATACATTGTATATATTTGTGTAAATTGGGAACTTTTCCACCTTGCATTTTTTATTGGAAATCAAAAACATTTGCGGGTGTAGGTGGGAATTGATAGCGTTTTATGGTGCAATTTCAAATTTGCGCGAATGGAAAGTGCATTGAACTATAAAATGGATTTTCCGCTTTTCCCTTCGGCATGTGCATGTGCATTGGGTGGAAAAATGATTGATTTCGCACCCGCGATAGACCTAAATAAATTCTTTTTCATTCTGAAAATAATTCAAAACTCACCCTTTTTCGTAATCAGTAATGAAGATGGATCCTGGTGGTGCTGTTGGAGGACGATTTGATCGAATCCGAGCTGCAAGGGGTGCCACAGATCCACGACGGAACATCGTGGAGAAGTCCTTTGGGGGAGATGTAAAGGGAACTGTTTCGTTGTCTTGGAAGGAAACAGATTTGCCCGTTTTCTTCAGCGACGGTGGTCTTACTGTAGCGCTCTTTTCTTGTCTCACTGAGCTCGGTTGTCCATTATCCTCGCGCTCAGAATCACTCCCACCTGAGCTGAGGAGCGAAACCAGGGTCACAATGTCACATCCAATGGACGATCTTGCGGTCCCAGCAGCCACAGATGGTCCCTTCCGATCGCATGCGTTGGCAGTCTGAATAGGGGATGTATCACTTGCCACTGCGTTCTGGCGCTCGAGATTCTTCCGCGACGAGATTATGAGATTCTCTTCTCGATCTCGACCAAATTTTCGTCTCCGCAAATTCTTCCTGCGATTCTGCGAGGCATCCCCTGTTGTCCTAATGGGAGCCGACATTGCCCTGACAAGTGGAGGACGATGACCACGAGTTGTTGGAGGTACCAGTTTTCCCGCATTCGACTTGAGAGCGCTCTTCGTTTCTCCAGGAAGAACATCTTGTGCATCTTTTGTGGTATCCGAATCAACTGGAGCCTGAGGCAGTTCATTCGATTGACTCTCCGAATCACTCACATTAATTGCTTCAGGTTCAGGAATGTTGGGCACTTGGGTCAGGACAATGTTGAGATTAATGCGATTATCACGACGGTTTAGTGCTTTTTTCAGCCTCTCTGATAAGTCGCTGTTGGGTGCTTGATGTCTAAAAAGGAAGCAGATTTTTTTTGTTTTAGATAAGAATACATTGTGTACAAACAGTACTGAGCATATAATGCTCTTTTTATATTGTATGATATTTTTATTAACTTATATGACTTAATAATTGTAAAATAGGTAATTTTGTATTAAAAATGGATTAAATGAGTCCGATCTTATGTTTCGTGTAACTGGAGGTAAACCAAAAGAACGGTAAGTAAAACTTACAGGCTGTGATTCTTTCTTTGTCAGTGAAATGTGAAGATGGCTGAAAATTGAGGATGGGCAAAATTTGAGGAGAGACTTACTCGCGAGCCGAATCACAGCCAACGCGTAGAAATTTTGAAGAAATCCTTAATTGTGGCGGGCGTTGGCTGTGATTCGGCTCACGAGTAAGTCTCTCCTCAAATTTTGCCCATCCTCAATTTTCAGCCATCTTCACATTTCACTGACAAAGAAAGAATCACAGCCTGTAAGTTTTACTTACCGTTCTTTCGCTTTATACTGTTCCATCCATGTTATATTTAATTTTTATCTTTGCAGTTTATATATATTTATCTTTGCATTTATATATATATATATACATATATCTATGCATTTATATATATTTTACTTTACTTTTATATATGTATATATAAAACGCCCCGCTTCGCGGGGCGTTGGTCTTATGCAACTCTAGATATGACATGTTAACTTTAAAACGCGATATCTCCGGAACGGCTACATAGATTTTCTTCATTTTTGGCATGATGAAAGATATTATAGCCAGCTATAACATATCAAAATTTGAAGCAATTCTATAAAGCGGTGCTCAAGATATTCATCGAAAACTCATCGAAAATTTTGTTTTTGATTTTAGCGCCACTTGCGGTCATTTTTTGAACTCGCGATGTTCCGAGCAGTTGTAGGGCTCGTTAATATCTTTCATTTGAGCCCGAGTTGATCAAAATCGGTCAAGCCGTTCTCGAGTTATGGCCGATTTTCGATGAAAAATTGTGGCGGCCATATTGGCTAAACGGCTTGACCGATTTTCGAAAATGAGGTATCGTTGGAAAGATATTGATGGTCCCTACAACATATCAAAATTTCAGACCTCTAGCTATAATAGGGACTGAGATATAGCGAAAACAAAATTTGGGGGTTATTCAAAATGGCGGACGGGGGGGTGGGGGGTCGGATCTGACGTCATAATCGGATGTCTTCCACCCGATATATGAACTTTGCCGTTGACCGCAAGTCTCTATCTATTACCGTTCTCTTGTAATTCAGCGAAAGGTTCCGGCCGGACGGACGGCCGGACGGCCGGACGGCCGGACGGCCGGACGGACGGAAAGATTTTTGGCGCATACGTTTTTTGGAATGTAGGGACCCTAATTCGTGGTCATCCCAAGTTTGAGCCCGATCTGACGACTTTGCTTTTTTGAGTGTACACAGAAGCTGTGCTTCTTTGAAGAAAGAATCACAGCTAAAAAAAACATCTACCTGTCTGTCTGTCTAACCAAACGTGGAACCTACATATGATAAGTGCATGGTTGATTTCGATGAACAATGAAATTTATAAGCTGAGAGGGCTGAGAGTAAGATCCTTGCTAAAGTATTTTACATAAAGGATTTTTTATAAGAGTTTTATCACTTTTATACTTTTCGATAGAAAATACTATTTTATACTTTCAAAAGATAACTCCATTAATATTCTGCATATCACTGTATAAAAAAAGAAACCTCCTTGGAATTTTGTAATAACTCTATTAAGAAAATGTTTAATCTCTCTCTGCAATTTTCTTTCTTCCTCCTTTTATCACAAAATTGCTTTATTTGCAGTGATAATGCGATGAAAACATTAGATTGTAGTTCAAAGAGTTCATGTACATGAAAATACTTTCGGTTGGTTTTAAAAACTTTCTCAGTATATATATCGTTTTAGAGTCTTCGAAGAAGTTTTGCATAAAGTTTTGTTGGAAATTTTTTCACGACACAATTTATGAATGAAAGCCGTATACGGTGAGGAAAACTTTTCGTGTCTTTTTTCTTTATACATGCATACATGTATATAAATATTGTGCATTGTTGGAAAATGGAATTTTTCACCCTCGCTCATTTTTCTTAGAAGGGAATGTTATGGGGTGAAATGAGGAGTTCCTCTGGGGTGTAGTTTCGTGTGAAAGATTTCGATTTTTTTTAAATGTATTTTTTTGGGTGGAAATGGTGAGGAAGAGAGTTGTAAAGAAACAAAATAAAAAAAAAGAAACTCACTCGCTTTTTGAGACACCTTCTCCATTTGTAGGAGTTTGGCGTTTCTTAGCGTGAGTCCGGAAATTGGTTTCGGGGTTGACTTTGTCGTCCTTGATGGTCGATTGACAGTGCCTCATGTCCTGGTCCACGGAAAATTGTCGCTGCAGCGTGTGAGTATAGCGTTCGGCACGACCACGTACTGTAGTGGTCAGGAGGAAGCCATCACCACAGGATTTCTGTCTTCTCAGTGCCCCACTTGGCCATGGGGTGCGATTCCCACCAGTCATATGGGGTAATGTAATGAACACTGAATCACGTTGCGCGTCTAAAAGTCGTTGTCAGAGGAAGGTCCTCCAACGTTCACGATTCGAATACGACTGAAGCTTATAAGGACTTCTCCAGGCATAGCACGGGCCCGTGCAGAGAAAGCTATCAGCCAGCAGTCACATGGCTTCATGCTTGGCAGCGATATTTTGTTCAAACATTAATCAAACTACAAGGGGTGGTACTCACGCGCTTAAGTTATTGGCGAAAAAGTTTGCAAGTTCTTTTTCCTCTCTTTGGTCTTCACTAACATTTTTTTTTGTTATTTTAATTTTACCTGACCTACAATCGAGTTTTAAAGATTTTTTGTCATGAAAATAGGTATTATATCCCTATGAGACTTACTACTTTCTTACTTACTATTCTACTTTTGCCTTACAGGGGCTAAGGACCAGCAAAAAGTCCCATAAGGAAAATTTATGATTAATTGTCCTGATTTTTTTCATGCAACTCCCTTTGCAGTAACACTGAAGCACTTTGTGAAATCGGTCTTAAGAAAAAATCGAAAGGATGAATCCTTGACGCAGAATTCCACCCTGGCCGTTGCCATGAACGTGGAAGTGGATTGTATATATACATAGGTATATATAGTATCGTTGAACGAGATATAGGAACATATTATTAACCCACCCTATGTACCCTGCTTTGTTGTTTATTGAATGGAAATTGGGAAAATCCAATGATATGCACAAATTTGCCAAAATAAGGCCTATTTTATGAAGGAGTAATTTCAAGTTCTTAGTATGCAAAATATGTTTAGTTACGACGGCTTGATAAGCTTTGATGGTAAAATGTTCCTCGCGTAGCATTAACCCCGTCTATAAGCTTTGGTATCCTGTACTGTAAGCATGAAGTTCAATATTCCTAATTAATTATGTACAGTACACTGTAAGTCAAAATTTTAGTAAACTGCTACTAAAGTCTTTAGTAATGGAACAATTACTAAAAATTTTAGTAGTTATTACAGAAAATTTTAGTTATGTTGCCTGGAATCACTAAAATCTTTTGTCATCTTTACTAAAATTTCATTTGGCTCTGAATTTTTTAGTGAAAGTAACTAAAATTTTTAGTTTTATTGCCCTTTTACTAAAGTTTAGTAGGCAATTTAGTCAAATTCTTTACTAAAGTTTCCAGTAAAGACATAACTACTAAAATTCTTTAGTTATGTCAACTAGAATTTTAGGATTGATGACTACAATTATTTTGTCTTCTTTTTCTAAAGTTTAGCCATGCCAATCAAAAATTTAGTTGATATCACTAAATTGACAAATTTTGATAACAATTAATTTTTTAGCAAAAAATTACAATTTTTATTTCCTCTTTATGTATTTATAATAATTTTTTCTGATCAAGTTAATTTGCGAAAATATTAGCAACGCAATGTCTTTTATATATTATCTTTGTTCGAATGCAAGATGTTTCAGCTCAAACTATTTTTATTGTTTTATTAGGGTGCCGGGGTCTCGAAAAAAATGCACGCAGAAGATTTCTTTGTGGCACATATCCAACACATATACCGGAGGCCTCATTTTTTCTCACCCTTTCCTACCCACACAAATTTTTCTCCTCAGCACCCTCTAAAGTATTTCACAATATTCAGTTCTTTGTGGAATTTTCCATCGAAAGTACGCAAAATATTTTGTCTTCAATCAATGAGATATGTGAAAAGTAAAATTAATCCATTTTTATAGTAGTTTTGAGAGTGAAAATTGTGGAAAAGCCGATTGTTAAAAAAAAGGATAAACATGACAAGGTATTGTATAATTTAAATGAATAACAATTCTTTATATTACGAATTGATTTGCAATAAATAAAATTATCAACTTTAAATTCAACCAACTAATTATATGATTTTATTATCTTGCAGTAAATCAGACTACATACAATAAATAGGAGAGATATATGGATCTTATTCTCATCGAAGCCATCCGGTCTGTACTTTGATAATTTTCCGAAGGTAAATATTTGTCATGAAATTGATTAAATCCAAAAATTTATAAAATTCAAAATATTAATTCTTGTTCATATTTAACAGATTTCACCGAATGAGCGCATATAGCCCATCTTGCGCGCTGTAAACCCATAATCGAATTGTGAAAAATTCGGTTGAAGAAATAGGATAAACACGAAAAGGTACTGTATTATTTGTATAATTTATAATCATTAATTTACCAATCTGTTTCCAATAAATTTATCAACTTTTTATTCAAAACTAATTCTATGATTTTACTACCTTGCAGTTAGTTAATCAAACGACAATGAACAAAAGGAACATGGATCTTATTCTCATTGAAGCCCTTCTATCAGTACCTGGATAAAGCATGCTGATCACAAATATTGATTAAAATAGGATAGAGGAAATCAATTCGCGAGAATTGAAGTTTAAAGGTAAAAACATTGTTCATAAAATTATGTATTAAAAATTTATTATATCAGACAATTAATTTTAATGTAACTTTTTTAACAGATTTCGTCAACTGACATAAAAAGCAGGACTTTCTCGATTCTATGAAGAGGGGAACTTTGGAGGAAAATGACGCTGAATGTTGTGGACACTTCATAAAATTGCCCAACTTCACTGGACACATTCTCTTTTTGTTTTAACAAAACGGGGTAAAAGAGACATTCATTTTTTTTAAAAATTGTTTTATGTTATCAAAAGTTCAATTATTTATATCACAAAATATGATTGATGTAGTTTAAAGGACTGTATTTTTTTAACAAAATGTCTTCTAAATGTAAATTAAAATTTAAGTATAACTGCCTATGTAAAAATTATGAATATTGTATAAAATGTACTATGAATTAAAGTAAAATAAAAACGATTTTTTATGAAAATCAAATTTTTAAAATTTTGGTAAAAAAAACTGGATTTCCAGTTGGCATAGCTAAATTTTAGTAATCCAAGAATTTATAACAAATAGTTATGTGTACGAAAATTTATGTTGGCATTCCTAAACTTTAGTAGTATACAGACGTAAAACATTTTAATAGTCATAACTAAATATTCTGTTGAGAGAACTAAAATTTTTCGTTTTGGGCAATTACTAAAAATTTTAGTAAAAATTCTTTACTAAATTTCTTTACTAAAGTCCAGTCAGTGCCAGTTTTAGTAATGATAACGAAATTTTGACTTACAGTGTACATATACGCCGTGCAAATAGTTCCGAAAGAAAGTATATTTTGCATAATCTTTATCGCATGAGTTGAAGGATGTAATGGTGCTATGCAGGAAAAGAATGTCAAGAAAAAATGATCATGACATTTTTTCCTGACATTTTTTGTCATTCTATCTCACTCCCACCAATGTATTTTCCTATCTTTCGTCTTTTTCCCACGCATGTTTCCGACATCTTTTTTCGTGGCATGCTTTTTTTCTTGCGCACAACATGTTTTTATTTCCTTGAATTTTCTCAACATTTGGGGGTATTTTCCCCAAAGAAAAGTGGAAAATGCTCAGCTAAAGAGCCCAGTGCCAGGAAAACAGTGGAAAATGGAAATTTACGGTCATTTAGCGGCCAAATATGTGAAAATGCGCGAAGTGAAAAATCAAAACATTCTTTCCCTGACCAATTTTTACGGGATTCTTTTCTAGATTTTGACCACACAAATCACTTCTTGCGGGCTTTTTGTATCTTCCTACAAGTCATCTTCATAGGGAAGGTCGGCCTGGGGTCAGGGAAATGCTTCCTGGGTGGTGGAATCCCACCTGAACGAGAAAAACTGGTCCGGGAGTGAATGTTTTGCTGTCGAACTTCACTGTTTTCACTTATTTGGCCGATAAATACCCACGATTTTCCACTTTTCACACTTTCACAGGCACTAAGAACACTTCCACAAGCCGCTTTTCACTAAATGACTAAATGGCCGCTAAATGACCACATATTTCCACTTTTCACGGCTTTCCTGGCACTGAGAACACTTCAGCAAAACCCATTTTCACTTTTTCATGGAAAAATATCCCCAAATACTGAGAAAATAATACGAAATGAAAAACATGTTGAGTGCACAGAAAAGAATGATGAAAATGTCGGAAGCATGCGTCAGAGAAAGACGAAAGATACAGAAATACATTAGTGGAAGTGAGAGGGAATGACAAAAAAATGTCAGGAAAAAATGTCATGATCATTTTCTCTTGACATTCTTTTCCTGCATAGCACCATAATTCATTCATCCGTTAAGGACTTAAAGATTTATAATGTTTTAGTAAATATTCATGCAGAAATTCAAAAAAAAAAATTCGAAATTCCAATCATAATCGATTCCTAATTTAAATCGTTTAAGTTATGCATGTTTGTATGTTATTCATTTTCTGACTTGAAAAGTAATTTGATAGTATCTTTAAAAGACAAAACATCTTATTTAGCTATTTCCATAGTAACTCAATGACTTCAAAAATTATTTTATGCTTTAATACTTTGACTACATAAATCCAAACAAATCCCAGCCGGTACTAAACTTCGTCAATAAGATAGAATTGATCGAAATTATTGTGTGCTACAACAACGTTAGTATTTTTGTAACAAATAAGGCATTTAATTAGGAGTAAAAAAATCCACTTGAAAATTTAGTAGGTAAAGTATGTACCTCAAAATATTATTTAGAACAAAAAATCGTTACTTATGTAGGTACATATTAAAATAGCCATGTTGTATGGGGTTAGAAAATATCCCAACACCATATGTTTCAAAAAAACAAGAAAATCCTGACCCTTCATTAGGCAAAACGTGACCAAAAACGATTTTTATATTATGACAGGGAAAGTGGGTGGATTGTTAATAGCGTTTCAACTCGTATCCAACGAATTTTAACATGATCGCCAACCATTTCAGGGGAGTTCATTTTTCAGAAAAAGACAATTACACATCGCCACAACCAAAAAAAATGTTACATGGGAGACTTCTACAAAAACTAAGATCATTCAGAAAAAAATGAGTTCACCTGGTTTACCTAAAAAAATGCTAAAGTCAGTTAAAAAATAAAATCCACTGATAAATCGAATTTCAGCACATTGATTGTTTTGCACGTTGTGAATTAGGTATCAATGTTCATACCTTTTAGACTTACAATAGACTTATAAGAAAACAAAAATTATTTGTATAACTGAAAATTTACTTTGATAAATAAACGAATATCTCCCGTCTAAAGTAGAACAAAACTGGCAGCGTGCGGAGTTTCTTGATACCCCACTCATAGATAAGTGAAAGTATTTAAAATGATTCGATTTTCCAAAATGTGTTTTTCTCTATCAAATAAACAAGAAGCTCAACATACTTTGAATTGCGATGGAATGTTTGAGAGTTTGCGTGTTTTAATAAATTTTTGTTTTGAACGATTGACATCAATATTTGGGTTTTAGGGCCATCCTTGATCAGCACGTCGTGTGCACTAGTGCCTTCCACCCAATCCCATTCCTACCCACTCAATAAAACTCCAATCAATTTCCTGAAGAAGGACCTCCACCTCGCATAGCAATTTGCAATAAACTTCCATGGCATATCCATCGTGACAAATTCAACCATTTCTCTTCTCAATTATCATGGTGTGTCGCGCGAGAAAGGTAAGAAGGGCAAGCGAACTGATAAATAATGGCTAATCGATTTCCGCGAAGTCTATCAGATTGCCGCAGTCGAGTACCATCGTATCGCAAAGTTTTGTGATAAATTTTTCTCTATATAATCCGGGAAAAAACCGAATTGCTATTTTAGGTTTACTTTGTATTTGGGGCTGAGTGAGGAGAATGAGCTGTTCGTACGAAATTCATTGGTATCCTGTACAGTAAAGGGACGAACTTTAAAGCAACAGTCATTTCCAACTCGTACAAAATAAATGTAATTTTTGAAATTAACATAAATAGAGTAAAATGAGGTGAAATGGATTTGTTTAGTTTGGAGTCAATTTTTATGAAACTTAATGAATTTATTTGTGGAATATTATAACCAAGTGACATGATGTTTACCTTTCTACAGAACACCCTGTTCTCCTTTTTTCAGTTCCTCGCTTTTCTCGCTAATAAAGATGCTAAAAAAAACTCCAAGAAATAATCTTGCACAGAAATGAAAGGATTTTTTTTTAAATATCTTAAAAATCCAAGAATTGACCTGACAAAAGGGACAAAAGGTTCCCTAAGAAAAACTTTTTTAATTTTGTTAGAATATCTCCACAAAAGATTTTCAGAGAATACATATAATTTTATAGAAATGAATTCACATTTCTTATGTTTACTCAATGTGCTTTAATATAAATTACAGTTTCTCTAAATTTGTCTATCAATAATTCAATGTGAAGCTGATTCAGCATGAGGTATTTATTTACATATGTGTATAATTCAAAATTTAGATAATTCTGCTCTTTTTTAAATTTTTTTCGAGATTTCTTATGATCGTAATGTACAATTTTTGAGTTTACTTCTAGCAGCAACATGAGAGCTTATTTATAAGGTCCAACCTGACAAGGATTTTTGATTAGAAATCCGTTTCCCAATTCCCAATGAATTAAAAATATTATTTTTTTAAATTCATTATTTATTTTATTATAATATTTCTTAAGCAATCATGAAGGGAAAAAAGATTGAAAGCCCCATTTATTTTTACATTTATGAAAATTTATGAGCTTAGAAAAAAAAACTTATCAGACGCAGACATAATCTCTGTGAAAACTACATAACGATCCATAAATGGAAATTTTTTTTTCATTTTGAGAGATGTGATGATGACTCAATGCTCCATTTATAATTTCACAGAAAATGCGCCGGTTGCATGCCGCTTTACAGACTTGTGTGTACATTTGAGTTTAATAACAAAATATCTTCGAGAAGGTTCGGAGGAAGCATTACTTGTTTTTTCTCTCTTCTTACAATATACATATACATATACATAATAGTATAGTAAGAGCGGCTCTTATCGGGTTGATTTGTTAGTTCTGAATTTGCAGTATGAATAATAAAATTAATAAAAGAGAACTATTCTAAACTTTCATTTCAAATGTAACTTGTGTGACGTCTTAGTCTGGAGAGCGCCACAGGGGGACCGCGGACAACTCTCCCAGTAACCTCTGATTCTCATTCTTACGAAGCTAAAAGAGCACTCGGCTGCTTTCGATTATAGGCTACGCTTAAAACTTTTTTACTCAACTCTCGCCACTCTCGGCTACATTTTTACATTTCTCTCATTCCCTCTCAGTCTAACTCAATAATCTCCGTTCTCATCAACACTTTTTAATCTCACGCCTATTTGAGGATCAAATGGGAAATAGAAGTAGAGAGAGCGAAACTCATATGTAATTTAAATGTTTTTCTTATGCGTAGGTGATTTCCGTGTGATACCAGCTTTTTCAGGAATGTTAAATAACTAGTCAACCCGAGCCCTCAATCACGTGTGAACAAACTCCATTTTAAGCTTTAAAAGGGAGCGTATATTATTAGTAGGGGGATGAGTAATAAGTTACCCCGAAAAATTTTTAAAATAAAATCCCTATATCTGACCCTTCAGCAGGTAGAAAATGGGAAAAATCAATTTTTCCCTGAGGGCGCATAAAGGGGGGAGGGGGCGGAATCCTATATAGCGCTTGCAACTCGTATTGACCCGCTCTACCCCTATATCTTTCATCAAGATCGGCCCAGCGGTTTAGGAGGAGTTCATGTGCCACAAACAGACAGACAGACTTCAGCTTTATATATTAAAGATAAGTATTCTCGTATGTAAATTTTTAATAAATTTACATTTAAAAATATTAAATTAAACATTTAATTAAAATTAATTTAATTCATATTAAATTCTTTGAGTCTTTGTTGGGACGATCCTTTAGTAATTGTATACAGAAAGTGTGTTGATTCCTTTCAATCAATTCAAGAATGTAAAAAACAGGGTAAGCTTTCACAGCTCCATGTGCAAGAAAAACATGATATTTTTACGAGAATAAGAACATTTGTAATGGAAGCAAAAATGTTTAATTGTAATTAAAATAAATTAAGAAAGGGAAAATATTCAGTGAAAGCTTTTACTCGATAGGGACGGTATATGTGATCTTATACGTATATTTTTTGATACCTATTATTTGATATAATTAAATGGAAAAATAATACAGCATAGCAGCCGGAGCATTTTGATCGACCTTTATACATACATGATCGATGTCCATACATACGTAAGCGATCAATGAATCTACTACTCTACACACTTATTCTCAATATTACATATACAATACGCATACGACTATAGAAAACAAAATAAATACGTACAACTATACTCAGGAAATATCATTTCTTATGCGACTTTTGTGTGAACAAGACGTATCTTTAAGAGTTTCTTGGTTTTTATTAATCATTTTCTGCAGTGTTTCAACAATGGCTTTGAACCAAAATGATGTATTTGCATCAATTAATAATTTCATTACCTTAAAATCAAAGGATCGCGCAAATTACATGCATCACTGCCGGAGAGTGATGTCTGTGGTGCTAAATTCACTTGGCAATAGCAGTGATCTGTTTAAGAAAATGTCAAATGGATTTGAGTTTTCGGGCAGCTACAGGGACAACTTGAAAATATCATTGCCAGATGAGTATGATATTAATCTTAAGATGAAACTACCCTTCGGGGAGGATAAAGTGAAAGTTAGTTCAGTGCATGATAAACCTGGCTATGTTAAAATCAACGTAAAAGATTTGTTAGAAGATATGAAGACGGCAACAGGAATGCAGGAAGCTTACAAAGAGCTGTCTAAACTCTGCGATACTTCTGGCTATTTACTCCAAAATCTTTGGCTTAATTGGTTTGAAAGTAAACTATCCAAATGCTTCGGAGATATTCAAACCATTTTACGTGATGAATACTATTTGTATATTAGTAAATCAGGACCAGCCAAAACTATAATTGTTTCATCTGTCCGTGATGGTTCCAAATTCAGTATTGACTTTGTAATTGGAATTGTTTTTGGTTTAACTAAGTGGATGGCAACGCGTAAAATTCCAAATTCATTGAAAAATGAAGATCATTACTGGATGGCCATTCCTAAGCCAAATAAAACAGATACTCCTGGACAAAATAATCCTACATGGATCGCGAGCTATCCTGCACAGGAGCACAATATCATTCATAACTCCAATCGCTTGAAGGATTCTATTCGTTTCATTAAGGTAAGCTTTATTATATTAAAAATTTATTACACAATGTTTGAATTGTTATATATACATAGTGTTAACCAAGAGATAAGATTTTATAGTGAACATGAAGATAGGAAGTACCTATTAGATGTAAACATATAAATTAGATACGTAGGTACATAAATAGATAGCATGACATTTTTCCATCTCAAATTTCACGATAATGAATTGGCGATGAAATTCTTTAACTGTTTATTTTTATTTATTTCAAATTGTTTTAACAGAATACAAAAAAAATGTAGGGGAGACCGGGGCTAATAAATTCACTTAAGGGTTTGGAAAAAGCCTAAAATATCGTATTTCCTAGCTAGATAGAACAACATGATCTGAGAAAGAGTTGTAGGACAGTAAATTTCTTAAAGAAATGAGCTATACATTTTGCTTTATCTATTTGAGAAATATGATATTTTGAGCTTTTTCTAAACCCTTAAGTGACTTTTTTAACCCCGGTCTCCCCTATAGTTTTGTTTTTCAACACACTAGAAATCATAATATCAAAAAAAGATCTGATACAAGTCGGCATCATATTCGAATCGAAGACTTTAATCTAATCGAGTCTTATGTTAATGATTAATCCACAGAAACTTCGAGATCGCCGGCAAATTCAAAATTTGAAGAGTTTTTACATAAAGAATGTGGTGATGCTGGAAGTTGACAAAAGAAGTTCAAACTACTGGAATTCTCCCCTTGCAGATGTGCTCAAGGATATGCTTCGTGCTATTATTGAACATGTGGAGAAAGGAATAATTCCATCATATTGGAATAATCAAAATAATCTGATTGGAAGTTTTTCTTCTGAACAAAAACGTGATATGGCGGATAAACTGAAAAATATCGAAAGAATTTGGACTACTTCATTGGATAAGGAGAAAATTATGCGAACCATTTGTAATTAAAATCCTTTCTTTAATGTTTCTTAAATTCTCCATTCAAGCAAATAATATTTTTTTTAGTAACTGATGAAGAAATTCGTCAACTTGAGACAAATCCGACTTATGCTGGCATTGATCTTAATCGTCTTGACATCAGGTGGGTCTAGGTGTGATAATTCACAAAATACCGCTGGTTCAAGCAATTTGGCTAGGAATGTTGCAATTGGAGTTGGAGTAGGAGTAACAGCAAGCATTCTCGTAGGTTTATTTAGTCCTTATAACAATAGAAGAAATTAATTTCACACTAACCTTGGGAAATTGAGTCATAAAAATAGGTAAATAATAAAGTAAAGTTAGAATAATATTCTTTCGATAAAAATTGACTAGAAATAATTGTTAAGCCCCGAGAAAAAAATAAAATGTCTTATTACTTAGTTATTAGCTTGATGAAAGAATGTTCTAATAAAAATAAAAAAAAATAATAAAGGAATTTAACAAATGCATAACATGTAGTAAAGTATACATAGTAGAAGACGTCATGCTAGTCTTTATTCCATAACAAGTTGGGAAAAATTGTTCTTTTTTTTTAATTCTCAATTCTGATGTTCGTAAATATTCTATTCCTTTTGAGCATGCTTAGCTTCTTTATCAGGTAAGTACCATTATCATTCTATAAAATGGTTTAAAAATAGATAAGATAAAAGGACTTTTCTCTGTCCGGCGAGCGCCAGAAATATAAATTTAAAAAATTCTATTTAAAAATAGAGTTTTAATCATTTAAATTAATTAAATTTTCTAAAATGAAAAAAAAATTAGAAAAATGTATTAACCTAATTAGAGTATCATACTAACTTTATTTAAACTACAATTAACAGTTGAAAAGTCTTTTTTTAATTTCAATTAATTTCAGATAAAAGTTGTTCTGCAAAGTCTGCAATGGAAACGAAGCCACAAATATCTGGACCTTGCACAATAAATACAAAGAAATTTGTTGACGAAGTGGACTCTAAACGAAATACTCAGTCTAACAATGAATCGCAGAAGAAACTACTTACCGATGAACCGATTAATGAATTAGAAGCGCGCTATAATTTCCATAAAAGATTTCAAAATAATGAAGAAACCTTGAGGGATTTTATAAAGGATTTGAAGAAACTCGCAATAAACTGCAATTTTGCCGATCTCCAGGATACACTCAGAGATCGCCTGATATGTGGAATGAAAGACAAAATGATTAGGAAAAAGTTAATTGCTGAGAAAAACCTTACATTTCAGAGGGCTTGCGATATAGCATTGAATGTAGAAAAAGGAAAATTATAAAATTAAAGAGAATAATTTAAAAAACTTTAATTTATAACACTTTGTGAATCCATCGATTTGGCATTAAAAAAACAAGAATATTGAGTACAAAATAAAAAAAGTAAACAAAAGCCTCTTAAAAGAAATTAAGAGTTTAAGTCCCGATATTTGTATCCAATATAATATCTGGCTAAGCGTCCATTAAACATTCGCTGACTTAAGTATAAGTAATGTGAAACATAATATTTCCCCGAATTTTTCCAAGATAAAAATTCCTGAAAATGACGTGCATGAACCCAAAGAAAACGTTTCTTGATAGAATAAATTCTTCTAAGGAGCTTCAAAAATTCACATAAAAATTAAAATTTAGCTTAGGTATAATCTAATAATATACATATTATGTACATCGTATGTTATTTTATAATACACGACGAAAGTAAAATCTATGGTACATCATGGTTACTAACATCAGAAAAAACTGATTAGGAGTCAAACTATGTATAATTTCTGTAAACCAATTTTTTTAAAAATTTTTTTGAAGCCTTTTTGATGTTCGTAATTTTGAGAAATAAATAAATAAAAGCACTTTGTTTTTAATTTCAGTAAGAGCTTTGTATATTTTCCACATTCTATCGTAGTTCTTAAAAGCTAATAAAGTAATTTTTACAATTTATTGGGAACAAATTGTAAGACCCAAAAACTACCAATCATCTTGGGGAAGACGGTATGTCCAATTATCGCTACGTATCACAACGATTCCTGGCCCGTAGTAGGGGATCACGTAGGCCGAACCATCTGCGGGACCGACGACTTGTGTGGCAATGAGGATGATGTCAACTAGCTGGCCAAGAAACATAAAGCCTAGCGTACAAAATTTTAGCATCCCAACTGCAGGGTAGCCGAGGTAGAAGCGATCTGCACCAAACATCCCCAGAAATATCGAGAGTAGCAGGGCTGTGTCCAATCGATACCCATTTCTAATTACAAATTAAATTATAAAAATACATAAGAAGTGTGAAAATAGAGTACAAGTTTTATTTTACTTACGTCCATTTGCAGGGTTGTTCCTTTGTGAAGCTGGAATTTTTGGTTTCCGTGCATGTTATCTCATCTGCAGCAATGCACCAAACTGCAAAGAAAACTTTGTAAGAACAATTTTAGTTTTTTTGTCTAACATGTTTTTACCCTTGGCTTTATTCTCCCGCGTGCAACCACGTATTTGCTGAGTCTTCGGGTCTATGTGGTTGTCAATGTTTCCAGGATCAGGACACAGGTACTGCCCCATCCGGAGCTCACTGCAGTCAACTTCGATGCCCCATACGATCGATGTGAGTGCCCCAATAAAGACAAGGCAGGTCAAGTAAAATCTCCCAGGGGGCATACTTTACACAAATTTTCTCCCTACACCTACTAAACACATCCCAATTAATTGTTCACTGTGCCACTTTGATTACGAACATCAAGGCGCAGTTCAATATAGCAAAAGAAACACTTTCAGGAAAAATCTTGGGGATAGCTGTCACAATATTATACCTACAATTTTCTCTCTACCTTACCTTCCACGCGCACGTGGTGCTATCTGTACATAATGACATTGTATTCCACAGCAATGTGAATTCAAATTTTGACCAGTAAAATGTTACCCAAGTAACACCGAGTAGACCGAGTAATAAAGAAAAGTTGTGGTTGATTTTCTCGTCTGCATAGCTATGCAATGTATTCATAAGTCGTTGGCCCGATCTTTATGAAAATTCGTACAGAGGTTACTGATACAGGGTGATTGCCATCAAATATATTTATTCCCGTCCTCCCTTCCCAACCCCTAAGAAAGAATAATACTAGAGGAGACCGGGGTAAAAAAGTCAGTGAAAAATTTTCAAATGTTAATTCTGCGAAGCTACAATTTACCTCGTCCTGATGTAGCGATAGCATAGAACAACTCCTTATGCGTACAGGAAATCTATTAAGATATACTAAATACACCTATACAGGAGTCCATCATTTTGAAACAAGCAATGGCAACTACTTAAAAAAAAAAAGCAATTACATACATACATATAGTAATTCTGTTATCTTAAACACAAGAGATAGGCTTAAAAAAAATAACAATTTCGCATTTGCCTTTAAACACCCAGTACTTTATTAGTTGTTATTCAATTTTACATTGCAGTCCTACTATAGACTGGCAGTGCAGTACAGTGGGACCCCAGTACAACGACCGCTTGGTTATACTACTCTCGCGCATTGAAAATAATGAGTGTGAAGAGTACATCCGAGTGGTCGTTGTACTGGGGTCCCACTGTAATAGGAACTTCTACTTGACTTCTTAGTAAAGAATAATCTTAAGTAAAGAAATTGGAAGAAATAGAGTTCATTTTTAACTAAATCAATTTTTACAAGAGACAGGTAATTTAAACATCAAAAATAAATTAATTTTTCTTTTGTTCACTGGTCATATCAAACTGCTCATTAACAATTACTTGTTTCTCCGGGTAAGAACGAGGAGATTCAACTACATCATTTATGGTATTGGTCTTCGCCCATGGTTGCAGTTCTCCTCTACAGAAGAACCAGTAGATAACACAACCAACTAAATAAATTCCTGATGAAATATAGAAGACAACCTGCCATTGCTCTTTTGTCTTATCGCTTGTTATGACACCTGTAAGTAAGGGACTCACAATACCAGGAATTGTGGCAAAAGTATTAGAAATTCCTAAGATAACTGATGCATGATTCGGAGCAATGTCCAGAGGATTTACGCTGAAGAGAAAAAAAAAGAAATCTTAACATTTAGTTTCTCTTTAGGGATCTACGATATTCGTCTTACATAAATCCAGACCATGCAAAGGCTCCAAATCCAACTGCAACTGTAATACATGCAACTGTTCCAACAGGATCAAGTAAATAAGCGGCTAACATCATGAAGACCGTTTGAGCCAGGAATGCTCCGCAGTTGAAGTATTTCCGTACTTGAGTTGTTGTTAAATATCCCTTAATCTGACTCCAGTCCGCTAGGTATCCAGAAACTCCAAGGAGACATCCCATTGCCAAATAAGGAATAGCCGAAATAAAGCCAGTCTTCTCAAGTTCAAAGTTCAGAGTATCTGGAGATTAAATATTGTGAGTACAGATACCGTATTTTGACAACTTATTTTTGTATCTAACCTTTGAGGAATGTAGGAAGCTGAGTTAACAGTGTAAAGAAGCCCCAGTTTTCTGCAAAATGTGATGCAATGATTGCCCAAACGGCTGTTGATGTTAAAATTGCTTTCCAAGGATGTTTAATAGATTTCTTCTCATCCTCATTCTGACCAATGCTCTTCAATATGTATGTCTTCTCTTCTTCACTTATAAAAGGATCATCTTCAGGTCCAGCTTTGACAATGATCAACCATGCAACTGCCCAAACAACGCCAAGTGACCCAAAAAAGTAAAACACACTCTCCCAACCAAGGGAAACTGCAAGGACTCCTGATAGAGGCATTGCAACGACCGTTCCTGCATAGTTTCCTGCAAATCCTAGCGTTGCCATTCTTGAGCGCTCATACACGGGTGCCCATCGTGCCCAAACGGCATGAATGCAGGGAAATGTTACACCTTCGAAAACACCTTCAATTATTCGCACAGCCAATAGCATCCCAAGACTGTGTTTAGCAGCTACTGGAGTGACAAGAGTCAGGATTGCTGTTACACCTATTCCACTTGCAAATACCTTAAAAAGAAATTTCACTTTTATAGACCGTTAAGACTTTTTACGCTTCATTAGACCCACTGAATCGGGTTACAAATTTTATTGGACTTGTGAATGATAATAATCTTTTTTACGCAGGAAGAATCGATAAGATTTAAAGATTCAAACATTTGAACTTGATGTCACGTTTGCAGCTGAAATGTGGAAGTAAGTATGTTTTATGAAAATAAACTCACATAGTGACCACCAAATTTCGATCCTAAATAACCTCCGATAAGTTGTGTAAGGATGTAGCCGTAGAAGAAGGAACTAAGAACTAATCCTTGCTCTGTTGTATTCCAATCAAAGTACTGCTCTTCCACAGTCGTTCCATTTTCGTATGTTACATTTCTCTTCTCTGTCATAGCGACAATAGCGACACTGAGATTAACTCGCAGGGAGTAGACGTTAAAGAAGCCAAGGAAGGCCATTAGAACGACGATGTATCGTCGCTTCTTCCAGAACATCCATGTTACTGGATCTTCTTTGATGGTGTCACTAAAGAAAGCGCCACGTTTAACCACAGGAATATATAGCAGCAAATTGCGATAATCTTAAACTTGATCACCTGACTGGATTGTTCTTTGCAGCCATTGATGAATCTTCTGCAAAGTTCGTGGATAATGGCAGGGAATTGTCATTACTCTGGGGTCCCATATTATTCTATTTTATAGATTATCAGGTCTCACGATAGTTTAAAGGACACTAATTCATTCTTCAATTTGCACAGATGGAAGTCGTTTAGAAGCGGCTTCAACTCCACTCCACCAGAATTGTGAAAAGACTACTTTAGTATGAAGCACCTCATTTAACTGTTATCGCGAGAAAAGCGACAAGAGCTACGCTTTTTTATATACAAGCAGCGTATCATTCTGGATTGATGTATTTGAAGATGAGCACAATATAAAAGTGTGTATTATCTGTACAAGTGTTTGACTAATTCAATTAAACTTGAAGTGTTTGCGCCAAAGATTTATCAAAGACATTCAGTCAATTCTTTCGACATTCTTAGAATAAATTAACCATGCGTCGTCAATGAGCTCAGTCAGAAGGAGATGTGCAACATCGGTTTCTTTTAAATGATAAGTCCAGCGGAATAACATCTGGAACACCCCAATTGTCTCAATTATCTCTTTATCACCGTAATTTGCTCATTGTGAAGGTGAAGAATCATAAATATGATCTTATCATAAGCTTTTTTTTTTTACAGTGAGTACTATTTACTTTATATGCCTAAATGGAGTCCAATTCTTGGCAAAATACCCACACAATAAATCAAAATTTTAATCGCTAAGCTTTATTCAAATAAAAAGATAATTCATTGAGAGTTTGTTTCTATTTGAAGTGCTGCATTTAGTATTTGCTTTATAATACCTAACACGTGGTTTGATTTTATAATAGTTGAAAACATCAATTAAAGGCTTGAGAGTTTTCGACAACACTTACCTCTACTAAATTATTCAAGCGACTGAATAAATTATAGAATTGTGCTTTTAACCCAGTTTTAGAAAAATAGAATAAACAAATAATTGTAATCAGCATATTCTTTAAAATAATTTATTGTATTATTTATTTATTACTTTATAATATATCGCATTATAAATACGGTGAGAAAAATATGTCTTATAAAGCGTTTTCTTTCAATCTCTCCTTCTGGCATGCTTTCGGTGCTTTCTGTAGAATTGTTCCATAGCTTTATATTGTGGTGCATAGACATCTGGCACCTCTTGTCCAATGGCTTCAATGAAGATCATCGACACCGTAGACAGGCCAAGGATTTCCGTTTCGTACGCTATGAGTTGTCTGAAGAAACCCACATTTGGCCGAATTTGGGGTCTTGTGGCCTTGACGTAGAGAAAGGCGTCTCTTAGAGTCATCTTCATGTAGCGCATTAAATATGCGAGGCAGATGGAAGTTGAACGACTCACACCAGCTACGCAATGTACAAGGGAAGTGCCACCATTCAGTCTTTCTGTCTCAATTCGCCTTGTCACTTCATTGAAGTGCTTCATTATATTATTCTCTCCTTTGTCCAGGATGGAGATTCTTAGATAGTCCGGTGGGGGTTCTGGAAGGGGAGTGTCTGGTAGCTCTGGAGCTACGTTTATGATGAGCGTAATGCCAAGATCTACAAGAACATCAGGGCGAGCTGCATTTGCACCACATAGATAGAGGGTAGGAAGTATCTTAGATATACCGTTGTGTCTGCTAGACAGGGGTTGTCTGTTAAAAAAAATATCAGAATATAATGATCATTTACGTAAAGTTAAATTTGAAAAATTCAGTATAATATTATGAACTAGTCAACTCGAGCCCCCAATCACGTGTGAACAAACTCCATTTTAAGCTTTAAAAGGGGGGGGCGTATATTAGTAGGGGGATGAATAACCCCGAAAAATTTTTGAAATAAAAAATCCCGTTATCTGACGCTTCAGCAGGTAGAAAATGAAAAAAAAATCAATTTTTATGTGGGGCGCTATAAAGGGGTGGGGGCAGAATTCCATATCGCGCTTGCAACTCGTATTGACCCCCATATTGACTCGTATTGATTTCTTCTGTTTGCAAAATTTTTTTCCGGGATTGATGTGGTCCTAATCTACCTTTTAAACCATCACAATTTATTTTCTCTCTAAAATTTACGCGAAGCGCAATAAGTCCCCGCGAAGCGGGGCGAGGTAAATTGGAGCGAAGTTTAATGATTTATGTTTTATGTTTTATGTTTTTGGCGCCTGAAATGTTCAATGAAAATGATTTCTTCTGTTTGCAAAATTTTTTTCGGGATGGTTTAATAAGATGGAAAAAAAGATAGTCCATTAAGGAAAGTGACATGAAATACATACATATATTAACACTTCTTCAAAAAAAAAAAAAGAAGAAATGAATTCCTGGGTGTCCCAGATCACATTTTTGATTGCTCAAGAACCAATCCTTGTCACTTTTAGCAGTTTTGGTGGAATTCAGGCAAACATTCCATGACTCATAACAAAATAATTTCCCCCTCTAAAAATATTTTTTTTCTAAAAATAAGTCAATCATAACGCGTCCAGTTATTAGAGTTGGTATACCACAACGCGGATGGGTCAGTCTATGCGTTGTAATTTAATTTGTGAGTAGTATTAGTAGGCAAAGTTGATTTTTTTTATGAAATTCATCAATCTGAAAGACAAAAATGGTTATATCTCAAGTTCTATTGCACATACAGAAATTTCTTGACTAGTTTTGGAAAGGTATTCAAATAAGCTATAATCTGACATATATTTCGATACATTTCAAGGTCACCTCGAGAACACAAAATGGTGGTTTTTTGTTCTACCAAAACATTTTTTTGCACTTTTCGTCCTAAAGGAATGGTTCTAGAGGTTTCTGATGTTCTAGAAAGTTGTAGAGAATTGCAAAACCTTTAATTTGATACCAAATTGAGCAAAATCGGACAATCCGTTCAAGAGATATGGCTCTTAGAACTTTTCAAATTCAAGAATTTTTCAAATGGCCATATCTTCTAAACGGCGACATAGATTTTCTTCATTTTCGGACTGATGAAAGATATTGAGTCAGGCTACAACATATCAAAATTTAAAAGATTTGCCTAATGGGGATTCGGAGATATTGCCCCTTAAAGTTAGGCAATTTTTGTTTTTGTTTTTAGCGCCTCTTGCGGATGTTTTTGGAACTTGGAATGTTCTAGACAGTTGTAGGGCTTATCAAAACCTTTCATTTGATACCAAGATGGTCAAAATCGGTCAAGTCGTTCTCGAGTTATATCGAAAAAACACTTTTTGCTTTAGGCCGCCATATTTGCTAAACCGCTTGACCGATTTTCAAGTATGATTTGTTGATGAAAACAACTCACTGAACTCTACAACATACTAAAATTTCAGATCTCTAGCTGTAAGGGAAGTGGTTGACGGTATTTCAAAATGGCGGACGGCGGCCATCTTGGATTTTGAAAATGCGAAAAAATGAAATTTTACAACCACATTTCTATAGAAAAGTTCAAACCGGAAGTCTTTATCTGTTACCGTTCTTGAGTTATAAAGCAAAATATATCGCACCGGCCGGCAGGACGGCAGGACGGCAGGACGGCAGGCCGGCAGGCCGGCCGGAACAAAAATTTTCCACCACCATTTTCGTAATGTGGGATGTCTAAAACGTGCTCATACCAAGTTTGAGCCCGATCTGAGGTGGTCGGTTTTTCCGACGATTACAATACTTGGTATGCCACGATTGTGGTATACCAACTAATATCCCTGTGGGAATTTTAAAAGCGCAGTTTTACAGAATTAACTCGTTGATTTGCGTGAGAAACGGTGTGATGATTCTAAGCTAGAAAAAATTGGTAAACAGATTTTGTTTTGATGCCAGAATTTTATTTTTTTCCTATTAACTGCACAAGCCTCTTCTTTGGCAATCATCAAAATTCTCACAAGAGGCGCCATAAAAGTTTCAACAGAGGGGACTATAGTGCGTGTGTGTGACTCAGGAAATCAAACGGTGGACAAGGAATTTTCACTCACAAATAGAACATATTTTGTAGGTCATGGTAGTTCAGAGTTCTCGAATGATGAAAAAAAAAGAACAACATCTTCTGGGAGAACGTGTGGTTATTTATCAATGCGAAGGATGTTGTGAGACTTAATGAATTGTATTACTTTTCGTGGCGGAAAACAGACAAGGCATCATCTAATCTATCATAGCACCTGGCTCTCAATGTCTCTGTCTTCTCCTTCTTAAATGTAGGTATTCTCAGGAAAATGTATTTCATTTTGCATTTTCTTTTTATACGGGGAAAATCTCAATTTGCAACCATTTGGCCTCTGAATAAAACATTCCCAGTCAATTGCACCCAAGTGAGAGAGAATGCAAAAGAATTCAACATTTCAGCGAATGTGGCAAAATTTATTTCTCTTTATTATAAATTTTCGTGTTTTAAGATTATAAAGTCTGATGAATTGGCACTGTGCCCAAATATCTCAAGTATTTTTGATCTTTATAATAACACATCCACACGAGGCATGGGGTCTTCATTAGGGATTGAGATTCCATTCAAAAACGGCCACAATGGAGGTGTTATTCGCAATATTTCTCTTACACATACATACAATGTACACATACCTATCTATACACAAAAATCCTATAAATATCAACACATACCTACCTTTTTTCAATTCCTGATGCTTTTTCTAATGTTACTGCGCATTCTTTTGCAAAGTGATCAACATCCTCCCGACAGGATCTCTCTTCGATGATCGCATTGCTGAAGAATGTCTCTAATATCTCACTGGTTTCACCCATTTTCTTTCTTTTTATTGTCTCTTGTCCAAAAAAATAAATGAAAAGTTCTCTGAAGTCTCTAAGATGGAAAATTTCCTCAAAAAAATTTCCCGCCTTCACAGACAATGCGTGAATGCAGGAAAATTCAACCAAATATAAACACTTTCACTGCCTTTCCCCATAAAACACTCCTCATTTAGTTTTTGTGGGTGAAGTGTGGGATGCTCGCGCGAAGCTGCAAAAATAATTCAAAGAGTTAATTTGCTCGCAGGATGTGTGATCTATTAGACAATCTCAAAGCAACTGAGCTCGCAGACTGATTCGATTTTCCTCAAAACCGTCTGTTTTTGTATAACGAATGCTGATTCATTTGCGCGTCATTTTCAAAGATTTTCTCGCAGATTTTCCCTGTTTACCCACACACACTGGTATGCGTACAACATTGGCCCCAGCAGTAGCAGCATAAATACAAAGTTGAACATTCCAATGCTTAAGAAAAAAAGTTCTCAATGGCCTGCGTGTGTCTTACAAATTCAAAAAACAGTCAACACGTGCAAAGGGATACAACATTAGATTTTACATAAATTGTCGATTTAATTGAGAAAAGAATTTATCATGTGGGGGGAAAATGACAAAAGTGTAGGTAGTTGACATGAACTTCCTCCCCATCATATTTGGCTTTGTGCCACTATGTTTATTCTAAATGGCCGTAGAAGATATTTAAAATATTTTAAGACGCCTTGTTATGACACCCTTTCAGAATACATACATTATGTACATCGAGTGTGATTTACTGCAATATATTGTAAGTTTTTCAAGGTACCATTCCCAGGTGAATGACTGTTAAGGGATAATTTCAAAGAGGAATTAAGATAATTTCTATTTTTAGATATCGCATGGCTTGTATATTCGAAGCAGTTTTAATTTTTTATTGAAATGTAATTAAATCATCAAAATAAAGATCTAATAAGCCGACTTTAATATCCAATTATCTATGATCATGAATTGTATTCAGAACTTGTGGGGTGAGTCCGTTCGTATGGCCCATCCGTATTTTATGGCCCACAAGTAACTGAGCCAATCGTACTTACGATGATTGGGTAAGGAGTTACCTTAAGACTCCCGCCAACCCCACATACATAAGTTCATCTGTCCCATACCATTACAGTAGGTACCAGAGGCACTACAAGGGTTAAGTTTTCTTTTTTGTGACCTTGAAATGAATTTCAATGAAATAGAAAAATTCTAATGTTCTTATGTTGAAAAATCTTCTAAAATAGCCTAATTTCGAATAAAGGAAATTAGAGATGGATCGGTTGGCAAACGATTACCTCACAAAGGATGGAGTGCTGTGTTGAGGAAGGCTGAGTCCCTTATAGTAGGGAAACAATCTCGAACCTATGCATAATAGAAGAATATTCTTATTTATATTATCTTCTATTTATATAATATACTACCTCGTTAAATGTAGAAAAAAACAAACTAATTCTTTTGATTAATTAAAATTAAACTAATGGCCCAATGAGGATACAAAGAATATATGTAAGGATCTGAGTCGTCCAAGAGAAAATTAAAAATATCATTCCTCATTATCGAAGCTCTAAGCACTAGTTTGCGTAGGGATATAAGTATTTTATTTTTCAATTTTCATGGTGTCAAACATAGAGGAGACTGGGGTAAAAAAAGTCAGCTTGGAATTTTCAAATGGCTATTTCTCCCAAGTTATTAATCGGAAAAATCGGAAAAAAATTATTGTGGAAAGCCCTACCAACCTTTAATAATTGAATGCAATTTGAAAATTATTCCAGCAATAGTTTAGGAGTAAAAAAATAATAAAATTTTGGGCCCATTTTCCAAACTTTTGTGTATTGAGGAAATTGGTTCTCCGAAACTTTTCTTCTAGCGATTTTCCCGATTTTCCAATTGGATAATTTTTCTCACTAGCTGGGTTAATGTAGAAAACGTTGCCAAGATGCATTTTTGACTAACTTTTAATGGTTAAGGTTTTAAGCTTCATGAAAAGCTCGAAAACTCATATTTTCCATAAAGATATGGAAAAGCGGTCTAAGACAAAGTTGTAGGCAAGGAAATTGTAGGCAAGAATGACCTATAGGGAAAATTTTCTTGCCTTTGAGGAATTCTGCAGATAAGGAATTCTGCAAATTGACTTTTTTACCCTGGTCTCCCCTTCAGTTTACGTATTATCTCATGCATAAAAAATCAAACATTCGCGCCACTTGGGTCTGATCTTGATTCTCTTTATTCTTTTAAAATAAAATTATAAGAGAGAGCCGTGGATCGTTAACTTGGGAAATCCACAAGAGTTCCATAGACAGTTCCGTTGAAACATCCACAATTTCCGCATATATTTACTATTTAAAATACGAGATGGCATGAGAAAAATACTTTCCTTTCGCTCTGGCATTTTGTGTAGGTGAGTTTGTTTGAGTGTGTGCGTAAAATGTTTGTTTGTAGTTGTGTGGAAAAATTTTAAAATATTAATTTTACCGGGAAAACTCATTTTTGGAACTTGGGTCTCCGCGGAAAATGCTTAGGGAACCCCGGGGTGCTTCAGTAAAAAATTGGGCGCGAAATTCGCCGGTTTAAAAAAACCATTTTACACGACTTTTTCTGGCTAGAATTTTGAGTATTTTGATCTGGGGACGTCAATCGACGCGGTGTCGCTTCCTGTTCACAAAAAAAGGAAATTACGCTGGGATTTCGGCGGAAAACGCGAGAAATTTGCGAAAAACTGAAATTTTGAGGGAGAAAGTATTAGTGACGTGCACCGTCTCATTTTCTCTTCAACAAAATGTACCAAAAATAGCAATAGTGGTGGCTTTTTGAACTACACTTATGGCGCCGAATTCAAAAAGTAGTTAAAAATGCATGAAAATTATATGGGGGCTACATGAAGGGGGGCTCTGGAGCGAAAATGAATATCTTTGGTGACAATCGCCTGGTATCAGGAGTCTCTGTACTAAATTTCATCGCGATCAGACCAACGGTGTAAAAATGCATAGCTGTACAGATACGAAATCCTTCCTTTATTATATATTGTAGGTAAGTATCTTCTTCATGATAAAAAAAAACTATTTTGGGGCAGATATATTTTTTCAATAGGTAGGGAAACGTGGCCCAATTTCGACATCCAAAGTCCTCGCAGAATGAGAAAAATGATAGGGGAGAGCGGGGTTAAAAAAGTCACTTAAGGGTTTAGAAAAAGCTCAAAATATCATATTTCCCAAACAGATAAAGCGAAATGTATAACTCATTTCTTTAGGAAATTTACTGCCCTACAACTCTTTCTCAGATCATTTTGTTCTATCTAGCTAGGAAATATGATATTTTAGGCTTTTTCTAAACCCTTAAGTGACTTTATTAGCCCCGCCCTCCCCTACATAATAAAAAGCAGTACATATTCTTAAATTTGATACCATTTTAAATCCCATTTAATGCTCTTTTAGCTTCAATAATTTTCTACATTTATTGTTTTATTAGTTAAGTAATAGCGTATTGAAAAAAGCTTTAAGAGGTCCAAATTGGGCCACGTTCCCCTATTAATTATCAACGTTTTTCAATAAATTCTAAGGATTTTTTTTCGAAAATTTCACTTCAATTTTTTAATAAACCTCATCTTTTTTCTTTACTCTAATCTTGTAGAAGACCAAAAATGTATCCAGTCCAATTCCGCCCTTATTTTATTAGTTATTTATATAATATTTTTAAGTATTTTAATATTTATTAGATTTTTAATTCTGTTTTTAAAGATTAATATCCTTAAATTTAAAAAAAAGTGATTCATTTATAGAACTTCGAAAAATAAATTATAAATAATGATCAAAATCTTCATTATTGACTTCTGACATAGAATTTCTTTATATTGTGCCATTAAAAGTACTAATATATTTACTTACTTAAAAAATTCAAAGTTAATAAATTTCTTTTTGACCTATATCCTGTCACATTCATATTAAGGAATTTATAACTTTTATTTAGATGTCGTAAAAGAGGAAAAAATATTGGAGCAGAGGTGGATGACCATTTGGTGAGTGCGATGGAAGAAAATGTATATGGTGGAAATATGTATATGTAGGTTGGAATGAAGAAATGTTGGAGATACAGTAATGGGAACACAATCTATAAATGGAGGAAGTCCATATGAATAAAATGAACCATCATGACCTACGCCTCATCTTGCTCTTCTGTTACCCTCCCAAATTCCGTTTGGGTCTTCGTCTGGTTCTAAGCATCCAGCAAAGACGAATCATCTTCCCCCTTCAACTTTTTTTTCTCATTCCAAAGAAACGTGTGTAAGAACAAAAGAAGATGGTGAGAGGAAGAACGAAGGTTTGAGAATTATTTTTATTGTTTCAATGATTCAGGGAGTTAGAAGACGAGATGCTGGGATGTCTCGTTTGTGGGTTCTCACCAAAATGCTTGCTTCGCATACAGACGGTATCAATTTTGTGTTATGTTTTAAAAGTTTCTAACTGGATTTCTTCGCGCCGTGTCTTTTTTTCATATGGAGCGCATTAGCAGCAGCAGCAACAGAGCATTTTCCTCGGCTTTTGTAGCCATATAAGAAGTCCAATACACAACCGGATTTCTGTGACACAGTGTTGAAGATAGTAAAAGAAAAAGCTCCGCGTGCACGATGGAGAGAATGTTCTGTTACTTGAGTGGCCTATTTTTCCATCAAGCAACATCTCTTATACCCACTGTTCCCCACACAAATTACAAAACGGAAATCAGAGAACGGTGTTGCGCCCCCAAGGAGGTGGGAACAGTGAGCGTACTTCAAGAAATCGTCGTACATCCAAGCAAAATGTTTAAATGACAATCCCACAGGGAACAATTTATTCCCAGTTTTTTTTTCAAGAATGAGCATGCAGAATTCATTTTCTTTTTCTCCATATCTTAAGCTCTTAAGCAATCCAGAAATACCATAGAACGGTTCCTTGGCCAGGTACTAAATACAATATTCAAAGTGAAAGGTAGATATTTTTCATTATACGAAACTCATTTGCAATGCTAAGACCACGGCCATTTCAGTCAAATTGTTAAGAAGTAGTGGAGAAAAAATTCTCTTTGGTTCAGGCAAAAACGGTGTCTCCACAGGTCCATGAACTCACTTCTCTCTTTGGTAGAATTTCCAGACACGAGTTTTGACAGCGAAAATTTCACATTAATCTGAACTGTTATTCTTACACAATAAGTCACGACCATTGTGTTCCAACCAATGGGATGGTGGGCCCCTAAATATGACTTAACTTTTTTCTTCATTTTTTTCTAGAAAATTCAAAATTTAGGGCAAGGTGCTTTGCCCCTAAACAATGTTCTCTTCCATTCCATTTGAACCTTATTGTATTAATCAAATGTAATTGAATATATTTTGAGACATATTCATAAAGATTCTATTTTAAACCTAATACGAAATTGCCACTTCTACCTCCACATTGAATTTCATTAGGATCGATCCAGTCGAGTAAGAAAATTAATGTGTACCCATTAGTAAAAATTTATGTTATATTATTAGTTGGTATACCACAATCGTGGCATACCAAGTATTGTAATCATCGGAAAAACCACCCACCTCAGACCGGGCTCAAACTTAGTATAAGCACGTTTTAGATATCCCACATTACGAAAATGGTGGTGGAAAATTTTTGATCCGGCCGGCCTGCCGGCCGGCCGGCCTTCCGTTGGTCCAAACTTTGCTTCATAGCTCGAGAACGGTAACAGATAGAGACTTCCGGTTTGAAGTTTTCTATAGAAATGTGGGTGTAAAATTTCATTTTTTCGCATTTTCAAAATCCAAGATGGCCGCCGTCCGCCATTATGAAATACCGTCAACCACTTCCCTTATAGCTAGAGGTCTGAAATTTTAGTATGATGTAGAGCTCAGTAAGACGTTTTCATCAACAAATCATACTTGAAAATCGGTCAAGCGGTTTAGCAAATATGGCGGACTAAAGCAAAAAGTGTTTTTTCGATATAACTCAAGAACGGCTTGACCGATTTTGACCATCTTGGTATCAAATGAAAGGTATTGAGAAGCCCTACAACTGTCTAGAACATTCCAAGTTCTAAAAAGGGCCGCAAGAAGCGCTAAAAACAAAAACAAAAATTGCCTAACTTTAAGGGGCAATATCTCCGAATCCCCATTAGGCAATTCTTTTAAATTTTGATATGTTGTAGCCTGACTAATAATCTTGTACCATTCCGAAAATGAAGAAATTCTATGTCGCCGTTTAGAAGATATGGCCATTTGAAAAATTCTTGAATTTGAAAAGTTCTAAGAGCCATATCTCTTGAACGGCTTGTCCGATTTGGCTCAACTTGGTATCAAATTAAAGGTTTTGCAAATCTCTACAACTTTCTAGAACATCAGAAACCTGTAGAACCATTCCATGAGGACAAAAAGTGCAAAAAAATGTTTTGGTCAAACAAATATTCGCCATTTTTGTTCTAGATGTGACCTTGAAAATTACTGATATATATGTCAACTCATAGCTTGTTTCAAGACCTTTCCAAAACTAGTCAAGAAATTTCTGTAGGTCTTATAGAACTTCAGATATGAGCATTTTTATCTTTCATATTGATGAATATCATAAAAAAAATCAACTTTGCCTACTAATTCTGCTCACAAATTAAATTACAACGCATAAACTGACCCATCCGCGTTGTGGTATACCAACTCTAATAACTGGACGCGTTATGATTGACTTTTATTTTACCGGGATCCATCTAAAAAAAATTCTGCATTTTATATAAATTGTTCAAATCAATTCTTAAATAAAGTAACTCACAAACTTGCATCTACTGAGGAAGTCCCGGATACGGGTTGATAGCTTTGAGATCGTGTACTTTATTGGACGAAATATCCTTTGATTGATGATGACCAAAAAATAGGGAAGTTACAAAAAATAAACTCCAAATTGACAATTTAGACTTTTAAGAAATCTATGAACAATTATTTTTTAGGTATGTATTGAAAGAATTTGTTTTATTTTTCTTATACATTTAGCCACGATACAGTCTGTGTTAAAAAGAAGTCTGATAGTTGGTTTTGAATTATCAAATCCAATTCGAAAGGACCTTCGGATGTTCTATTCCTTGTACTTTTCCAATTAAAGAATAAAATATGTAATTGTGATAAGGACGAAATTTTGGTTAATTTTACCAAACACAAAAATATTGCCCTAAATTTAAATTCACTGTACAAAGTGCGGTCGTTAGGGATAAGGAAATTATAATTTTTCCATTTATTCTTCGGATTTATTTTAATATTAATTTATTAAGGGGTTGATCATAACAATTACCTTCTTATTCATGTTGAATACAACTTCTTGAAAAGAAGAAGTTTTTCATTTAATATGTCAAAGTTTTTTTTGTCGTTAACCTTTGTCCATATAGCAAAAAATCAAAAAAAAAATGTAGTAATATACGTACAGAGACTCATCAGAGTGATGTTTTAAAATAGAGAAAGAAAAATCTCCAACATACAAAGAATATAACATCCACACATCGCGTAATCAGGGCGAAAGTCAATGGCCTACGATTTGTGATTTAGTTTCGCCGAACTTTCAATCTGCGGCAAAAATTTTCAGGCAGCAAAAGTTTTATGTAAAAAATATTCTTCGACGTTGGAATTTCACAAAACTCGCGCGCCACACGCTGGAGCTTCTTTTCATCGAGAAGTGTAACGATCTTTTTTCTTTCTTTTGAGTGCAAAATCTTTTAATAATGCATTTTTACCTTACAAACAAAATGCAATCTCATTACTTTCAAAATGGTCTCTCCGATGCAAAAAATTATGCTTGGGCCTTTTCAAACGTAAATCCGTTTGTAATAGTTTGCGATCGTGCTGCTATGCGCTTATAAAATTTCATTTGGTAGTTATGTTCGTTCACTCGGTCGCTCAAGTTCATTGGCATACTTTTTCGTTCGAATGAAAGAAAGAAGAATGCTTCAGGTTCATATTATTTTCTTCATTTTCAACACAAACACTCTCACATATCTCGTTGGAATTACACAAAAATCATTTTAACCTCTCACAGGGCAGGTTTTATATTGGTGGTTGGTTCGTTATTCTTTTTTTTTATCTAATATAAAGAGGGGTCGGCTGGACAAAAAGTTAAGGGGTCCATATTAGCATATTTTATTTAACTGTTCAAGATGAAAAGTTATAAGTTCTTCTATGCTTTATAAGATTTCTACGTACTATTTTCAGGAAGATATTCTTGTAAGAGTTGGTGCAATTGAAACCACAACTATGTATGTCTTTGACACTGGAAATGAAGCTAAAAGAGATAACAATTTTCAATTGCATACCTGCAATCACGAAGCGGCACATAATGATCGAAAAGGTAGTGAGAAGAGGTATAAATAGTCTACATATAGAAAAAAAAAAGAAAAATCGAACTCATTTTTCTCTCTTAACCGTATGTTGTGTTGCGCCTCTCTTGTAAAAGTCTGTGAACGTCTGTAGTTCAAGTTCGTACATTGACACCATTATGCTGCCTCAACGCCAATGGTGCAATTTTACAGCAAAGTGGAATATATTTCACCAATTGTGTATTCCTTATTCTTTCTAATTTTACATTCGTTACACTTTACTATTATATAAATTCACATCCATTCTACAACAATTTTTGCTCTCTGGCTATGAGAGCTTCACAAGAGCCCCCCATCCATACACCCATCATTCCATCCCGCGCCCATCTATGCAGCCGCCATTCACGTTCAATCACCACAAAGCACAGCGCGGAAGAGTCGTGAATCGCTTTTTTGAGGTCAAAAGTTCAAACGGCATAATTTACCCTTGCTCGTGTTGTGCGCTCCCCAACCAAAGAGTCAATTATGTAGGTATACATAACAAAAAATTTTAACAGATGAAAAATGAGTGATTTATGTTGCATGTTAATATTTCCACACAAGGAGATTTTCATCTTGCTTGAATTTCTTTCAAGTATGTGTTTTAATTATTTTTTCTTCTGTTGCGAAAGCGCTAATCAATACAAGTAACTTCAATGGTCATTGAGATGGAATAAATTTATAAAAAATAAATAAATTGCAACACTTTCTATTGTATGTTTCTTCTTTCATATTTTTGAAGATTAATTCCTTTAGTTTCTGAGAAATGTAACTATACATTTCAATAAATTTGAATTGTTCCGTAAGAAAATGGCTACATGAGTTTTTATTCTGCACTATTTAAACGATGACAGACACAGAAAATATTTTTGATGATCCTAAAATAGTCTATAACTTATGAAACAGTTAAGGAAAATATTAAAGTTGAAGTTTTGCTGTATCCTTATTCAATTTGAAAATGAAAGAAGAGAATACAATCTAAAAAATTATTTAAAAGTAATTCTTAAACATCAGAAAGACAACAAAGTATTGAATTTTCTTTTAAAAACTGATCTCATTTGCTATATTTTTTAGAAATATGTTTTGAATTATTATAAAATTAGTGTAAGTTCATAAATAACCAAAGTCCTCGTTTGTGACGGGGAAAAATTTATTTTTTCACTTATTAAGAGAACACGGGAAACTTTTTTATTTTTTATATTATTATTATTTTTTTTAATATTCTTAACTTTTTCGGCACATTTCCCGTTGCAAAAATTATTTTCTTATTCATTTTTGGCTCTTTCTGATATGAATCCTTGAATTTATTCTTTTCTGCTCAAACTCTCATTAGACATGAAGCTTATGTTGTGATTACAAGTTTTTTTTACTTCATTTAGAACTTTTCAGAAAACTTAACATTTAGTAAGTTGTAGGTCTGAAGAGGCTCTAATATATTATGCAGTCTCCCCTAATAATCATACTGGAAAATAAGAACCAAAGTAGAAAAAGTCGTAGAAAAAGAAAGGCTTAACATTACTAAATAAAAAAATGGAAGCTCGGAGGTGTTATGTGAGTTTATGCTAAATTGTAAGGCAAATTGAATCGAAATTTTAATTAATTGGCTCAATCGCCATAGATACAATTCAAAATAATAAATCTCTTTGGAATGAATTAATGCGAACACAAGGAAATGCGAATCAAAAGTGGGTGAATGTACTGTAAACTGTTAAACACTGCTAAATGTTGCCTTAAGAGAAGCTGATACTCTCGCAATGTCTACATACAATATATACATATATATATATTTTTTTTTCATTTTATTTTGCCATAGATTTATATTTTCTCACATCAAGCTCTAAGCTACATTTTAAATATACATCATTCAAGTACATTTCTAAGAAACTCCTAGGAAAAAATCTTCCCGCTCTTTTGGCATGTTTCTCTCTCTCTCTCTCTTGATATTTCGCGCTCTCCATATTCACATTTCTCTTTGGCCGCGAGAGAGTGGAGCTGTGTGAAATGTATAAAAAGTAATTGCATAACTTTCATTCTACTTTACCATCTAGAGTTCATTTGCCTCTTGTGTGTAGCTTTTATCCATACCAGTTCATTTTATTCAAACACATTTCGCTGTGCCAGAGAATCGGATGGCGGCACACACGTGATGATCGAGAGCGCTTTCCTTCATATGTGCTTTCCGCGAGAAAGCTCTCTTCTCGCGATGTTGGCACAAGCAGTCGTCGTGGTGGAGATGCAGCGTTCGCGAAGAAGAAGGCATTGAACCCGACTACTTTTCTTGCCACTAAAATGGAACACTTCACACAAGAATAAATCGCGCAAGCCAGCGAATGTATACAATTTTCTTTTACTTTTCTGCCTCTGTGTATATGATGCCTCCATTGCCCCAGCCAAAAAGCCCCAACCCACCACTTATGCGAAGAGACAAACACCACCATTGAGTACCTTGCGCACGGCATATCGATCGCAAAGAATGGGGGAATGTATTTAAGAGGTAGTGAGGTGAGATAGCCTCTACTATACACCTAAACCGATCTTCACACCTGCTAGAGTAAGAGAGACAGAGAGTGAAAGAGCGAGAGCAAAGTGAGACGGGCAAAAGAAAGCTCTATATGAAAATTAAAAAAAAAAGTTTGTCTCTCGCACACTCTCCCTCCTATCTGCATGATCTTGATCTCTTGCCCAGGTGAGAATAAACCCATGTTGTGTGGTGGAAGCATAGTGGAGAGACTCTCTTTCACTTCTTGTTGTGTATGTGAAACCGTTTGCTTACGTTTTGCGCTCGAACTTCGGTCATTGGCACACATTTCAGTTTCGTAATAGAAAACGCAACAGTACATCGATCTCTTCTCTGCGATGGAAAAATTGTGTCAACAGTCGCGTCCGTAGCTAAAGAAAGATGGCGATGGAGATGAAACTTGGCAGTTGAAGCAATGGAAATGTACGGAAAAAGTCGGTACCTAAGGAAACATCGAGATGCCGTGTTATGTTTTTATAAATCATGAGTACCGGAGTGTCCTTATTCCAGGAATCCTCTAAGAAAAATCCTAATTCCCTTTTCGATCCCAAATTACTAAATAAAAAGAAATTAAGTATCATTAAAAAAAATATACTTAAGACAAATATTGATAAAAAACAAGAAAACTGAACTATATGGAACTGCGATAAGCTATGAGCATTTAATGAAAGCTCAGAGAAGAAACCATTTTGAATAACTAAAAGCTTTCTGAATATACATATTTTGACATCTAAATATTCTGTGCAGCAAACATAAATGAAGAATGACTGTAAATGGTTAGAAATAGGGAAAGTCAGGGCGAGTAATGCAATGTTCTTTTATCCTCAAAAAAATATCAAACCTTTCTATTTGTTAACCCTGCATCATTGGAGGTTACATAGATTTTTTTAAATTAGGTAATATTTCTTTTTACTCTCACATAAGACCGTTATTTTTACATTTTTTATTGAAAAAAAAAACACTTTTTTCGAAAATTCCAGGGAGAAATCTTTTATTTATTTATCTACATGAAAGATTTCAATACCTTGACAAATAAGATGAGTAGGTATAGGATATTTGTACTTGTAAAAAACTGTGAGGAAGACTTTAAGGATCATACTGAAAATCTAATTTCTCAAATAAAGAACGGACGATACTAAAAAAAACTTATTACTTAACAAGTAGGTATATTGTAAATTTATTTATTTTTACTCATAGTTAAAAAAAGAAAGATTTCTCCTGGTTCGTCTAAACAGGGTTAACAAAAGGTTAATTAATTCACTTAACTATCGGTAGGTACTATAAAAAACAAAATTTTTTTTTGTGAATATATGTACATTTGAGTATATGTACATTTTGATTCTCTTACATCTGAAGAAAATAAAAATCAGAATCATTATTAGGGGATATTTTTTTTTAAACATTCAAACCAACCACAACCTTATTGTAAGTATTTCAGGGATTTAATTCAAATATTAAAATTAAGCAAGACTGGAATATGGCCACAAATTCTTGCAAACGGTTTTAACTAATGTGATCGCAAAACCTAATAAATATCTTAAAAATTTTTAGTTTAAAGGGTTCGGGACGTTCGGGAGTCATTAAAAACTTTTTATCAATTTCAGTAAAATTTTAATATGATAGTTGATCTTTTCGATGATTATTCAAAAATGGCAAAAGAGGACGATATGTTACATCGTAGGATAAATGAAAAAAAAAAGTATGGCTGATCAAGGCCTCCAATTTTGATTTTCAACGATTCATTAACATTTTGTATTAGTTGGAAAGTTGAAATAAAATTTGAAAAAAAATCATTTAATTTATTTGTAAAAATTTTCATAGACTATGTAATATAATGGAGTGGGGGGAGTGGGCATATAGGGTTAATTCGCTATAAGGTGTTTACCTTTTCTTAAAGATTTTAGATAAATATTGAGTCACATATTAGAAAGATGATCTAAGATAGAAATAATTGCCCGTCCCGATTAGTTTTATAATAAAAAAAATACGGGAAAAAATTGCAAGCAGCCCGCCCGTCAATGTGCAGCAATATATCTTCAAATGGATCGATGGGTTGGGTATCATAAGCCGCTAAGCGGGAAAGGAATTCAAAGAGCATACATGAGGTGCATCTGCCCAGTAGCATATAGAGAAGAGTGGTAAAAAAGCGAAATACTTTTGGATCTATGCGCGAATGGGTAGTGAAACCATCAAAAGAGTGGCAATTGACTGATATACGTTTTTGAAATGAAATCGCAAGAGTGGCATGGACATTGTTTAGAAAGCTCTTCAGTGGAATGAAAAATGAGAACGTTATTCATTTAAAGGCAATGAACGGTAGGTATACCGGAGAAAGAAATTCGCGGCACATTGATGGTTTAGTTGGCTCGTCTCTTTTTCTCCGAGAAAAATTCACTCACGGGACACAATGATGAGGGGGGGGGGGAGCAGATATTTGCTATACGGAGAATACATAAGATCGAGATATAAATCCGACTTTACAGTTTTATGTAGTTCAATTTTTTACTTTGCACATTTATGTTCCTCTATCCTGCATTCAAAATGGAGGATTGCTACGAAAATTCATTACTCATTTTTTGAGGTTAAGTTGGGCTGAATAAAAGGACGCCAATGACTCCAGAGATTTTAGGGTCTATGGTGAGGGTTAAAAAGAGGGCGGAGGGCAACCAGAGAGAGAGAGATAACACTGCGTAAAAAAGAGAAAGAAAGAGGCGGCTCGTGAGGACTGAATTGTTGAGAGAATCAGAGCCAGAGTCATCGACCGCGAATGCGAATCTAGGCTAAACGTTCAAGAGTTGTAATGAAAACGAAAAGTACCGTAAGTTACCGCTACTTTTTATCGTTTATGTGTTGGTTATGCTGCCGAATACTCCATGAGAAAGAGATGGGGTGCCATTGGACATGCTGTGAATGTCAGATGCAACTCGGACCATACAGAACAAAGCATTCGTGGCATCTTTTTGCACAACTACCAAAAGCAGTATATACACAAAGAGAACAAAATAAAAAGAGAATAATCTCCTCGCGTGGCAATGCAAGAATATTTCTAGATGGAATAGGAACGTCTTCCAAAGAGATAGTCAAAGTAAGATATATCCAGCATCCCACCTTAAGCTGGGATTAAACCATGTGTATGAGGGAGCACTCTTAAAATAAACCAGAGAGTCGCACAACTCACCAACAGCATGAGGAGCGAGTCAATAACCTCATATGAGGTTGTAACACAAAAGCCTCCGCGATGGAAAGAAAGCATTTCTAATAGAGGCAAGCAGTGAGTGCTTGAATTACAAAATTCACTGTTATATTACAGTTATGTTGCCCTAGAGATTGTTTTGGATGCATGAATATTATGCTACATCTCTCCTGGCCATCTTTCACCTCGAAATGCACCCAGTTTAATGAAGCAACGAGGTGCTGCAATTTTATTGCAATTTAACACACAACACCATCATCATTTCACATCATCCAAGTTCACGATAAGTCCATGTAAGACATTTCTGGCGAGTTTTTAAACTCTCCTCAACAAATCAAGTCCAAAAGTTCATATGCATAGCTCAATGATGGCTGTAACGAGCATTGATTCCGCGGGAAAAATATTATTTAAAGTAAATCGCACTAGTAGGTGTACCTTTGAATAGATGTAAAAATACATATGGAATTTATTTGCTACTGTGTAAAAGGAATACTAATATGTTCAGAATAAGGTTGGAAAAATCAGTAAGGCTCAGGAAAAATTTATAAAATCGCTGGTTGAAACAGCAAATAATATATAAAGATAGGGATTTCTACAGCAGATACGATAATTGCTGTAGCAACCAGCGAAATATTAAAAGTTTACAAAAAAAAATTAAAAAAAAAAAATAAAAGTCATTGTTCCCAAAGGGTTAACTCGACTCTTCAACCTTCAATGGCAATTGAATACCATAAGTTGGTTGTTTTAGAAGAGCTGGATTTTTATTTTTCGGTGTATGTCACATTTCAATCCTAATGATTTTCTAGTGTGTAAAAATTAAAAATTTTATTGTTTACAATTTGATTGACTTCAAAACTAATTTATAAAATAAAATTAGTAAAATTAAAGGGAATAAAGTAAAAGTAAAGGAAATCTTAAACATTTTTTATACAACATACATTAGTAGGGTGCCTTTTATTTCATTAAAACTTCTTAAGAAGATACATAAGGTATAACCATTCTTAATTTCCTTCAAAAATATTTACTAAAAACTCCAATTTATTTACAGAAATTTCATCCTGGAGGCCCTTTTAAACAAACCACTTGTGTTGTTAAATCTATTATGGTGGAGAAAGTCCTAAATCGCCTTACTGCATGCAGGAAGAAGTTCTTAGAGAGAAAGGCAAACACAGGATATTTCTTGGAACACTTTCCTTATGGTATTTGAGTGCGAAAGCCTGACGAAAATCTCAATTTTGATTTATGACTGAAAGTGAAATAAAAATAACACCAAAGCGACAATTTTGTCTTTTCTTTTGAAATTCTTTGTGTTTGCGCCCACTAAATTTGCCATGGGTTTTTTATCTGACAACTGTAGCCATTTCTCCGTCGACATGTTCCGTGCCCAGAAGGAAGTCAGGACCCAAAGAGAAGGGCAATTTCTTTCGAGGAATTCATGGTAAGTTCACTTCCACATTGTAGGTAAAGCATTGTGAAGTATTTACACAATGGTTCACAAGACAGACTCTTCATGCATCCGCAGAATCTCTTACTATATATGTATGTAGTATATATATTCCCGAGATTGTACCGTTAGTGCGGTATGTTAGACGTTTTGTGAAAGAGGTTGTTTGAATTTAGAGGAAAAAGGGCTTCCAGAGACAAGAAAAAAAACTTAAAACGTAAAACTATCAAATTCTGTCTCTCACGTTTTTTTGTTCCTTAAAATGTCTTTCATTGATTTGAGAAGGCGAGCAGGTAGCAGAGTCTTCAATAAAAAAAATTTGAGGCACGTAAAAGAAGATAAATTTCTTCATTACATTTCTTTGAAAAATTTGCCAAATAGACAGAAATTTTTGGTATGCCACGATTATTATAACTAATATGGAAGTTTTTTTTTAAAAGAGTAGGAAACCAGAATTTTAGATCAAGAATTTTAGTTGTCAAATAAATCATCCATATTAAAAAAAAAAACAGTCTTTCCTTTTAATTGCTTTATATTAAGTATTTCTATTCGAAATTAGCGAGGATTTACTTAGCTGTTTTTTTTTTCTTTTCATGCTTCCACACAGGAGGTACTTTGGTTTCAGGTGAACGAGAAGAAAACAATCCACTCAACTTATATAGCAATAATTCTTACTTATAGTACTTATATATAACATAATAGTCTGCTTCTGCCCATATAAAATAAATTCACGGGGGCAGATAAATATATATGAAAGCAATGGTGGGCATAAAAATATGATGAATGGGAGAAATATTTCACCGCTGCCGTAATATGATATTGCAATGATGCAATCTCGCTGTATCCCTTTGGCCTAAATATTTTTTATTCCTTTTTGCGTGGCAGGATGCCCTAATGACGTTCAAATTGAATATTCCGGATGGTAAAATGTATGTATGTACATATACGATGCGGCTGTGGCCAGAAAACACCCTCCTGCGCCATAAACCATATGCATAACGGTAAAGCAATGCATACCGAAAGGGTTTTATGCCCATCATGAACCCTTTTTTCCGGCTGGCTCATCCAATCATCAAAGGGAAGGAGCCCGTTTGGCGACGAATGCCTGTAAATGAGGTAAAAATTTACCGTAATCTTCCCTGAAACCCTTTATTCATTCCAGGTTTCACCACATTCGTGTATTTATCACCCACGATGGGTCTTTATAGTTGATGGGAACCATTTACAGTATGTCAACCTCTAGATGTTTCAAATATTCTTTTCCAGGAGCAGCTGTCAATGTATCTTTTAGTTTTTAGCTGTGTTTCTAGTGGTTAAATTAGTTGACAATGCATCTTGCTAGAAAAATGTCTAGCCTCACCTGACTGATATTACAAAAGCTAAAAGAGCAGTTGTCCAAATTGTTAAGCCGTTATTATGACAACCTGTAAGTATTTGCCAGAATAACCGAATACACCGAAGACATCTGAGACAAGCGATTAAAAATTAAAATCAGTAGGGTACATAAAAATAAAAGAAAAATACATCTATTTGATTTTAAATTAAATAAATTATTTTAGACATGAGGAAAGAGTCATATATTTCCAAATTTCGTCATACGGATTAAAAGTGAGGAAGTTTTGAAGGTTCTAATTCCGTAATTTTACTCCTCCGAATATATAGTTTGAATTTGTATTGTCATGGTGTTAGGCGATATCAGGGTTCACTTCCTTTGTCACTCTTGTCACTCCCACAGTGCAATCTTGCAGTAAGTCGGTTAGCCCATGCCTGACGTCTTTCCTGGACCGTGTACCACATACTGATGCTTTCGCTTTTTTGTACGAGTACTAAATAAATATTAAATACAAAAAATGAGCATCTTGTTTAGCTCAAGGTGTACTTCAAAACCTCAATATCCTCACATCATGCTCGTCGCAGTCTCTTCCTGACAGCAGCGAGCAGGTAAAAATTTTATAAAGCGGGAATATGCAACAAAGAATTGGAAGAAAGGTGAAAATTTTTATCTTTCTGTGGTCTTCGTCATACAAATGTTGCGTGGTGAAAGATATAACAGTTTTGCATCCCTACATGGAGACAGATTACTCATACTCCTCTCACCCGTAATCGATGTCTTTATTGTATTCCACACGGAAGAAATGCGACAGGAAAGATATTAAAGAAATTCAATTCCTCTTTGGAAAGGAAGGATAATATTTTCAAACGGTTCTTGATCATTCAATAAAAAAAATTTAAGATCATATTCATTGTTTGAAGATCGAGAAGCTTCCTCGTGGCAACAAAGCACAAATTGTTTGAAAAAAAGTGTTAAATATTTTGTGAGCCCTGCATGAAAGTGTCTGTGAGTCAGAGTGCGATCGCGGTCATTGGCCTAACATACATTCACCGGTTTTGCTGGAGTGTTTCTGATCTGCGGAGAGTCAATAAAATATGCTGCTTATTTCGCTATATATTTCCTCAGTCGCGCGAATGGCAGCGACTCGCGATGGCCGCGAACTTGAAACTTTAAGGCACACATACATCTGTGCGCGCAGAGCTTTCGACATGCTCACATTGCGAGCGAGAGAGAACCTTGTGTAATCGTCATGGTATTGATCGTGACACACGAGAACTCCCCATGGAGAAGAGTTTTTTATGTAATTATGCCGTGAATGAGCTCCAATTGCACTCTTGGCAATGAAATGCATTTATGATGCCTTATGTTGGGGAGAGAATGCAATATTGTGTGCTCTATGTTGGGGAGATATCACCATTTCGTTGTTTCTTTCACCGTACACAATACCTGCTTCAGCATCCTCAATTCCGCTTCACAAGTACACTCAAGTTCATTGCCGAGCATTGTTTTTCAAAAAGAAAAAAAAAACTAATGACTTTGTTGAGGATAGGCATCTGTTCAATCAGGATATTAAGGAATAAAAAGTACATTAATAAAGAAATATATGATGCCAATGACGTAGTGGAACAACAAAACTATGATAGGTGTGAATGGAACTTTATCTTAAATTTTGTGTTGAATGCGAGTTAAGTCTTTCATATACCTATTGGAAACTCTGGTTTTAAGCTAAAATCGCAGATTTGTTCCTTTTTCGTTTTATTTACTTTTTTTTTGAATCTTCATTTTTCCTATAAATCAGTATGATCTTCTTTGAATTACGCAACATTTTTTTTTTCAGAATAATTCAGAAGTGACTAACTCGTAAAAATCCACAAGAGAATTTTGTAGATTTGTATTATACAACATGGATACAAAAAAATTTCTGTACTCTACCTTAAAGTGAAAAAGGAGGTTGCTTATTATCCATAGCAAACAGCACACTCCTCATTCCGGCGTACAAAAGGTTGAGACAGAACAATGCATAATGGAGAGTTTCCTTATTTTCAATCTCATTAATCATCTCGAAAAGTCCAAAATGAAAAAAAAAAGCATTTTACACACTTTGGAATAAAAGAGAATAGAATTTTCTAAATAGAACCTCCGTTTTTCCTTTTGGTCGAATTCACTTTGCGGAAATCACAAAACTTTCCGCGTTGGCAACCATAAGAATCCCACCCGCCATTTACTTTTGCACGCTTGCCCATCTCTCTCCCTTTTTGCTTTTTCTGCTCAAATGAGTTGATTGCCTTTTGAATAAAAAAAAACTAAGAAAAAAATCTTGCGTTTCGCGTGAAAACTTTTCCCTCATCCATACCCGCCAAGAATATTCTTGTACGGGGCATTAATATATACGAAAGACTTGAATGCCAAAAGTGACGAACCTCATTTCGCTTTTTCTTCCAAACAAGCCGAATTGAAATCCATTCTTATATATTGTGGCTTTTTACACACAAAAATAAAAGAAGTAAAATGCCATATAGATAAAAAAAAAGTATTCTCGCTGTAGCATAACTTCTATGTTAAAGTAAAATAACCTCTCACAGCTATGAGTGTATGTGGGAAAATATGTACAATTTTAGTGTGGATTCTAACGGTACAATTTAGCAAATCGTTTTCATCATGATGGTACCACGGAGGTCATTAAACCCGTGAGTCTCTTTTTCGGACTCACAGTACCAAATCTTTATATTGGGTTTTTGACATTTCACTTGTTGCCCTCCCCCTGTGAGTGTGGTGGACGTCGATAATGACCGATGGGTTGTAATTAATTTTTCGGTGTGTACACTTTTGTGATTTTTCCTTTTCGATTTCTTATTTAATGAGCAATCATTGCTTATTTTTCTCTTTAGGCCATCTTATTTTTGCCCAACTATAAAAAAAAATAAAATTTTTGTCTCTCTTTGGACTTTTCATTTCAGTGCGCAATTTCGTGGGTAATTGATGAGGCATTGACACTTGCGGGTGGGGTCAGTGTTGTTGGTTTTTTGTCTTTAATTTATCATTGGTGCTCTTCTTTTTCTTCTCCTTTATTTTTTGGTGATTTGTTTTTTAATTGTTTCGTGTGTTAATTGCTCAACCAGATGCGATAGGAAAAGTATATACTATGAAAAATCTGAAAGTGTAATTCGGTGTCATCGCTTCATTCAGTTTCGTATGCGCTCGCAACGTCTTGATCGTCTTCATTTTTTTTCCATCATTTCTTCATACCCAGGAAATGCGAAATCTCTTGGGATATTTTTTTTCTCATCAAAAATTTTGTATTCTCTTGCTACATACATACATACATAATTTACTGAGTAGCAATACGTTGTATTTCCCAAGAACATTTCTTTCACATTGTCGAACCTGAGTGTCTTGTGGAAGAGTTTCAATCTGTTTTGGGTACCGTTAGTTCCTCCTCAGAAGACCAATACAGGCAACTTCTTACAAGAGCGCCTTCTTACCCATTCGTACGTATTTCTTCCTGAGAGAACCATGAAGAAATTTTTCCTCTTCTCCGAAGTAGTACTGAGTAGTATTCCAAACAGAAGAGATTTTAATTCCAGGTATGTATTGGTCCCAGAGGAGAAGATATATAGCATTTATTTATACGGAAAATTTACTGCTTGATGGTGTTATAGGCAATCTCCACAGGTGTACACGTTGGTGTCGGGGTATGCGAGAGAGATACGAGATGAATGGTGTGTGTGGAAGAGAATGAGAGAATAACATTGGAGTAGGGGAACACCTTGACCGTCAAAGCTTTCTCCCGAAGCAAGTAAACTAATCCACATCGAAGACTGTCTTCCGCGATTCAGTTTTCAAAACGACAACGCAAGATATGGACGCTGCTACTCGTCAGTTTGATGAGCATCTCCACTTTGTGGATTCGGAGTGATTTTTCTTTTCTTTACAATAAGAGCAACCGTGTGTGTGTTGTTCCATCGACGTTTTTTAAACTCGCACATCAGACACACCAATATGACTCACTTAAGTTTCTTGTGTTAATTCAGCAAATATTTGCTTTTATGTGGTTGTTATTTTTTGCATATAAAATCGTACAATTTTTCCATTTCAGTGCAAAATAAATTATACAAAGTGAAGAAATAATTTCCAAACAATGAGGAAAATTCAGTGAAAAGTGTGTTGGAAAACGTTAAAAGTGATTAGAATTGATAAAGTGAAACCCCCTGCATCCTTTAGGATACACTGAGGACTTGAAGATACTCATTGAACAATGGACAAGATTGGAAATGTAATCACTGTGTTCCCGAGAATTTTCATCTGAGAATCGACTGTCAGCAGAAAATTGGAAAACATTTTTTTTCTAAAAAAAATCCATCAAAAGAACTTATAATAGGAAACCGACTTACAGGTAAGATTCTTCTTTATATTTACCTGAAAGTTTTACCATTGGAATTGCTACATAATCCCAAATTGCTACTCAAACTGATTCAATAATCCTCAATATTGGATCTTTGCACTTCCTTATTTTTCTTCGGAAATTCTCAAGTAGCATCTGACACTGAGAGAAAAATTTAAGCTTTGCGAAACGGAGTTACAAAGTCAGTGAGCAAATTTTTTTTGATCAGGAATAAAAGTATAAAGAGTGTAAATAGCCGTTAAATTTATTTGAAACGACAGTTATATTTAAATATGGTGTTTTGATTGGCTGAATGTACTTTCTTAAGTCGCCATATTGGAAACATATTTCGGTTAGCCAATCCAATGCCTTGCACGGTATTTTTGCACATTAATCCAAACCTATTTCTAACAATTTTTGAAGAAAACGAAATTTAACAGCTTTATAAAAAAAATTGTAAAAACAAACATACCATAACTTAAAAATAACTTCCTATGCTCCTTTGGGAAGCAGGAAGATTTCATAACCTCAAAAAGTTATAGCCACTAAATGGACGTACAGAAAAACCCATTATAACACGCAATCGTTCGACTTACACTCTTTCTCCGCAAAAGTGTATCGATTTGTAGTTCAATGGTTCAGCAGCTAAAGCTTTCGCAGGCAGAAGTCATTCACTTCTTGCTTTGAAAGAGTCCACGAGTGCTTTCTCTTCAAGAGATCACTTCAAATGTATGTATTTGCTCAACATCTTTGTTCACGACTGGTTGTGTGTAAGTTCTGCGTGCTAAAATGCAGGATTTCTTCTTGAAAAATGCACTTTTAGTAATTATTTTTCAACTAAAATTGCTTGCTCAAACATTATAGACATCATTTGTGTAAAATTTGACATTTAAAAATGTTTTGAATCAATTTTTTTGATTAATAAAATTGCAATGTGACGTGAACTCAAAAGCAATTGGAATAACAGAGGGCATTGTCCTATTTTTCACAGTTTTCTTTGATTTTTATTGAAGTTTCAAGTGAAGATTAATTTTGAGACAGTGTGGATGTCGAAATGACGTCCGGTCCTGCCAAACTATAAAAAATAAATTAATTTTGTGATTTTTACTTTTGACTTGAGTTTTCCAATTAAAAAAAAATCTATTCAAAAAGTGCTAAATGTGAGTTAAATACTATTTCTAACATTATTTAACTTAAACATTTTTATGAAAAAAATAATAAATTCCTTAAATAACTTTAATAGTCTACTAAATGGGGTTCTGATTAATGTAGTGAAGAATTTATCACAATTTAAAGGATTTTAATTATATTACCTACCTACAGAATTAAAAAAAAAACTAGAAATAAAATTTTATCTGTTTTAGAAATATTTTCCTCTTAGTGTCGTATTGGCTTCTCTATTTGGGTTAGATTATAAAATGCAGAAACTTCATAGCTTTTAAACTGTAGTTTCTTTTTTTATATTTTTTTAGTTTTGCTTGTATTTTAATGCAATTATTTTGTACTTTGAATGATCTTGAACTTTGTATGTCTCTGTAACGTATCATTTAAGATTTCAAAAAAAAAAAAACACTAGGTACTACCTTTTAACTCTTTCGAATCCACATAAAACATTAAAACATGAGGTCTTCTTATCACGATATTTATTGTCTTGATGCTGCCAGAGGACTTTTCTCATTCAGAACATCTTATTTGACCACTTGAAAAAAAAAAACAATTAAATTCATAAAATTGTAAAAATTAAATATTTTACGTTTGAGTCTACGTGTGACCCAAAGAACGCGAAAGGGTTAAAGTTTAAACTTTCCCCACATAAAAAAAAATACAGAATCTAATATTACCTGTCGGAAAAATATTGCTTTGATAATCTATGCTGCTCAATTTTTTTGTGTGAAATTATTAAAGAAATTATTATATATCATATTGACAGAACTAATTCACAAATAAATTAAATTGAGTTTATTATTCCAAAACAATATATTTAAAAGTCTTTTGTCCATTAGTTCCATGTAACCTCTGTTTTTTTGTTCAGTTATAAAAATGGTTAATTTTTAACGTCCCTTTTTTTTATTAAAAATTAACCAATTTAATTTAATTATGTAGTTTTAACTTTCAAAATTGTATTTCAATTGGCATTTTGCTTGTAAACATTTATTTTATTGTATTTAAATTCAAGCCTAATTCGATGAAATTATGAGGTTAGTTCTAGTAGATTTTTTCCTGACAGAAATTGTGAAATTTTTTTAAGAATATTTTTTTTTGAAAGTTGAATATTATTTTTACAGTTTTTGATATAAATTTTGTAATTCCTTTGATACGACGCATACAGAAGGCACAAATATTCAAAAAAATAGAAATTATATGAGGTTATATTTTGGTAAATTGTAAAAATAAAATGAAACGCCATTTTAGATATAAGATATGTATATGATACAAAAGTTAGTGCAAAAAAGTGAAGTTTTGTCAATTAATTGCGTCCTACGAGTTATATTTTGAGATATTTGTCCATTAGCAAATAATCATTATACAAAAAAGTAATGGTCGCTACGAAATTTCAACAATTGCGCGCTTACATCATGAAAGCACGAGGTCAACCGTCTACAATTACAATAACACCGACTCTTGGTGTTAAACAATACTAAATATCGTCTCTTGCAGTGCTATACTAAACGACGCTATATATGTATGTAGTACATATACATAATAAACGATATCTCGATAGACGTATAATATACAAAAGTCCTTGACAATGACTCGTTGATTGTGACTTTGAGATGATTCGTTTTTTTTTTGTTTTCTTAAATACACGAAAGATAATATTTTTCTTTTTTTATCTACTTTTATTCTTCGTGTAATATGTGATGTATATATAGCAGTATGGGGGAACTCTCAATACATTCCTGGATTATTCAGGTGGGAGAAGAAGAAGAAAATGAGGAAAAAAAAGATATAATTAATGGTGAATTCTTGCTGTTTTTCTTCTTCGTCTCACCAATATAACTTGTCTTGTTCTGTGTCTATTCGGAGTCATCATCTGTGAGTGAGAACTTATGACTTTGTGAGGTAAATTCTAATTAGCGTGTCGGCTGAACATTGCCATGTAGTGTCTGAACTCACAGACCAAATATGCCAATTGATTGGAATGACAATAATTTTTTTTTCTCTCTTCGTAAATATGTACAAAATACACTCCATCCTCCTCCAAAATCTTAATAAGAAAAAAAATCTTTTCGCTTTTCTGCCCATATTATTATTCTTCTTTTCAAAATGGAAGAAGTAAAAAAAAACACCCAAAGAAATCAGAAATAGGATCAACAATGGAGTCAATAACCTCGTTTTTGTCTCTCTAACCATTCTCGTTTGTGCGAAAGGTGTGTCGATGTTGGTGTGTACTTTCCTGGCAAAAAGTTCTCATCGCTAAGAAGAGTGCTTTCGCGGTCCATTTGCAGCTTTATACTTTAGAAGAGAGAAATCCCCAATGAGGAAATTATTATTCAATTCTTCAATCTCCCCGTAATAGAATGTTCTAAGCTGCGCAATCGTTGCTTTTCGTGACGGTCTAAAAGGAGACGAAAAAGGTTAGTTTTCTCAGTTTGAAAAACTGGTTCCTCTACTAGATTGATTCTTTGCGAATGAACTCTCTAAGAACATTCCGGTTTATCCAACCATCTAAAATTCATCGTTAGATGCGTCACAACGCAATGTTTATATTATTTGCATTATTCGAAAAAAAATCCCGATCCCAAGGACACAATTTTTTATTCTCAGTGTTGCGCTATGAAGGAAAATTCAGAATTCCCTATATTAGGTAGATTATGAGCAATTCTGTGTAAATGTACACTCAGAGAAATTGATGTGTTTTGAGATTTTATGTATTATTTTATGTAAAAAAAATGATAAATTAAATTTGTTTAGGAAATTTTTTTAAACAAAAAATTATTCATAAAAGTAAATTAAGTCAAGAAAATCGTTTTGTGTGATTGATGGGATTGATGATTCGCCAAACAGCTTTCCTATTTTTTTTCTCAGTGGGATCAAAGCTGAAAGACGGCAAAGATTTTCTCAAAAATGCAAACAATGACGTCACCTTATATTTTTTCTACGTGAATTTAAATCCAACTAATTTTCAGGAGAATTTAAACTGAAAAATAAAAAATAAAATCCTTTAACCTGAATCAGAGTTAAATTGACCTCTTTCTGCCCTTCCTTCAGATTTGTGGTCTACTTGAAATTTCGGTTAGAAAGAACTTAAATTTTTTAACTTGCAGATAAATAAAATTTTATTATTTGTAACTTTACAATTTTTCAGGCATCTACTTGGACATGAAATAAAATTAAAAAAAAACTTCCTTTTTAAAAGTTCGGTAGTTTCTGTAAAAAGAAATTATTTAAATAAATTCAGAATATGGGTAATTATAGATCTCTTATTGAATACCTGTGTACAATATTGAAACTTGCTTTTAGAGTTTGTACTCAATCAAGATCTTGAAATTTGAACGCAAGAATAATTCTCATCACAATAATTTTGGAAAAGTATTATGATGTCGAAAAAATATCAAAATACGCAGAAATATGCGTATAAATAGAAAATTCGAGAAATTTGAGCTTTATTCCAACACCTACCACACGTACCCCACATATTCGGCCAACAATTTCTCCGGTGTGTACAAAAATATCTGCATACAGGAGAAGAGCAGAAAGTGGTGATGTTTGTGCTGCAGATGGTTTGATTGATTGAGGTGAAATTAAAAAGAAGAGGTATGAAAAAAGGAAAACCTCTATTAGTTCATTGGCCACCTCTCTTACTGTTAATGAATTAAGAAGAAGAAGATGGGTAAAGCGAAAAGTTCTTCCTCAATGTTTTCCGCCTTTACAATGTTCTGCTTGGATAATCGACGCAAGCAACCCAAGAATTCTATCTGCGTGTCTTATTCAGGTATATTTTTAGTGAAGAGTCCAACAAATTCATTTTGCTTCATAGGGTGCGAAAGAGAAAAATAGTGTTAGAATTTTTTTTTTGTAATAAAATGTATACTCATTCATTTTTCTTAAACATGCTCATACCTCGGAAGTCTTGCTATGCCATCATTAATGTTGTTATTACATGGGTTTTATATATTATTTTAAAGTAAAAATATAAAATGTAGGAATGAAAAAAATGTATAGCGCGTAAGAACGGCGAATGCATGGTGGGTTCTATGTTGGAGTTTGCCAACCAATGGACTCTTCAACGTGAAAAAGTTTCGAGGTTCGTACGAAACAGTATGGGGGTCGTTGACTCACAGCCGATGACTTTTGCTGGTGTGCTGAAAATGTTCAAAACGACACCAATTTTCGCTCAAACTCTTGTGTGTAATCTTTAAGATGTTGATGATGAGCTCTTCTTCCAAAGTAATCCATTCTCTCTCGCTCTTCCTTACACACTCTTCATCATTCGCGTGAACAACTTTTTAGCAGAAATCTCTAACTATTATATTTTAACACATCAATATTTACGTGGACACTTTTATGAAATTCTAATGCTTATTTTCAACACACACACAGAATCCGATATTTCCTCATTTTCAAAAACCAATAGCTTGAAACATTTTTAAAGGCATTGAAAATCTTTTGGAAAAAAATTCTCTCTTTCTCTCTGTCTTTCCCTTTGACCTCATGATGTGTAAAAGAACCCACCATTAATGTGAAAGTCCACTGCATTTCAATGCAATTTTGCTGCAAAAAGCAATTAACCCGGACAAGGTATTCTGGGTATTCGCAAAAATTCTGCCTGATTCAAACCATGAAAATTACTTTCGGAAGTACAGATCACTTTGAAAATGAAATTTTATTGGATTTTAATTGCGTTTCTTGTCAAAAGTACTTCAAAAGTCCTCCCTTTTGGCATATTTTTAATCATTTTGACCATCATCTCAAAAGAAGCTATAAGCTCATGCACGCGCAACTTGACCTAAACCTCAGCTGCTCTGCAAGATAATATGAAGAATTTTCGTGTAACACAATGTAGGTTACATATTCCCATTGCCATCTCACCGGGGCGAGCGACAAAAAAAAAAAGAACAAACGATCGACAAGGTGTGAGAGGAACATTCCCACAACCGTTATATTTATTTATGCACTTTGACTCAACATGAGAAATATCTATTGACTGTCTCGACCGCAGCATAGAACGGTACTTTATAGTTGTTCAGATTGATCACTATGTTGATAATGCACACGAGAGTTGCTATGAATTGTGTGTTCTTTTTTTTTTGTTCCAAACAATATGGTCAGCTAAAGCAAGATGGATTTTTTTTAATACCAAGACAGTTTTGTCAATATTTAATTATTTTCTTGTGGTTTTGTTAATTAAATTCCCTCAAGAGAAGAGCATTCTTTTATATTTACTTTGCTCAATAGAATATTATTTTAGGTGTCCTCTGTGTAATAAAAACGTTTTCGCGAGTATTTGTTGCGTTTCGCGCAAATTTTAAATGTACTGGTAAGTTTCACTTACGGGCTGTGATTCTTCCTTCAGAGGTCAGTCCAAGTATGATATTTGATGAAGATTGAGGTGAAATGTGGCAGAAAATTCAAGTGTGTCATAAATTGGGGGTGGCAAACTCTGGGGAAGGCTAACTCGCGCATTGGCTGTGATTCCTGGCGCGAGTCATCCTTCCCCAGAGTTTGCACCCCCAATTTATGACACACTTGAATTTTCTGCCACATTTCACCTCAATCTTCATCAAATATCATACTTGGACTGACCTCTGAAGGAAGAATCACAGCCCGTAAGTGAAACTTACCAGTACATTCCCTTTTCTTAATAATCCATACTCTTCAGCTATCTATTAAACTTTGCATTTACATATATTTAACTTGGCCTCTGAAGGAAGAATCACAGCCCGTAAGTGAAACTTACCATGTACATTCCCTTTTCTCCTTAATCTGTACCATGTAGCTATATATATTTATATTTTACCGTTATATTTTACTTTGCATATGCTTTATATGTATATATAAAGCGCCCCGCTTCGCGGGGCGCCAAAATGTTTGAATTCTATTTTGCATTTTTATGTATCTATATACTTATATATGTATATATAAGGCGCCCCGCTTCGCGGGGCGCAGGATACCTACATATACTAGTATTTGTTCATACACTTATATTTATTTAAAATTTCAACATTCATTTACTACAAAAGCTCACATAATAAGATCTGCTCAAAATTAGATTAGTTGGAGCCAAAATATTATATGCTAACTTCAGAACGCTATATCTCAGGAACGGCTCGATAGATTTTCTTAAATGAGCTATCGTTGGAAAGGTCTTGATATAAGCTATAACATACTGAAGTTTAATTAAAATTTATGATCTAGTTTTCGAAAAGTTTGAGTTTAAAATTTTCGAAAATTTTGTTTTTGATTTTAGCGCCTCTTGCGGTCATTTCTCGAAGTTGAAATGTTCTAGACATTTATAGGGTTTCACGAAACCTTTCATTTGCGCTTGAGTTGATTAAAATTGGACTTGTAGAACCCGAGATATGACATGCCAACTTTGAAAGGCTATATCTCGAGAACGGCGACATAGATTTTCTTCATTTTTGGCATGGAGCTAGATAATATAGTCAACTATAACATACTGAAATTTCATCCAAATCTATCGTACAGTTTTCGAGATATTCATCGAAAACTAATCAAAAATTTTGTTTTTGATTTTTGGCCCTCTAGCGGTCACTTTTGAATTTTTGGATGTTCTAGAAAGTTGTAGGGCTTGCTGAGAGCTTTCATTTGAGCTTGAGTTGATCAAAATCGGTCAAGCCGTTCTCGAGTTATGGTCGATTTTCGATGAAAAATTGTGGCGGCCATATTGACTAAACGGCTTGACCGATTTTCGAAAATGAGGTATCGTTGGAAAGGTCTTGATGACCCCTACAACATACCAAAATTTCAGATTTTTAGCTATTACAGGGGCTGAGATATAGTGAAAACAAAATTTAGGGGTGTTCCAAAATGGCGGACGGAAGGGTGGGGGGGTGGATTTGACCTCATAATCGGATGTCTTCCACCCGATATATGAACTTTGCCGTTGACCGCAAGTCTCTATCTATCACCGTTCTCTAACTATTTAGCGTTATACCACGGACGGACGGACGGACGGACGGACGGACGGACGGAAAAATTTTTTGGAGCATACGTTTTTTGGAATGTGGGGACCCTAATTCGTGCTCATACCAAGTTTGAGCCCGATCAGACAACATTGCATTTTAGGTGGTACACAGAAGCTGTGCTATTCTTTTCTTCGAAAGAATCACAGCTAAAAGAGAAAAGAATGTTGGGGATAATCGCCTGGTATCAGTAGACTATGTACCAAATTTCATCGCGATCGGACCAACGGTGTAGAAATGCAAAACTGCACAGACGCGAAATCCTTTCTTTATTATATAGAAAAAGATTTGTTCTATATGATTCCCCTATACTTAAATATACCTTTTACAATTTTGTTTTGAGATCTTTTTACCTTGTTCAACAATTTATTACTTGCATATCCCCATATTGGGGCACCGTAATTTAGAATTTAAATTAAAAAAAAACGTACTTTCATTCATAGAAAATTCATTAATCAAATTAATTGTAATAAATCAAATACACAGACTGAGAGATATTATATTATTAGGAAGCGAAAATACTTTTTCCTCAGTGTTTCTGCACGTCCCTTCCAGTTCTTGCGAAGCAAAGTGAAAAAAAAAATTGCAATGTAAATTCTTTGAATTAGTCTTTACTGTAAAATGCCTAAAATGCACACCGTCAAATCACTTTTCCTGACAAGAAAGACTTTTGTGGTTGAGATGACCATATGCCTGCTCTTAAGTAGGTAAGATTTGAAGGAGGGTCATGGGGAAAAAAAGAAAGAGAAAAGAGTGACAGAGTGGACAAAAAGACTCTTCCTGTAGAAAGGATATGAGAGAATGAGGGAAGGGATGGCCATAGAAAAAAACTTCCCCATATTTAATCCCCCATCCAGCAATTGTTGTCCATTTTCTGGAATCCTTTCGTTTTGCATTCTTTCGGCAAAACTCACATTGATCTTCTCATGACGGACCTTCAATTCATAGGCTTTGCAAATGTCTCTTTTTTCTGGTAAAGGATGGCGTTTTTTTTGTTGTTTTGCTCGTTTTGCTCACTTTCCAGGGAAAGGGAAAAATGCATATTATGAAATTCATATTTTGTCTTTCAAATCGGAATAATTTTTTTTTCTACGGGAAGAGGTCCTTTTGTTATGAGGCATGTGCAGAGCGCTGCCTGAATTTCCTGGTATTTCTTCGTCACTCTCCATCAGATGCAACGGTTCCACCATTTTAAGTTTCTTTTCATAAAAGTTACATTCTTCGTGTCTCATAGGACTTCGCTTCCGTATAAACCCCTACATAAGGTTCGTATAGGAAGATTCCTCAAATTGTATATGTGTATATTATAACATGGGGATTTAATTTGATTACTCTGATCTTGAGGAATGATGAAAGAAAAAATTGAGTCAGTGTAGAGAAAAGAAAAAGAAATAATAAAATACAAATGTCTACATATAAGATGAGCACAGATTTAAAGTAGAAAAATGTACGACGAAGCTTTCGAGGTTAATGACCGACCTACTCAAGCGACTGCTACCTCGATGGTTCGACATTGGCTCCCAAGAGGGCACTGAATCCATTCGGAAAGAGAATGAATTCACACGCACGAATCGCGCTACGTGGATGATGGTGTGCACTTGCCTCGATGTTTCAGAGAGAGAAAATCTACCATGAATGCGGTCATCATCAAACATGAGACGCCCGTGTTGCACAGCTTTATAGGGCAGACCCTCTCTCTCGCTCTCTGTCATCTCCGATACAATTTTTCTTTCACATCTCGAAACATCTAAAATCGTTTTTTTCTTCAATTATACATTTTACGTTACCTTTTACACTACATATTTACCTGTATGCTATATATATATATATACATACATAAACCTAATGTATTTCTGGAAAACCATTCTGGTCCTTCTGCAATACTAAATTCACCAGGCGACCCCACTAGGCTATGTATATTGTAATCTATTGCGAAATTTTAGCGAATTATTTTGTACAATTTGTTAATCCTCACAACATTTTTTGATGAATATTAATCAGGTCATTTGTCAGGGAGAAAGTATGCTGCATTTTTTGCTTATGTTTTTTCTAATTATGGTTTAACAGGTCAAACTACTACCATCTTCTTCGTAATAAATAAATCTGAGAAGTCTGTTTGTTTGTGTGTGGCCTATGAACACCTCCGAAACGGCTGGGCCGATCGTGATGAAATTCGGTATAGAGACAGAGGGGTCAATACGAGTTGCAAACGCTATATGGGATTCTCCCCCTCCCCCACTAATATACGCTCCCGTATTATTTAGACCTGATGAAGGAAATAAAATTCACAAAATTGTTGTATAATGAAATGAAAGTAAATTAGAACAAAACACAAAGTCCCCATAAAAGAGCTTACAGTAAAGTTCATTTCCTTTGTATTGAAACCTTCGATTTCCTCGAAAAAAATATTCTCACTGGTGCCTGGGATGGAAAAATAGGTGGTAGGGCGCCTTTTGCATTTCCTTAATATTTTCTTTTTCCCAAAGGCTGGCATGTCCGTATGCCAGGGAAAATATTGATGCAGGAAAGTTCCCTGGAATTGAGGGGAGGACTGTTAGTTTGAAATTAATTTCCATGGTGCGCCTTCATTGATCACTTTTCGGCGCAAGCGAGAGTGTAACTTTCCTCCGTGGAAAATGGGAGTATTTTCTTTCCAAGGATACACCAATCATTTTTTACAAAGCTTTGAAAGAGTTAATTATTCATGGATAGATAAAATGCTTTCACAGATTTATCGTTAAATATAATTAAACAAATTTATTGTAAGGTCTTGCATCCTTCTAATTTGTACAGACTTTAATAAGGTTCTTTATAAGAAAATTATTGTTTTACGATATATTTTTTTATATAACTTATAAAGCATCCCAAGACATTATTGTAAAATGCTGGAAAATAACTAAGAAAAATTAAGCTCACTTTGGTGTGGCACAATATTACATGGTAATGTATGTCAAAGTTCCATGAACGGAGCGCTTTTTCGTTTTTCATTGGGAATATCGTGGCTAAACGGGATGAGTCGGGAAAGAGGAGAAAACATTAAGGGTGTGCTCTCGGTTTTCACTTGTCTGTGGTCATGGTGACGTCGACGTCGCCAGCGAGCGTCAGGTTCATGACCTCTCCAATAGCTACATCCAGTGTATAGGTTGCGAAGCTTTTCCAACACACAAAACCCTCGTCGTTTGGCTGCAGATAGAGTTAGAAAATCGGGAGCATTATGTGATAACATTAATGCTTCGTCAGCTCACAGTTGGGAATTTTTCCGAAAAGAAAAAAAAAACTCCCTCTGCCATTTTAAAATTAGGCTTATTTTTTTGCTAAATAACTTTTCCTATGCAGGGTGGCGCACTGTGTGTGGAAATATTGATGTTTTAATAGGGTTCATTGGCCCTTACAATACTTTCGCTTTTAATCAATAACAATTTGCTTATCTGGCTGGATTATAAAATAAAGGCAAAAGGATGTGGTTGAAAAATTAAATTCGTCCTAATTAACTACTTAAGATTTTATAAAAATAATTTTTCATTTATATTAATAATTTTGTAATTTCGAAGGAAAAGTTGCTAACTCCCATATTTTTTTGGCTTTTAGGATATTATATTTTATTTAAATCAGGAAAAATAAAGAGTAGTTAGTTAGGAAAATAGGAATGCAATTTATAGAGAAACAAGAATTTATTTTGGCAGAAAATATCAAAAATTTTCCTTAGTTTTGCTATACTTCAGAATAAGTTTATCTTTTATATTGCTTTGTTTAAAAAGATCAAAATTTTATAATATTTACACCTTTAAAATATAATTTACGTCATTAAAGTAATTAAATTCTATGTTGATATTTCAAATTTGAAGAAAATAAAATTATTTGAAATTTTCTTGAAGTTACAAAACATTTCAAAACAAAAAATAATCTCTTACCTTCTTTCACCAATTTATTCTACATTGCTATTTCTTGGGTTAAAAGCTCCCAAAACACATTAGGTAATATTATTAAGTAAATATTCAAAAAACTCCGCGATATTTATTCGTATTTACAATTTTTACAATCATTTGAACAATTTTTCAATAAGATTTAGTTTACATGACTTCTTTTCAATGTCTTAACAAAATCATTTTTAAACGAAAAAAGATTTTATCCTCCCTAACGTTTCAAAGTTCATATTGCATTATTGATTTATAAAATAAACTTTGCAATTTAATCTTTCAAATGTTCAAACAATGTCGTCTTATTATCTCATCCCACATTTACTAAATGGATTGCTTTTGTACAATTTATTTGTTTTAAATTGAATTTCTTTTGAGAAATGTGAGAAATATTTAAAAAAAATTAAAATATATTAATCGTCGTGTGTAAAATTCTGGAAGCTTTTCGTGCTTTTTCATGAGTTCTCCTATATACAATAACCCAATGTTTGCTGTGTGTAGTTTTAGTTTTTTCTTACTCAAAAAAGTTTTCCGGGTAAAATCCTCCCGGTTTTTTTTAAAGTTTTTGAAGAGAAATTCTGGAACTTTCTAGTGCAATTTGTTATGATGGCTATCAAAAGCTTTTCATTTGAAGGGATTAATCGGATTAATCGCTATAAAATTTGTAATAAATTGATGAAATTTTCGTTTACGGCGCTCCAAAAAAGGGGTTTGCATGCTGGGAGGAGGGTGGCCACCCATTTCGCGGAGCGAGTTTAGAGTGCATCGGTGTGTTGGTTTGAAAATAGAAGCTTTCGCGCTGGTAGAAGGCATGCGCCATAGAATGCAAGTCGGTTGTTTTTCCTCTTTGAAAATCTCACACTTTTCGTCCCCAAACGTGAAAATTTTATCATGGGGCTATCATAGTATGTGTGCATGATGTGCATTGTGTAGGACAAAGAGAGAATAAGAGAGTGAAAATGAGAGAGGAACCTTGCTCAGCACAAAGCAAGCGGGTGTTGTGTTAGGTCAGAATCAGTCTCGCGAGCGTCGTTAGAATATGTCTCATGTGCAACTTTGAAAGCTGCACTCGGTATATTCTCCTATATAGTATGTGTGTTCTCTCGCCGCAGAAAATGTTCTATCGTTTAGTTCTCCGTCAGCTCTGAGGAAGACAGTCCAGATTTGACAAAAGCTCACACACCAAATTCATTCAGCCTCAGCTTTTGCAAAAAATAAAACAAGAAAAAAAAATAAGAAAGAAAAAAAGAAAAGAAAAATTCACCAAAGGGAAGCGAACGCTTTTTTTTTCAAAATTGAGATAGTGATAGAGTTTTAAGGAAATAAGCGGGTGAAATAAAATTCTTCAGAAATGATATGTAATTGTCTATATATGGAGAGGAAAAATAAATAAAAAAAGCAATTCACACGGGAAAATTTATCAAAAGAATAAAGTGCAAAGTGTGAAGTGAAGCGCGATAGTATAGTGAGAAAACCCAGAAGTGACCTTGCTGATAAAGAGTCAGCATAAAAATCTAAGACTCATAAAAATATTTAATATATATATATATATATATATATATCGGCACTGCACAAGTGAAACCATATACTCTATTGTGACTTGACTTGTTAATAGACTTTCAGCGATGAAATATATGACGGTTTATCTCGAAAAGTGAATATAAATGCACAATATTCTAGACTTTTTTTTCTCTCTTTTGAAGATTATATCTGCCCCTCATACTGATAATTTTCCTTTGATTTTTCTTTCACACTTCTTGCATTTACTGAAGAGAGTGTTTTTTATTGAACTTGGCATTTAAGCACCTTTAGGAAACCCCCCAAGGTTCTCCAACACTTGAAGCTTTAACGGGGGTTCTTATTTTTAGATCAAAATGTCTGTTTCATACTTTAAATATTTACTTTTTTTTTAGGAAAAATGTTATAAGTTGCGCTTTATAAATAAAACTTAAATCATCATAAAATTAATCCGCTTTTCAAAAAATAAGTTTATATTCTGGCTATCAGAATTAAAAATTCATATTAAAAAATTTTATGATTTTCTTGCTGATTTTTTTAAAGATATAGTTTCAAAATATTTCAGTTGAAAACTCTTGTATTCACAATAGGTGTGGCTCTGATAACTGGCAATGCAAAATAATTAAAAAGCAAAACCAAACATGAAGTTTTCTATCTCAAAATTTTTTTGATTATTTTGTAGTAGGTATTTAAGATATAAGTTACGATCAAAATAAATTATATTTAGTAGGTACCTAATACTTTTTTAAATTAATTCTGAGAGCAATATATTCAATTATATTTTAAGATGAAACTAAATGTTTATTAACTTAGTTGATTTATCTATAAAACTTTTAGTAAAAGAAATAGAATTATTAAATTTATATTCAATATTTTTTTTTGTTTTTTTTTTTTCAACACAGAACTTCAAAAAAAACTGAATTCAATTTTGTTTGATTATCTATTTAAAAACACCACGAAAAAAATCTTTAGTGCATAATCTTAAACATTCTATATTACAAGGAATGCATTAGAGTGTTTTAATACTTTAAAGAAACCAAGTTTTATGGGGAATAATCAAAGAGACTAGAAATTAGGAACAAAGTGGTATAGAATATTTACTACAATAAATAAAAACCTTTAATAAAAATTTCAAATTCATTTTTAAATTATTTATTTGAGAGGAAAGAGTTCTAATTAATCTAAAATATAAATAATGTTGAAAATACAGGTCATTATCCATAAATATTGATAAAATCTTTCTTTGTATAAATATTTGAGAAATTACTTAATAAAATTCAAATTGATTTTTTTCTTAAAGTTTTAGCTATGATTCTTCCTTCAAAGAAGCTTTAAAAAAAAGTTTTTTTTTTAAATTTAGATAATAAAAGTTATTTTGTGTAAATTTAACTAATTTTTTGAGTAAAACAATATTAAAAAATATATATATGGAAAGTTTTTCTATTTTATTATATTTTTTTTATTAAAATCTAAAAAATGATTTTAATAAAAAAATATAATAAAATAGAAAAACTTTCCAAGTACCTACATATATAATAATGTGATGGGATATTGCAAAGTACTCTTGGAGTTATTTTCGCGTAAATGTCCCTCATTCAGATCTGCCTGCCACTAAACGTCTTCAATATGTTGCTAATAGTTTTCCAATACATGCATATTTAATGCATCAAATTTTTCAAGCATTTATATTCTCTTTTTCCTTACACAAATGATTTGCAAGAAAATGTGTTTATCTTTCTACATATATAGTGCAATTCCAACGAGATGCAGAGAAAAACTTTTGTCGGAGCAGCCATTTAGTGGTGATGAGTAAATTTTTGTTGTGATTGAGGGTGTTGAAACAAAAGCTCACACAGCATCATATGCAATTTGTATTCAAATGAAAAGTGAAAAGCCAAAATGGCCGCGCGGAAAATACGAGTGAAAACCGGTAATAGATTATTATTGCGTTCCACGGCAATTTTCAACTGGATTTTCTTGTGAGAAAATTTCGCGAAAATTTTTTGCGGAAAAAAATGTGCAAAAAACCCAAAAATTGTGAAATTTTAGGATATTTTAATGCAATAAGTTGAGAGAAGGATTGCGAAAAGAAAAACCACCAAATTCCGCCAAGAGTGAAGAGAAAAATTTTATTTTTTCAACCGCCTTTTTCATCAATCGAATCCCGGGTGGAAAATCAAGATGGAGGGGGAGTTTGAATACGTAAGTTTGCCGTTGCTTACTGAACTTTGTTTATTCTACGGGCCATTCTTTTCTTTCTTGCTATGGAGTTTACTTTATATGTATCCCAGCTAACACATAATAACTTTGACTTTACTTACTATTTATTAACGTTATAATAACGTTAGATTATCGTAAAAAATGGTCAGAATTTCGTCATTAGCTTACTAAATTCTAACGTCAGAATAACGTTATTATTTGGTAAGTAAAGTCAGTAAAAATTGAGGCATTTTTAGTCATTTTTCAGAAATCAAAGTTTTAGTCATTAAAACATTACAATTCTATTTGTAGATGATCAAAAAGCTATTAAAAGACGTTTTTGCTTCATTTACTTCAATTTTTTCGCATAAATTCAATTTTTTGTGTAAACGTTGGAATATCGTCAGAAATAAGTCATTAAAGGTCAGTGAGATGAAAAATCAATCATTTTTTCTATCATCAAAAACTAATTAAAATGGCATATAAATGCATTAAAATGATTGTTTGAAAGAGAGCAAGTAGTTTTAGAAGCTTTTTTGAGCATAAGAATCTCATTTATTATATAAAAATATACTTTCAATTTCTTCCTTGAGAACGTCAGTATACCGTAAGAAAGCACAAAATTTCTGACCCTCCATCAACTTTGGCGAAAATTCCTGCCGAAATCTCAACGTCAGAATACCGTAAGTATACTTACCCTCCACCAACCTTTGGTGTTGAGGGAGAGACAGAAAGAGAAAGACTGCGTGGGATATTTCTTTTTTGTATTTCTGCACTCTTCTTTTGACCTTTGACAGGCGTTTGTTTTGGTTTAGGTTTTTCACGATTTTCTCGAATAAATCAATAAAAATGAGCAAAATGATCAATGAAATCGTTAAGGGAGATCATAATGAGGGTGCACCAGGTCTTGTTCATTAAGAAATTCGTCATTTATTGCCGCAATTTGAGTATTTCGCGCATGTCATATAACAATAGGGAAGAATGCTTATGCGAGTGACCAAGATTGTACGTAGGTGCCTTGGAAGACCATTTCAGAAATTCCCTAAGAGGAAACAAGCGTTCAAAAAGGGACATCCAAACGTAAGGAAATCCGCATAGAATTTCTTAAGATTCAAACGTAAACCTATCTCGTGCACAAAATTAAGAATATAATTAATCTGTTTTCTTTTCAATAAAAAAGATCACAAAAATATTTTTTTTCTATTAGACCCATAAGATCATTTGATAGAAATGATTTTTATCAAATTCTTGCAATATTTTCCTACAATTTATTTCAAGTTTTTTTTTCTAGAATAAGAGAAAAAATACATTAACGTACATATAATTTATTGCATAAACTTTAATTGCCAAATCTCACATTTTTCTTTTCAAAATAAATATTTAAGGTCCTTAAAAACCCTAAATTATTCCCAGGTAGGCAATTTAATTGCCCTTGTTTTGCAGTTTACAAGGGTTGCTCTCCTTATCTCTTAAATGTTTATTGCAGGCTTGCAGGTCATAATCCGTATAAGACAAAATGTATTAGGCTGTTTTCATTTTGGGTACACACTTTTAAAGAAATATTTCTGAGAAAATGGGTTCAGGTAAAAACTTGGTTTCCTTGAAGATTAAGTAATATTTAATTTGATCGCATTTAATATGTTTTCGTTTTACATAAAATAATTTACTGATGCACACTTTGCTTTTTGATATACAAATATATGATATCTATTTAAAAATATACCTAATAAAATTTATTTAAAAAAAGCTCTTTTTCCTCTACATAATATATCATTTATCTGTTCATTTTAACGTTTCGGCCAAATACAATATATGTGACAAAAATTTTTAAGCTACGAGATATGGCGTAGATTTAAGTGTCCGGGAGTATCAATAATTTTTATAGCGAAATTCAGGATATTTAATTGCTTTTGAATCAAGCCGGGTCAGCATTTTAAGCAATAGGAAGGATGTCTAAGACATTTTAAATGAGTAGTAAAGACAAAATCTTTTTTCTATCATCAGAAATATTTCAAAAATTTTTATAAAAAATAATTAATTTTTAATGAAAGGTCCATTTTAGGTTCTTTTTGACTTATTTGCGACGGTAAAGTATTTCGGCATATAAATTTGAGATATAGGAAATTTCGAAAAAAAATTATAAATATTCCTTGTAAAATATACCATATTAATAAATATGGTATATTGGTAGGGAAATAGAGAAGACACCATTATCCTATGCTACCATGTATGCTAGAGAGAGAAATATGTTTGGGAATTTTTTTTTGAGATGCCATGTCAAAAATTTCCCTTTTTGGTCTCAAATTTTAAAGGTCAGTACAACGTAAGAAAAAGGTCAGAAATTTCTTCCAACAACGTTATTCTGACGGTGTACTGACTTTCAACGTGGGTCTTTTTTATTCCCCATTATCACGTAAAATGACTTATTTTTAACGAATAATCAACGTTATTCTAACGATCATTTTCGGCACATTAGACCTTATAATGACCTTTGGTGCCGGCTGGGATGCTACATGTATGTATATACCTCTGGGTAACCTCACCCCTTGAACTGCAAATAAATTGTCTTGCGCAAAGTGCATTTTTCAAGGTTACGACATAATGGTCTCCCTCCCACGAAACTTTTAGTATTTCCTCAAAACAAAAAAAATTCAATAAAAATCACCGCATTTTGCAAATCTTAAAATCACTTGTGATTTAATACTGAGGATTTTACAGATCAAATTGCTATCGTAGAATCACTACAATCTTTCTAAATGAACAAGAAAACAAAATTTCCCAAAAATATTGTAGGTATATTACGTATATAACTCTAGTATAAATGCAAACTTGAGTTCCTCCATTTTGCAACTTAACAAATATTATTATATTATTAAATTCTCGCACCCATACAGATTAATGGTGCGAGATGATGTGGGTGGGATGTTAAAATACAAAATGAAATTAAAATTGAACATGTATGCTGTGAAAATACGCAGTTAGTTCGCGTCCTTGATCTTCACATTGCTATGTGTATAATAATTTAGTAAATATGAAAAGCGAATCTGTGTTTTATATTCACATGCTAATTGCGTCTAAGTCTGTACCTATACCTTCTAAATATGCTTAGACTTACATATATGGCAAGAGAAGAGTTTTCAACTTCTAAACACGTGAGAGAAAAAAAGAATCATTCTCGATTTCCTCATCGAGATTCATCTCGGAAAAACTCACAGCAGAATGTATTAAAGAGAGAAAGAGAAAAGCTTTCGGTCTTTTCTGATTTCATATCTTTCCATTCCTTTTCCCCCGCACTCCTACTATCAATAAATTAGTTTTCAATTAATTACACACAGTGTTGCAAGGAAGATATACTCATACATTCATTTCATTTAACTAAACTGGAAGTAAACGATACACTATATTACAGTTCAGTATAAACCAATTGGAACAATTTAATGAATTCCCAAAAAAACTTGAAATTTCTCTTAATTCTTAAAGCATTTCCAGCGGCCATTTTTCAAAGTTGTATTGTATATAGAAGATTTACCAAGACCTTCAATTTAAGTCTAATTTGATTGAAACCGGTAAAGTGGATTTTATGTTATGACGAAGAAAACTTTGTCTTGCTTAGGCTGATTATTAAGGAGTTAACGGAATTTTAAAATAGAAGAAGGCAGACATTTTGGATGAGGAAATTTTAAAATCCCTAATTTTAAATCCACAAAACTACAGGTAGAAAGTCTCTAACTCTTGCTGTTTCTATTCTTTAAATGAAAATGTTTTAGATAGGTACAATAAGTGCTCCAAATCATTTTTTTTCATCAAAATTTTTACATAGAGTTTTGTTCAAAAAGGGCTTACACAAAATTTGATTCTAATCTGAAGGGGTCTGATAAAGGAAACTAAGATATGAGAGAAAAATGAAAAGTTTATCAAGCAAAATTGAACTGAAAACCAAAATAGGTAAACATAAAGTAGGCATAAAGTATGTGAGTTGATCTCCCCTTTTGCAAACTGTGTAAATAAAGTGACTCAATTGAAATTGTTGCATTGCACTTGATCTTGATTTGCTGCAATATCACTTCGCAAGACGACGAGCAACGTATCAGCGGACAGGGCATCAAGTGCATGGCGTTCGGTGTCATCGTCACACATATCAAGTCAAAATTGTAAATGTATTTTTAATATTTTTCAATTTTTTTGCAAATGCAAATGGTCGTCTTTGGGCGTTGCATCAACACGTGATTTGCTAATCACTCTCACACTTAGCATTAGGGAGTAATCTTGACTTAATCTAACGTGTGACAGTTATGTAAAAGTTAGAGAAGATAATATGAATTTGACCTTATACAGTCTTACAATACATTTTTTATTGAGCTCAATACTTTTTTTGTATGTATTATGTATATTTGTATCTCATCTCATACCTCTTCAAACAGTATAAAACGTGACTAATTTTAAGAATAAGAATTTAGCACAGTGCAAATAAAGAATTTGGTTTTTTTATCTTATACCTATAGATTTTGCATTTTCCTAATTTTCCTGAGAGATCGTTTTTAACAGTTAATTTTTTTAAGCAAGAACTTTCAATCAGATTCATCGTCTGCGTGAGGGGTCACATTGAGGAATAAAATACACTCGCTTTCAGCATTTTACGTTCACACTTTTGCGTCTGTCATACATTTGTGTAAATAAAGTGCATTCAGAGATAATGCGCATAGAGTTGGTTCTGTCTGTATGTAAAAACACATATGAGCGCGATTGTGCTATTAGCCAAAATATCACGGAAGTAGCATTTGAAATTAATCACAGGTTTCACATAGAATAAATACTTGTGTGAGAGAACTATTGCAAAACATTAATCTTTACGCAATGGCAATTTAAAATGCATCAAAGATCAAGCACAAATTGTCAAATTAATTTCCTACCAAAACAGTAAGTATTTATATCTGTCAGCTTTATTTTTAACGTTTTTACCGTTATTTGAAGGTGTAAATAGTAAGAAAAAAATCTGAGCGTAACACAGACCGCTTCTGACCCCAGGAAAAAGATGTCTAAAAATGTTAACTCATCGGCTTGCAATTCCTTTACGTTTTCAAACGAATTCCCCTAATATCACTTTGAACTTTTATTCATACATTGAAAGTTTGTAAAAATAAAAATACTATTATTGTTCTGGCGGTCCTACATGAGAATGGAGGGTTGAAAAAAAATCTATATTGAACTAAATTATGACCTCAATGTTTTTAATGTTATTTTGACTAATTACAATAAGCTTTGATAAATAGTTCCACTAAAAATTTATGTCTATATTGATCACTTTATTAATATTTTGTTTAATTTATAAAACCGCAAAAAAACGAAATATTCAAAGTAATAATTAAAACATTAAAATATCAACATTTTAATCTACAAAGATTATCATTCATTTCCGATATTTGTTTTTATTTTCTATTATAGTATTTTAAAATTGGATGATTATTTGTTAAAATAAATACCCCCTGTATGAAGGTGTAAAGGTTTACTTATAAATTGTAAATGGGATAATAAATAAAGGAAGATTTGAAATGTGCTAATTAAAATATATGTAATTCAATCATAATTTACAAATTTATTAATCATAACTCCTATCCATCCGTGTATCATCAAATTAAATATGCAAACAAAATGTGTCGAAGGAAAAAAACAGATTAGAAAATTGTGGCAGTTTTCACGAAAAGGCGCTGAATTTTGCATAATAATCGTACGATGATCTGCAGGAAAAAAATAAATGTGCGGAAAACCTTGAACACTTGGCATCTAAAAATAAATAATGTGCCACAAGAGAGTATTTTCTTGTATTTAATGCACTCTTGACTTGCACTTGCTTTGAGAAAATTTTCTTACCACATAAGAAATGAGAGTTTGGGAGTCAAGGACATACATCTAATTGTATTTCCTCGTACGGGCTATAAATAAAAATTCTCACGCAAATTTCTTTTGTTGCCCACCTAAAGTGCATCGAATTCGAGGATAAAATTAGAAAATATATACGCTCCTTTTTTAAACTAATTTTTTGGGAATTGATTTTTTCTGATTTATCTATGAAATACAATTTTCTATAAAGGTCACTTATACAAAAAGCGAGTTGTTCTTAGTATGGATCTCGTGGGAAGTTTACCTGATTATTCATTAGAAATAAATTTAAAACAAAAATAGTTTTCTGTGCATAATTGGGAAGTGTGAAAATACATCGGAAATCTCGCAAAGTAATAAATTAAAACTGTACGTACTATTGGGAAATTTTCATGCGACTTTAACCTTGCACCTAATTATAAAGATGCACCACACAAATCACCAACTCGTGAATACATTAAGGCTTTCGGATGTGTTAAACACATGTATCGATATGTAGTGTAGACTTGTTATGCACACTCCTGTCTAAAAAAGTTGGGTCATTTTTAAAGCTTTTTTGTGTATTTTTTTTTGTTTCAATTTTAACACTTGAAGAAACGAAAATTATTTAGTTAGTTAAATTTAATTAAAATGTTGTTTTTAGATTGCGAAAAAATATGAGACAAAAACGTTCTTGAAGAATTAACTGAAAACGAAAATTTTTTAAAACAAAAATATTATTTTTTATTTTGAAAAATTATTCTAAACATACCTATTGATAAAATAATTTTTAACTTGTTATATTTTATAAAAAATAGATAAGATATAAGACGAAAAAGTGAAATTGGAAAAGCGTAAAAGTTTCCTGTGAATTCGAGTAAAATGGACGCTTCCGTGGGAAAGCGTTGTGCAAAAAGGCTTGGCGAGGGTGTGGTGGTACTGTGAGAGGGTAAGGTATGAGCGTGCTTTTGCAATTTTCCGGAGCGCGCCTGTATATGGAAAGTTCTTCCTGGTTTTTGGTCAAAAGGAAAATGAATTTGGGCGATTTTCACTCTTGCGGGGCGCGATTGTTGCCGAGACGGTGCCCAAGAGATGCACTCGGAATGCAACTGCGCATACAAGCAGTGCCGCCCGGCCAATGCAGCGTCTGTCTGTGTGCCGGAGTTGTATGTCTGTTTGGCTGCTGCATAACTGGGTCAGTAGAGAAATACTCACCGTTTACATTCGATCAATATGTGCTTTCTCGCATGCACCTATATACACAACAGTAGTTAACGTACATCATGGTGTCGATTTTCGAAGATTGGTCCTATAGGCTAGGAATATTATGTTTTGTATTTCTCTTTTTCCACATACTATATGCATTTTTTTCATGCGATATCGAAATTTTCCTGCACCTTGCAAACGCGAGAGCATAAATGTCGACATCCCATCTTGTTTAATTGTATGTGCGGTGTGCAAAATACAAAAGCTCAAACGATCCTTTTGCGATTTTCCCGCGAAGTTGCAACGAAAGCTCACGCGCGGAAGCTTCTTTATATGTATGCGTGAGAACTTTTGGGATTTGGGTGCTGTACTATGTAGCTTATATGAATGTGTCGTATGCAGGAAAAGTGCATACCTTGCACTCTCACTTCCTGGCACAACTACACTGCCCCTTCAATATGCTAAAAAAAAATTGTGTGTAAGTTAACAAGGAAGTTCAAAAGTGAAGGAAAAGCTCTCCGGTTCTTTCGAGTAGGCCACCATATAGTCACACCGTTTTACTTTGTGCAGTTAATTGGCAAATAAAAGAAAACTTCACCAACGACACGGAGGAAAGTGCACGGACATACTTTATTGATAGAGAAGAGGTGCAGTAGTAGCATGGCCTCAGTCAATGCCTCTGCCATTGTCAATTGTGCAACTACAGGCAGTGGATGTGTGTGAAAATCTCTTTTGCTGAGGCTTGCAATTGCGTCACAATTTATATATAATCGCAACATACATATGTATGTACTTACGTACAATATTCTACTTTGAATCTCCTTTGAACGATGTGCTGGCACTCTTGAGGAAGTGTGGCCTTCGCAGCATTCGATGACGCTCTCTCTCTGGCAATTTTGCAATTTAAACCATGAACTTGTATTACTTTTCTGAGGTAAAAGAACTCTCATTGAGGCAAATATTTTACCCAAAGAGAATTTTCTGTGAACTTTGAGAAGTTTTTAATTCATTTGAATTAATCCTTGAACATAAATTGAACGATTTTATCAATGAATCTTTTGAAGAATCATAATTTCTTTATTTTTCACAGGAAGAACTTCATCCAGGCTTTGTATCGTCGATACCGCCGCCGCACGTGATGATGAATGGTTCTGTGATAGTTTCAACAAAAGGTTGTTCAAGTGCATCTACCATTCCGTCGTTGCAAGAAAACATGGAGGTTTCGAGTCCTTCGCCAAGTCCAACGCCGGGTAACAGTCATCATCATCAGCAGCAACAGCAGGAGTACGACGTCACGCGCATGCGAGAGGAGGACTTTGAGCGCCTAGCTGTTTACATTGTACCCGATGTACCCTGCGAGCGAGGTGTCGCAAATAGGGCCGAAAAGACCCTACCCCGTAGTTTAACGCTTAAACCATCCTTAGTCCTTTCAACACCAAATGTGCCGGTAAGAACACCACAATTTTCCCCATTTTCCATATGTAACCTATCAATAAATTAACAAAAAGGTAGATAACTAATATATCAACATGCATTTGTAGACTGAAGGTGTTTGGAGTACGGGCGTTATACCGAGGGGAACAAGATTTGGCCCCTTCGAAGGCATACCTACCCCGAATTTTCCAAGCGACAAAAGTTCATGGCGGTACTTCTGGAGAGTAAGTTCAATATGGAATGTTAGCAAAATTGAAAGGAATTTTAAACATAAGCACTGTACAGATTAAACTTTCAAGATAAAACCTTGCATGAAGTATTTACATAATTTTTTATATTTTTTTATAAATTATATAAAGAAGTCTTGTTGTTTGAGGAAGGATTTAGCCTAAGTCGAACGCACCATAATCGAAAATAATAATTTAACTATAGATTTACGAAACAATTTTTGATCAGTTTTAAATAACAGTTTTAATGTTTATTGTTTACAAATTATGTCGGACCTTAAACGCTTAAAGACCATGATTACTAAGAAACTTCATAAGATTCACAAAAAATACATTTCTATGCAATAAAACGATTCATTCTTACATATACAATTCCAAAGAGTCTGATTGAAGCATTTTTTTACCCTGACTGTAATATAAAAAAAATCATTTTGTATGGAAATTATGAATTATATTTTTTCTTTTTTTAAACCTTTTTCCGAAAAGTCATATAACACTGATATATTATATCAGTAATTATCGTTCGTTAGATTATCCTGGCAAACATTTTGTTAATTTCAGTTAAATTAATTTTTATATTTGTACATAAATTCTGTTTAAAATAACTTTACACATCAACTGCACCAATAGAAAAGAAAACTGCGAGAAAACAAAAAAAAATTAGCTATAATTTAAATGGAGAAATGTAGGATATTATACTAACATTAAGCCTATAATTTCTTTCCAAACTGATGGAACTTCTGTGCCAGTTAATATTGTAGTATAATTTACATTCTATCAAAAATTCCTAATTAGTTTTCTTGACACAAACACTGCTTAAAATTATATACTTAATATAGTGCTTCAAAAATTAATTACACACACCCTCTGATCTTTAAGCAATCCTGGGATCTAACAATCTATCATACTTTTAACATGACGCAAAAATTCTCTTCTATTTTCATGTTACTTCAGGTGCAGGGTACAAGACATGTTACATATGGGAATATAAAGGTACTTTGAATGGCGCACAAAGATGTTTTCTATAAATGCAACATATATTGTTTCATTATGTAAAATTCATAAAATAATGCAAAATTAATTTTCTTCAAAAACAAAAAATGTAGATATTCAAAGATGCCGACTTCTATTATCTGGATGGATCAGATACAAGTCACGCGAATTGGATGCGATACGTGGCGTCAGCGTATAGCTTAACCGTTATGAATTTAGTAGCATGCCAACATCAGGAGCACATATATTTTTACACAATTCGTGATATCATGCCCAATGAGGAACTGATGGTGTGGTATTGTCGTGATTTTGCCAAGAGACTGGGGTACGATGTCGATCCGGAGAGGGCAACGTACAGCATTGCCAAGGAGGAGACAATGAAGAAGGCATACGGGGTACAAGCAACACCCGTTCATCCGGAAGTTGCCTACAATCACATGAAATTCGTCATGGGCTTCCACATTCCACGACGTACGCCGACACCGAGTCCGTCGCCACCACCACCCACCGCTCAGAGACAGGTCCACCAAACAGTTGTGCATTTACGGACAGAGGGAGCGAGAGAGGCTAATGCTGCACTTGGGAGAGACCAGTCCCCACTGCGGGAGGGGTGCAAAGAGAAAGATGCCGAATCACCTGTGAGTCAAGTTGGCAAGGATACAACGTATGAGCACCAACTTACACCGACTGATGGATCTGTACGATCTGACGAAGGATACCACAGCAATGGGTACCACGATGATGGCTTTACACCGCCTGAAGACTCAAGCGACAGCGAGAGTGAAAATAATTACGTGTTAGACTGTTCAAAAAAGACTATTGCACCTAAGGAGACCACCGTGATCACACTCAAGTCCGATGTAGCGGATAAGAATGAGTATAGAAAAGTTAAGATGAAAATGCCACTAAAGTATGAATTTAAAAACAGTAAAGGTGTCAAGGTGCCACCAAATACGGAGGTGGACAAGGAGACAGCACAGCCCAAAGAGACTGCACCTGAGAAGGCAGGTGGTAGTCCGAAGAGGGTCGTTACACCGGCGACAAGTACTGTGATCGTCTTGGATTCGTCGCCACATGCCGTTGTACCTCTAATGAAGCCCTTCTACGAAGCTGAAACCACATCACCACCCCCACCAGCCACGTATTTGCGATACACACCACCTAGTTCTAGCATTTTGGAGACAATTCTGACCGGTAACCGGCCCGATGAGTCTGTGAGGCGCCAACCAAATGCCACACCACCACCGACATCACCCACGGAGATGGCCTATTCTTACAAAAAGTCTCAGCGCTACGGGAATGCATGTAGCCCAGATTCAAGTTCAAACCTCCAGAGTCCTATTGCGGTGACGCAAATAACATCCGCTGCTCAAGCACCGAGGTTCACAACGGTTGCACAGAAAGAACCCTCACCACAACCGTCAACGCTAATCTACTCAACAGGACAGATACCTATGACTACGAATGAGAGTTCCCGATCTCCTACTTATACCTACGGAATCTATTCTGGGACTGGCAGCAATGTCATCACGCACACTCCTACATCTCCATACTCCCCACATGAGGGACAATACGAGCGATTGGCAGGAAGCCATTCCTTGACATCTTCTCCAGGGCTCATAACTTTACAGAATGGCAATCAGATTCAACTATCGCACCACCTTATGACCCCACTAACTCCACTCCAACAACTCTCACCTCACCGGGTGTCGCCGCCGTGCAGCATTAGTCCCGATGGGATGACATACACGAGAAGCGGTAGCCCCCTAAGTCCTAGCTCACCTGGTTCCCGGGGCTACCGAAGCCTTCCCTACCCGCTAAAGAAGAAAGACGGCAAAATGCACTATGAGTGCAATGTGTGCTGCAAGACTTTCGGACAGCTATCCAACCTGAAGGTACACCTGAGGACGCACTCGGGCGAACGCCCTTTCAAGTGCAATGTCTGCACAAAATCCTTCACTCAACTGGCTCATCTGCAGAAACACCATCTCGTACATACGGGCGAGAAACCCCATCAATGTGATATATGCAAGAAACGATTCTCCTCCACCTCCAACCTCAAGACTCACCTGCGCCTTCATAGTGGACAGAAACCCTATGCCTGTGATCTCTGTCCGCAGAAATTCACTCAATTTGTTCACTTAAAGCTGCATAAGAGACTCCACACCAATGATAGACCCTACGTCTGTCAAGGGTGCGATAAAAAGTACATCAGTGCGTCAGGTTTACGGACACACTGGAAGACAACGAGTTGTAAACCAAACAACATTGAAGAGGAACTAGCACTAGCTGCTGCTGCAACGTCTGAGTGTTTCGGTAGGTGTACTTAAAAAATTAAATAGAATAAGCTTGAATACTATGATACTAAATTACGGCAATAACGTTGAGTTGATCAAATTGAGAAATGATCAAATTATATGGTTTAGCCTGATACTAAGTCTTCTTATAGTTCTTCTGCCTAGTTTAGTCTTCAGGTCAACCAAGACTGAGCTTTTAGGAATTTATTATACTCTGTAAAATCTATGATATGCAAAAGAAGTCAAGACTACAAAGAATTAATTTTCCATAAGGATGAAATAAAATAAATTTTTAAATGGAGAATTAGCTCATTAATTAATAATCCTTGACAAAAAAAATAATCGTATCAGTAGTAATGATGACATATATTAACTTCTTAGATCAGACTTAAACAGCTTCTAATTGTTTGACCGCCAATTAATTGGAATTAAGTTTTCTTACAAATTCGCTCTTCTTTTCATGGCTTTTTTGAAAGCAGGTGGAAGTGAGAAGGACCACGGAGAGGTGGTTCAGCACGACATGTACGAAATGCACCATCTGAGCAGTCACACTCATCTGAGGCACATTGGTCAACCACCGCCAACGCTCATCTCCATCGCAAGTTCACCGCACCAACAGAACCCAATGCAGACACCTTCAATGGCTCAAATGCGCACTCACGTTGTACCCACGAGCATCTCGCAGGGCTCCACGGGACCACCTGGTCAGAAGATTGTAACCATGTCCAAGGATGGAGTTACACCTGTGCAAAATGCTCATCAAACAACACAGGGCGGTCATTACAGCCACGCGCAAAATGGCGACTCCCGACCCAGTGTTATCGAGTCAAGTCAGCCACTTATAATTGAGTGCACATAATCTCAGCAAGAAGTGCGAGATGGTAACGCAGAAGTGACTCACCCAAAATACACAAGAATAAAACTACTTAATATCAATTGCTAATTAGTCACAAATACATTGTATTACAAAAACAAAATGAAGGAAAATAAACTAATTAGGCATATGGATATATTCTGACTGATTAGATTAAAAAACATTTTAAAAAAATCATCTTATTGGAAAATTATTATATTGTACATTTAGTGACTCATTCTTAGCATCACCTTCTTGACTGATAGTCGAATCATAATTGTACATAATATTTACGATATAAAAATCAATCTTTATTATGTAATCTCACTCAACTCTCCTGCATTATCAAGATGTTTATTAAAAAAAAAAATAACAAGATTCAAGAAGTCTGGATTGAAAGGTTTTACATTCAATTTCCATGCATTTAAAAGGTCATTTTTAATATTGTTAGGGCTTAGAAGTCAAATCGGGTTGACAAAGTTTGCCTATAAAAAAATTGTTTAAAAAAATAATAATTTATTCTGATTTTAAAAAAAGTTTAAAAAATTGAGTCAAATTTGAGATTTAAGAACTTTGCAAAGAATAAAATAAAAAATTTTAGGAAAGATTAAAATTTTTCACAGAGTAAGGACTTTTGAGATATCCAAATACATAATAATCATGATTTAAAATCTTTTTTAAAAAACACATAAAAAATGTGGTCATTAAAAAATGAAAGCAACAGGTTATACACAATATAGCGATAATTCGATTTTGTTTCATTTATTAAAAAAAGTATTTTCTAAAAGCAATTTATTAATAAATTTATTTTAAATTGTAATTTATTAAACCGAAATTAAACATTTTATTCGAAAAAAAAATTTTAGACCTGAACAGAAAATAATAAAACATAATGACCTTATTTAATATTAAATCAAATCATAGAAATATATCGAGGTTTAAATCCTAAATCCAGACTTCTATGTTTCAGCAATTTACTAAAAAGTATAATAATACGACATTAAAAAATCAAAAGCCGGAGAAGAATCTCAAATCTTGAAATTTCTATTCTAGATTTATTTCAAAACACCTAGATATTAAAGTACTATGCAAAGTCATTTAATGGTTTCCCAGAAATAAAAAAAAACTGTATCCTAATTTCTCAATTTGTGGTTTCATTTATAGTTGTTTTTTTAAACAAAAAGATTTTTAAAATGTTCCGTTGGTCACCTCCATGTTTCCTATAAAATATAATGATAAGAAAATCTCCTAATATAATATCTCACTGACATAATAAGCGAAGAAGAAAAAAGTGTAAATAGATGTGAAATGTAGAAGAATAAAATAAAGAAGGTTTTATTAAAAATATATGGCACACACTGTGTATATGTATAGTAATATATAAATGAGATAAAGAAGAAACTTTCTTCCAAAAAATTAAATAATAAAAATAATAATCTTGATTTTGTATTTTGAATATCTTCCATCTATTTTTTCTCTTCAGTTTTTTCAAAGAAATTTTCTGTAACATTGCAGATGATGGAGTATTACAACAAAAACAAATTAAATATATACCTACTAATTAAGGTGTATATAGTGACCCTTCAACATTTTTATTTATTAAATCTCTACCGTATATATAGATGAATACAGATATATTTATATGTTATTTGTATTTTTGCATAAGTAAGGTTAATAAAAATAAATAAACAATAAGGCAACATAGTGCATAAGCAAATGCATGTAATAACATACACACACAATAAAATTTTAATAAAAAAAGTAATATTTAAGGAAATGATTAATAAACAGAAGTGTATACAAATATGTATGTATATAAATCAAATTCATTTCCACACAAGAAAAAAAATGATTTTGAAAGAAAAAATTCAAAATATAAAAATTAATTTATAGAAGGAAGTATGGAGTGAAAAAGATATAAATAAATACATCAAAAAATTAGCTGAAGATCGGTGCTTAACCTGCAATATTTAGGGTTTTCTATAATCTAGTAAATATTGAACGTAGTACTTAAAATAAAGTTAAAAAAAAAACAGAGGAAATTTGCATAAAAAGTTGATGGATATTGTACTATATACTTACATAAAAAAAAACATTTTTGAGAAGAAACTGGTTTATAGAAGAAAGAGGAACTTGAAGAAACTTTTCACTACATTTTCTATAATATAAAAAATGTATTTCTGTGGCCAAAAACAGCAGGTAAAAACATTTTCTTATAAAAATTAGACAAGATAAACAATATAAGCGATCCATAGTAATTTCTTCTTTTTCCTAGTACTCGGCATCTCTATAGAGCCATACATAGACAAAAAAAATTATGTGTATAAAACAAGAAAAATTTTAATATTAAACATAAACCAAATTATTAAAATCTTCATAGATTTAAATAAAAAAAGAGAAACAGATTTAAAAAAAAAGTCTCTTAATTATGAGAGAGTTAATTCAAAATGTTCAGAGAAGGAAGAATTTTCAAAAGATTTGTTAAAATCCTCTTTAAACTCTTTTTATTATATTTTATCAAGAAAACAAGGTCTTATAATCTTTTCTTAAAATAAATTGATTGAAATTTTTTTTTGTAAAAATTAAAACAAAATTAAAATTGAATTGAAAAATCAGTATAAGAAAAATAAAAAGTAGGTACGTACCTCGAATTAAAAAAAATAGAATTTTTTTTTGATACACATAGTTTATAATAAGTTCATAAAAAAGAAGTTATTAATTGAATCAGAAATAAATTCATAAAAATTTGATTCTTTCAATTGATTCTAAAAAGTTTTTAACAATATATAGACGAAAAATTCCTCTTTCTCTGTCCTAAATATGACTAAAACATTTTAATAAAAACTCCTCGAAATATTTCGCCCATGAATAAAAATGTAAATATTCTCCTCATTTATATTCTTTTTTTATGTATGAAAAAATCATTATGTACGAGTACAAGATTTTGTTAAAATCGTTAAAATTAACCTCAACAAAATTAAGAAATTCTCCATCTTCCCTTAAATTGATAAAGACAATAAGTGTTTTTCTTCCCACCGATTTTTTTCCTCGATTTCTCCTTGTGTTCAATGAAAAAACACCCTTTATGAAAAAATATTTTAAAAAAATGTATAAATAACTTAATAAAATTGGTATGAAAAAAAATCTCGAAAAAATAACTCAAGAAGAAAGAGAGAGGAAAAGTAAAATTTTATCGTAGATTTCCTCCTTTTCAATGTCATTTGAGGCTATATGTGTAAATGATAATTTATTAAATTACCTTATCTCATTTTGTAGCATGTTTTCCTCATTAGTTCAACAAGAAAAAGTGGATTTGTTAATATATATATACATTAAATATAAAAAATGAAAAAAATAATTATTCCACCAACGAATTTTTTATTATGTATGTACCGTGTACACAGAAACATAATTTCTGTTTGGTTGGCAAAGATAATGAAAAAAAACGCCGTTTTTTTCTCCTCAAACGCCCAATTTCTTATACCCCAAAGTATCTCTAATATTGTGTTGTAAAGATGTTTTAGGAATATTTTTTTTAGTATGAAAATATTTATATGATTGATGAAGAAATAAAAATATCAAAGATGTATAATTGTACCGTGACTATTGCAATTCATTGCTTCATATTAACTTTTCTCTTTATTTAACAACATTTTTTTTATTCCTAGTGGGTTGCAAATGAAAAGGGTTGAGAAAGACACGAAAGACATAAAGCTTATAATAATAATAAAAATGGTATTACATTGAAAAAAAAAGAAAAGACAAAAAAGGCACGTGGATTGTTTTATTATTACGACCCATCCTTTCAGAAATTGCCCATAATTTTCAGGAGTCTTGCTCAGAATTTAAACCAATAATTTATATTTCACTTCTTAGGGTGTCTATCAACTGTAAATAAATTTTCTTTAAATTTAATAAAAAAAATTATTTGAATATAAAATGACTTTAATTTGTGATTAGAAAAAAAAACTAAAGAACAAACATTTAGGGTTTGTACATCACCATGAAATTGACCGAAAACCCCCCGAATAATCAATATCTGAGGAAGGAGGCATCGATCTCCGAAACAAAGTATGAAGCGAGGAATTTTCAAAAGATCAAATGTTGTGTTTCATATCTCCTAACATTGGCAAATGGCAACTACTACCATCTGTGACCTTCACACTATTCTTTACCAGTAAAATGTTCGAAAATCTACAATGGACCGTCAAATCATCGTGTAGTCATTAAAATTTATCTCTAAATATATGTTTAAATTTTTAAATTCATGAAAAACTTACCACTGGAGATGGCATGGTCAATACATCAACTTTTTTGACCCTACATATTCCAAGATTTATTCCGAGATTTAACACTTCTACAAAAAACATTTCGAAACATTGTGTTCTGGATAAAAAAAAATAAGAGATATGAGAAAAAGTTATTATGGCTTTAAATTAAAAAAAATTCTTATTACATAATGGATTTTTTTTCTTTTGCCAATTTTTTTAAGAACGTAAAAAATATTAATTCAAAATGATTCAATCTTACCACACTGATTTTTATTGTAAAAAAATACATCGAATCAATTTTGATGAAATAGGTAAATAGGAATAAAATAGGTAGGTATAAAAAAAGTATTTTTCATTTCACATACTTGTTGTAAGGCCGAAGTATACAAGTAAACATATAATTGCATATACTATACTTTTTTTTTTTTTTTATTTTAAAGCTTTACGGCCCCACGCTTTTCAAGCCACAAGGCCTATACTATACTTAAGGTTCCACACAAAGGGTTGTACAATTCATTCATTCATGTTGAGAATTATGTAATTATATAGATTGAATAAGGTCATTAAGGCAGTTGAAAAGTAACATTTTTTGGTGTTATAATTTCTGCTATTTTATTGAACATCTCTGTACATTTGCACCGTTAAAAAATTTTAAAATAAAACCTTGTCCCAAAACAGATTTCGCAGCTTGCCCGCTAAGTAAATATTTTTATTTTGTGAGCTGAAAAGAGTAGAATAAATTACAAACAAAAATAGAATTTGCATTGTTCTTAAGCCGTGATAAGATTTTCAGTAATAAGCAAATATTAATTTTCCTCGTTATTTCTTCATCTGTGAGTACAATTTTATCAGTTTTTATACATCAAATAGAGCAAAACTCTGTATGTATACATTACTCTTGGTGGTTAACCTCAAAAAGACACAATAAATTCTAAGTACATACCGTACATACGTATAATAGGCTATGAATTGCTGTGATATTGCAGATATAATAAAAAAAGACCAAGATGGTTTTTTAAATATTTATTGAAAGACTGAAAAAAAAAAATGCCAAGATGCGATTTTGCTTGATAATTTGTTAAGAATCCCCAGAGATGTTCTCCGACTCGGGTGTTTTTTCCTTCCCATCGTGATTCCCATCGCAATTTCCGGGTGTTCTAAATGCATTCTGGAAATTATCCAGAATGTACTTCCAGTATCGGCATCGAATTGTGTCGCATTCCTCAATCATCATGTTACACAGCATCGTAACCTTTTCGGCAAACTCCTCTCTAGCTGGTTCGGTCGCTCTCACTGCCTTCTCCGAGTAGAGATCAATGAGAAAGGCCAGGAGATGCGGAGATCGACATCCCGTATCGTAGAGATTCTCACAGAATCTTACAACTTCCGGAAATTGATCAAGTGCCGAGTCGTCGGATTTTTGTATAATACCCCTGAGGAAATTCCATGAACTTTCATTGGCTGTAGCCAGACGAATTCGATTCATGGTGTAGAGAAGTTCCCGGTCGATCACATTCGCATCGAATCCCGTGTGATTTAGCACGAAAAACCGTTGATTCCACGCTGAATTATTTCGGACGTCCTCAGCTAGAAGTCTATCAACGAAATTCAACTCATTCTCAAAAAGGCTGCAACATCAGGCGAAAAAGCATTCCATAATTAATTTTACCGGAAATTACCAAAAAAAAATCACACAGAACTTCCTTACTTGTAAGTTGAAATGGCCCACTGACGATGCTGCCAGGCGTGGTAGTTCTTTGCATCCCCCCGGAGGACAGTCTCTGTGAGTTCGAGCTCCTTGGATGGATCCTGTAGCCATTCCACAATTACCCTTCTATGGTGCCAAACCTGATAATTTTTCCCATTGGATTCTATCACATCTGCCACATAGTCCAATTCTTGATAGAGATCAGCTTTTAAAGCTTTAAGGATGTCCCTCCTAAAAATTTGAATTTACAAATTCCACCCAAGAGACAAGATATTTTATTTATTCGTTTTTACCTGTACTGCCAGACCGTATAATTTGCTGGATTGAGTACCAATGCATCCCTTGTGAGCTCCAGAGCTCTCTCAGATTTTTCTTCGGTTGCAACGATGGCCCGGAAGTAGTTGTAAACGTCCTTGACTGGAAAAATAAATTCACTGTCAGCTGAATAAGTTTGACCATCAAAACTCCCCCTTTTGGTGCCCTCACATCTATCACTGTAGGCAATTACAACTACAGGATTTTCTCCGTCATCCTGCTCAATGGGCACGACATCTGACCAATCTGGTCTCTCACTGTACATCTGCCATCCCTCCGACAGATCATCATCAGAGCTGGAATCGCCCATTTTCACTATAAATCTCTAGTTAGGAATCTCACACCTCGAAGCGAAAACACGCACTGTGATTTGCGGATACCCACAAACTTTGACAGACCTTTAGTCATCCCAGAGATTGTCACAACAGACCACAAGTATGCCCACATTTGAATGTTTAAAATAACGATTTTTTTAGGTACATATACAGAAAAAAAACATTAGGATAGCGAATACTATATTGTATTATGTTGAAAAATATTTTAAAAAACCAACACTGTGACGTCATTCTTTGCATTTTAAGGCTTTTTGCAAATTACTGCAAAAGAGGCAAAAGGTCATTAGCTGTGCCCAATTCCACGCCACGCCACGAAATAATATTCCAAGCAATTTTTTTGGTGTAAAATAAAGAAAACTCATTCATTTTTTGCTCTTGTTAAAATGAAAAGAAAATTTATTGGCGTAAAATCTACAAGAAATACCTAATCTGTTGAAAAATACAGCGCCATTAGATAGTGACAATATAATAAAGTAATTATTATATAGAATATATAATATAATTTGTTCAGAAATTCGAAATTCTAGCAAGATTTTCTTTCTCAATTTTCATATATAAATATCTATTGGGTTTTTTCTTTCAATGATTTCACAATAAATAAGTTTACGAAGAATTAACGTAAAAAACTACAATTTCGTTTCATTTTTTTTTTTCTTTTTTTCCCTTAAACATTCTTTTTTTATTTCTATCACTTGTTTTATGTTCTTTTTATCTTCATAATTTTTTCATCGATTGGACCATTCCAATTGCATATAATACATTTTTTTACATAATCTCTCGTGTAGTTCTGCTAATTTTTTTTCATTAGTTTGAGATATGACTATAAGTAAAGCACATTTTTAATCATTTTTTTTTAAATTTCTTTCCTCCTTTTCTATGAAAGTTTACCAACATTTTCATCGACATTTCCAAGTTTTTCTTTTGCTGAAATATTTTTGTTTTGTTTTGTAATAAAAACGCATTTTTTAAATTTGTTATTTTAATGCTATAGCATTTTTATGTTAATACAGAGTGGCCAGGAAATTAGGAGTATTAGGGCTAGATAACTTTCACGGTTTTTGCTTTAAGCGGCTACAATTTTTTTTTAAGATATCTACTTCAAATAAAAAGCAAAAAAAACTTTTTGAGTTTTTACTCATTTTTTGGTGGAAAAATTTTCAGATATATTAACCTTAATATCATATTTCCTGGCCACCCTGTAAATGTTGCTTTTTTCTCTAAAGGTATTCATCAGTTTTTTTTTTAATATATTTCCCGTGATAATAGTATAAATATATTTTTTAATTTCTTTTTTTTTGTCTTAAATAAGTACATTGCATTTATATTTATAATTAAAAAAACTGCTTTCCAAAGGAAAAAAAAACTGAGCAATATCTATCGAAAAAGATTTTTTGGTTCCATAATAATTTTGCTTAATTGTTGCATTTATTAGAAACAAAAAAAAATCAAGAATTCACTGAATCCTTTAAGAAATGCTATTGAGTTTATTTTATAAAACTTATTATATCAATATATATGTATGTATATTATGTAATTCTCAAATTAATAGGAGGGCTTGTGATTGACAATCGTTTTTTAGGGCAGAAATAATATTTTTGCTGATTTTTTCAAACCTCTTTTTTATGCTTAATATTATTTTTCTATTTTATTGAATGTGTTATAAATTTTAATTTTTTTCCTGAATAAAACGTGCTCAAAAATAATTATGTTGCTAATTGTAAAATTTTGACGATTTTTCTAAAAGGATTCTTCTTCTTTTACATTAAAGTTGTATTAACTCTTTGGCAGCCGATGATGTAAAATTGTCACGTGTTCTGGCTTTGCATTTTTTTGCTTCCTATAGTTAAGAAAATTTTTTAAAAGTTTTTTTCTCATGCCTTACAAAAGCCAAAGAATGTGTATTTTTCATTTAAAATTGAAAAAGGGAAAAGGAGGCAAAGATGAAAAATCATGATGTTTTTTTATTGACTTTTGAGAGTTATTCTTTTTTTTTTTTTTTTTTGGTCAAAGTCACGTCTAAAAAGAGAATTTATCCACCTTCTTCGGTTGCTTTTGAACTTTGTGGTGTTATCTTGCCAACTGGATCACCCCTATCTGCTGCTGAGGAATCCTTGGCATCGCGATAGAAATCACGATCAACCACATCCAGGTGATTGCCATTCTCACGTACAGGTGGAATCCCATTGACATTGTCCCCATTTGGGCATAGAGTAGCCCTAACAGTGGCAAAAGCCCTCTCGAATCCCAACTTAATGTACAAACTTTTGGACGCATCATTTTCTGGTCGGATCACGACAAATGGCGTATAGCCACGCTCCACAACGAGCTTCGTGAGTGCTTGAGCTAGATGAATCCCATAGCCTTTGCGTCGGAATTCGGGTTTTGTTTGCATGCTGCACATTGCACCATAGTACGATTGTACCATCCACGCTGCTAATTCACCAGAATCCACGCAAAAAATCCCAAATCCAGGAAGGGAGCTCACGAGCTTCTCAAACACCTCGATGCTTTCGATCTCACTGGCCGGGTACAGATCGTGGATGGCTTTTACATTTTCCAGAGCAAGAGGACGCATTTCCACTTCACTGGACGGCAAACTATAAAAATAAAAAAGGAGAAAAAAACTTTCAATGAAAATTCTTTCTTTTATTTTTAAAAAATTAAATGATTGGCTTTAGAAAGCTTTTTTTTTTAATTGCAAAATCTTTTGATTTTTTTCTCTCTGAAGTTATTCAATTACGGTTGCCCTACGCGTTCAATAAAGAAAAAAAAAAACAATCACCCTTATGAACAATTCTGTGTAAGTGCTATATGAAGGAAAACGCACAGTAAATGAAAATATTCTGAGAAACAATTTTTGGAAAATAATTTTTTATTTTACTCATACAAATTGAGACTTAAAAATTGAAAATAATTTGTTACTTTTGTTGGATTCCTTTCAAGATATCTTTACACTTGTATAGGAAATCCCTACAAACAAAATGACGAATCTTAATCATAATCAATTTCTTTTTACAGTAAACTTTCAAAAAATCGCCAAAGGTACCTTTTTAAAGTTTCATAACTTTATTTTGTTTTTCTCTTAAACAATTCCTCTCCTAAACGACTTCTATTCTATAACACACATCCATACGTGCTTACCTTAATACAATCTCACATATTAAAGGAATAATTTATCTATCGAGAACATCCAAATCTTGCGATTTTCTCTCAAATTCTGATGGTATTCCACCTAAACAATTTGTTTATCGTTAAATTGACAAAAAAAACCAATCTATATTGCAAAGCATGAGTTCTATATTACACATATAAATAATCCCATAATTCCCATATAAATTTCCTACCTTTCCAATTCGAGACGATCTGGTGGACCTTTGGAAATGTAAATATCACCTATAAGCTTATCGATGCTACCTTGCGCCGAATAGAATTCTTCAATGCGATCCATAATGGCAATGTGCGTGAAATTCAGGTACAAAGGCTGTGTCCATTCAATTAAAATATCCTCTGTTCGTAGCAATTCCATATAGTCTAACTGTGAGGATGGGCAAAAGATGCCGAAACTCTCGTAGATTCTATTATTGGGCTGTAAACGACATAAAATAAAATTTATATGTAGGTACAAATATGTTTGTGTTTATGTATTTTATTACATGCGATGCTATACGTCGATATCGAAATAAATCTAATTTGTATTGATGGAAAATGTGTCACATATAGCAGAAAATTTTATACTTACGGTTAGCGTGCATCCTGGAAAATGCAGACATATCGGCTCCTCGGGCCAATTTTTAGACACATAAAAGTAAAATTGCCAAACACGGTTATTCAGGTACGTCTTCACCGTTTGATGAAACTGCTCCACCATAATTCCAAGAGATGATGAGATTTTGGAAGGAAGAAAATATCGTATTAATTTTTTTTTATATTACATATGCAGGTACAAATATACATTTTATTGTATAGGTAAAGGGATCTGCGAAGAAGTGATTCATGCAAGCAAAAAGGTTGGTTTGATATGACAGTTAGGAAAAAGAAAATTAATGAATTTTATCATTTAAATCTGAATTTGATTAGTATTTTTTATTGAATTTTCAAAAATTTAGATTAAAACAATATGTAATAGTCCTAGCCTTCATATCCTGTAAATACCTTTTAAGGCTTAAATTCTATTTAGAATTCAATAAATTGTTAAATAAAATTATCAAAAAATCTTATAAAAATTCCACAATTCATTTATGCTATCCCTCAGTTTTTTTTAATCCTGTAAATTATCAAGAAATATAATAAAATTATTTTAGTAGAGCTTAAAATCACTGCTGGAAGCTGGTTATTTAGTAGATTTAAAAACATCTGAAGAGAACTAAACTAACGTAATGTTATAATGAGATCAAATATATAATTTTATTTTATATTAATAATATACAGAAGTTTTGCATGCAAGAGGACACATATAATTTGCTAGACGAGTGGACAATTGAATGGACTTTTAAAGTAGAAAGCTCTGGAAAGTTCCATTATCTGCACGATATTTATTTATTTTTTTTATAACCCCTTGTTGAATTTAAAAGCTTTTTGACCTTCTAAGTAGAATATAAAAAAAATTAACGCGCAAAACGAAATGATTTTTTTGGTGATTGTTAATGCAAATTTATCGTGTTTGTGCTTTATAATTGAAATAACTTTTAACCTTGACTCCTTACAACAAAGAAATAGGAAGATGGAAGAGGGGGGGTATAATATGTATATAGAAGAAGCTTCAGAAATGAATGAAAAATGTACAACATACGCTCAGCATTTTAGATTTTCTTTCAATAAAAACTTTTTCATTTATTCATAAAGGTAATATCACATCACAACTGTTATTCTTTTTTAAAAAGTTTTAAACTTTAGTTTCTCACCAAAAAAACTTTTTCTTGAGAGTGTCAAATTATATTGTGAGAAAAATATCCTTTTTCTCTATGGTATTAAGTATTTTTCCGTTCGTTCATTTGAAATGGTTTCCAAAAGACACGACAATTGCCATACAAACATATTCCCTGTCATGGCAGAAAAGGCATGAGAATGTAAAATGAAGTTGAAAGTGTTGGGGCTCGAAAAAGGCTCAAAAGCACGAAATGCGGCATTTTCTCACCCTTGTTGCTGAAACTTTCAGAGACCTATTACTATTTTAGGAACGGCGCTAAATGAAGGTTGTAACAGCACTAGAGACCGAAGTCGATGGACTTTTCGTCGACGACGACTTGATGCAAAGTTTGCATCGACTTCGACGACTAAGTCGAGTTAGTCAGTCGAGCATAAGTCGACGACGACTCAACGACTTAGTCGACTTATAGAGGAAAATTACACAAAATTTTTTATACAGAGCATAAAGTTTATAATTAAATATTTTAGCTGTGTTTCTTTCAGACACAGCTTTTGTGTACCGAGCAAAATCGAAAGTCTACAGATCGGGCTCAAACTTGGGATGAGCACGAATTAGGGTCCCCACATTCCAAAAAACGTATGCGCCAAAAAAAAATTTTCCGGCCGTCCGTCCGTCCGTCCGGCCGGCCGCAACCTAACGCTAAATTGCAAGAGAACGGTGATAGATAGAGACTTGCGGTAAACGGCAAAGTTTAAATATCGACCGGAAGACATCCGATTATGAGGTCAAATCCACCCCCCCACCCCCCCGTCCGCCATTTTGAATAACCTCAAAATTTTGTTTTCGCTATATCTCAGCCGCTATTATAGCTAGAGGGCTGAAATTTTGATATGTTGTAGGGGCCATCAGTTTCATTTTAAACATTATTTTTGTGTTCTAAAGTAGTCAATATATACTTCTTTGAGTGTATCAAGAGGTCTATTGAGCTCATTTCACGGCAAGAATTTTCTTATTTTGCGAAAAATTCAATACTTTTGAGGCAGTATTAAGAATTTTCAATTAATTTAAATGTTTAATTTGTTTTTTTTTATCACATTTTTTTTGGAATGTTCAGGAGCTTTTTTTGGATTCTATTTTTTTTACCCTAGAGAATGGCATAATGAAGCTCTGAAAGCTCTAGAAATAGGTTTTTCTTAAATTCGCACAAAACTCCGAAGAGAGTTACAATGAAGCTCATAAGGAAGCTTTTAATAAAAAATATATTTCTGAAAGAATGAGTATGATCATAATATTTATTTAATATGCTTTTAGCCAAATTAAGGAGTACCAAATTTTGTATGGGAAGAGTTATTCGATGAAACAATCAAATTTCGCATAATTATTCTGGATTTTGTCGGCAGACAAAATCCAGGTTATTTAGGTACAAAAAAAGATTTTTGAGTTTGAATTGAGTTTTTTATGACAGATTTACTTTTAGTGAATTTCACCTTGAATTTCTTAAGATTGCAGAAATCAGTCTAATTGTATTGCGAAACATTTACTTTAAAAAGATGAACTTGTGTTAATTATAAAGAATCGGAGTTGTACTAAAAATAATTAAAATAATATTGAATTTTGATTGCTGTACAGTGGGACCCCAGTACAACGACCACTCGGATGTACTCTTCACACTCATTATTTTCAATGCGCGAGAGTAGTTCAACCAAGCCGTCGTTGTACTGGGGTCCCACTGTATTTCTAACTACCTTGAATAACTAGCGCTCAATTAAATATTATTTTAACACATTTAGAGTGAAACTCCAATTCAAATATTTTACAGAAGTTGTAACGTTTCTTTGTTAGAAAAAGATTTTAAGAAAGATTGTTTCTTCGTCAACTGTTACGCGTTTGGCATTAACTTTTTATAAAATAAGTTGAAAAGAAAAAAAAATATTTTCTCTTCAAAGTGCACTTTGCGCTTAAAATTAACTTATTATAAAAAAGTTTTTTTAGAGGTAAATTGTATTTTTAAATCATAAGAAATTTTGAGGTTTTTCATAAATTAAAAAACTAAAAATGATCAAATTATTATTATTTTTTGAGCACTAGTCGACTTTGAGTCGACTTGAGATCGACTACGACGACTTACGACTAGTCGACAAAATTGATCAACGACGACGACTCAAGAAAATCCATCGACTAGTCACTAGTCGCGACTTCAACTCGACTAACTTCGGTCTCTAAACAGCACATAGCTGCGTGCGATAAAATTAAAATATCACCAAGTGGTGATGATAATTTAAATGGGAAAATCATAAAGGGTGTCTAGGCGGGAGGGATATGGAAGGTATGTATTGGAAGGAGAGAATCACCATAAAATTGCTTTTTATTGTAACACGAAAAGTTTTGGAAAAAGTTCAGAAGCTTTTTGCAAGCTTACAGAAAGAGGCTAACCTTTAGCGATTCCGGTAAATATTGTTCCAACACCTCCAGAATTTGGGGAAGCTCATTTTCTTGCACCAGTCGAAAGTTTTTCCCTTCTGGTATGATTTCCATTTCTGCAAGAAAATGATGAAAATCATTTCTTTTTATAAATTTAATAAAATTCTCTTTTTAAAAGTTCAAAGAATAAAATCATAAAATCGAAAAAAAATCCTATTGTTAGTTTCAAAATTCATTAAAAAATTTCCATGCTAAAACAACATCACATCAAGAATTTCTCACCACTAAAAACACATAAGAAAGTAATTATTCTAAACGCAAGATGTCTATAAAATATATTCTAAATCCTTTATTTCTCTGCTAAATTGTTCCTACTAACAATGTAAAGAATTTTACGAAGCGTGTAGAAATAAAAAATCAATGTTGTTTTTCCAGCATATGTAATTAGAAAGAAAGTATGAAAGGTGTTTTGGAAAAGTGTGTAAATTTCATCATCCATGCTCGAAAATTCTCTCCGTTCTGGCATAATAATATAATTTCTTACAACCCTCACCCTCGTTCTGTGTCAAGGTCAAGGTTTTTTACTTGAATATTATTTGCATTTAAAAAAAAAAAGGAAAATCCACCTGTTCTAGCCAATCCGCAGAATAAACTCTTTCTTCTGCATCAGTCTATTCTTTAAACTCTCGAATAGTTTAAAATATTGGACTTCTTTTTTGAACGAGAAGCAAATGCAAAAGTCTAAATGTATGCTAGATACGAGATAAAGCAATTTTTTTTTTATCAAACAAACACATTGAGGGAAGAACCTTAACCGAATAACTAAAATGCTCAGGAATAGAAAAAGTTTTATCATAACCTGAAAATCTATTTAAGATTGAAAAACTTCAATTTCCCAATATTTAGTTAGGTCGCCTTATTATTTGTTTTGTAATTTTAAACATATTTAAATATAACTGTTTTTTTTCTGAAGAATTTGTCGGAGTACTACTATTTATTCACCTGGGACAGGGGTGAACCAATATAGCAGGGGGCACTAATATACGATCCCCTAATATAGCTTTAAATGAAATTTGCTCACATATGATTGGGAGTTAGGATTGACTAGTATAAAATATAATTTAGTACCTAATTAATAAGAAACTCCAAAAGCTTTAACTTGAAGTGCCTTTCCCTACATAAAGAGATAAATTGTGAATATTTCTTGGGTCAAATGCGATAAAATTTGGAGAAAATCGAATCCACTAAATCTACTAATGCCGATTTAATTCCCACATAATCCGTATTATGTACATAGATATAATTTGCAGCCACCGTTGCCACATTGGCAGTTTTGAGTCCTACAATTTCATGCGGTTGGTGTGGAATGAAAGGGCGGCGAGTGATTGGGTCGTATTCGCGCCGGGACGGGCGTTTTAGCTTCGGAGCACGTGATGAGTGAAAAGTTGTGTCTGCGTCGATGAGGGATGGGTGATGGCGGCCCACACAGAGGAAGGGCGCCCTGTGGGATTGATGTGTATAAAAAAAAAATTTGTGTGCATTTCCATCAAACACACTTATCGAGATATGAGTGCGATGGTGTAGCCGTTTTATCATTTTCTCCATCATCTATATCGCATATTTTCGAGGCTATTTAGTTGCGATAAATCATATTTATTTCCCCTCTTTAGATTGGACGTTATGGATGGTACGTCGTATAACATTTTCACCTTTTTCTGCGATTTATGTTGCGGAAGAAATCAATGGAATTTGAAGAGGAGATTTTATTTTCCAGGTTTATTTCGAAAACCGTGAGAATGGATGAAGATGAATTTTTTTTGAATTTTTCTTTCGATAAATTCATTAACTGAGGATGAATTGCGAAACTCGAGAGGGACGTGTTTTGTGCGTGGAAATGACGGAATGGATGTGAAACAGAAATATAAGTGGCATAAGAGATTCAAAAAAGGGAATCATGAGAATTTCTATTTGATTATATGTCTCACCAAACCTATATACAAAAAGGTATATGTATGATTTGCTCATTGCTATTGAACAAACTTTGCGTTTGCATTGGAAATTTATTGCGTCTCTCCTGATATTCCTTTTCGTGAGGGATCAAAAGTTCGTATCATTTCGTGGCTCTGTCGACATTTCCTAAGCACCTGGTTTGCAAGATAAACATATTTTATAGGGATTTCATAAAAATATCTTGCGTAGTATGTTAAAGCGAATAAATTAGAAGGATCTCTTAAGAATACAATACATTTTAATTCTTTGAATTTTATTCAATTTTTTCTCATGAATTTAATGCAAGTAGTTAAAGTTTTCAAACTAATTAGGTAATTAATAAAGAATTAATTAACAAAAATTTCTCCCATAAAATTGAGCCCCCGTAACAGAAGTTTTAAGTTTTCATGACCTTTGGTAATGTACCTAGAATCTCATGGTATGTACGAATATTTCTTTGTGTTTGTTATAGGAAATTTTTCTTCACAATTCCTTTATTTATTTTCATCTTGTTCTCTTGAACATTTGATAAAAAAAAACTTAGTTTTATGGTCACAGATTTGAGGAAAATCTTCGAACGTACAAAGTATTTCTTCAAGATTCAAACTCTTAAAAAATATCAAAGCTTTCACGTAATAAAATCCAAGCGATAGAGATTTTTTAGGAGAGTTATTTATACCGATTATGAGATAAATACGAATAAAATTAAAATGTAAGAATAAGATTGTACATTGTTTTCTAATATATTTATTTAATTTTATTATGAAAGTCTTCAAAATTATAATTTCGGTAAAATATAAAAGGCGTAGAGTCTGTAATGTTTAGGCACCGAAGGCAATATTTAAAAATGAAGTATATATTAGCGTGCGTGCACTCACAAAATTTAAATGTGATATGAGAAATTCGTAAAATTTATTTTGAAGAAAATATTACGAACTTGTGATAATTAACATGAAATTTAAAAGCGCCCCTTGTGAAAATCATTTAAACAAAATGTGTTTCATATACATGTATCACTCGTTCAATAATTATTTTAGCCCATACAACGGTAAATCATTTCAATTGGCGAGAAATATAAAGTAAAATTATAAAAACTGAAAAAAACTAAAATCATTTTAAAAAAAATTTTACTTTTCCTTCAATTACATATATTTTTTCAATGCAGTTTTCATGCAATTTTGAACTTTTAAAAATCATTAGGTATAAATACTGTGCTATTCTTTTCTCTGAAAGAATCACGACTAAAAGCAATCAAACAAATTTTTTCCTCGTATAAAAGTAAAATTAATTTAGCTTCAGTGATCTCAATGTATTTTTGAATGAGAGCTCTTTGAAGCTTTTCACGAGGACTATTATAAAAAAATAATGCATAAATTCACATAAATTAGGTGTATGTACTTACATCAATATTCACTCCACTACAGAAAAAAATCTCTACAGGAACGCAATACTATTGGAAGAGGGGCAGGGGTTAAAATGAAAGACCGCTGATTTTTCCTTCTTGATTACAAACACACTCACGAGTTTAAGGTTTAGTACGAATGAATTTACCCCCTTTTCTCTTTTCTTAATCACAGCTCGCTTATTAATTTCACTTGTGAATACTAATTTACTTTATTTTTTTTAATTATTTACATCTCTTTTTAGTATTTTATTTTTTTATCAATTTAGTAACATTTTTTTTCTTGAATGCTTTATGTAATGATGCGGTGAGTCTTTTTTTTAATTTAAATTTAAATATTATTAAACTTTTATATGCTTTTTTCTTTTGATAATTTGATTACTAAGGAAAAGCTGTGTGTGTTGTCTGAGACACAGCGATTGTATGTATATATCGTTTTGCAATGTCAAAGTACCGGGCACGGGGGTAGGCCTTCAGGAGGCGACGGGAGCTTTTCACAAATCTTCGAACCTTGCCACGCTCTTTTTCACTTCCTTTTTTGTTTCTTTGGGGGCTGTTTTGTGTGTGAAATTTTGTGAAATTTCACCCCCAGAACACCTCCAATGGCCCCAGCCCCTTTGTTAATCTTTCCTATGCACTTTTTTTCCTAAACTACCCCGAAACTACACTTTGATACGCTCTGCACAGAACACACTTCAACTACTTTCCGGATATACAGTACTGGCTTCACCCAATTGCGGATATTTCCAATTTGTTGCGAATTTTTCTTTTCTTCTACAAGATGAGAAACGCCCCTTGTGGATTGACGATGAATTTTAGTTAGGGGTGTTGGTTTTATTTCCGTTTGCACCGCAGATGAGTCGCAATAAATTTGGGGATTTTGGCTTCCTTTCCTTCCCTTTTTATTTATTCCGGGGACACCCAGAGAGAGAATAGAGAGCTGGTGGAAATGTCTTCGAACGGGACACGGGCGCGGTATTGATCTGGGGAGCGACCGTGCGAACTGATGTTCGATGCCGTTGACTGGAAGCCTTCTGGTGGCTGGTGGCTGGCGGATGTGAAAGAGGGATGCGATGTGTGCTTGTATATGTGTACACTGCAGCGAGGGGTGAAGTTTCGCTACTCTCACAGTTAGGGGTGAATTTTCAGGCACGAAAGCCGTGTTGCCAAATTTTATTTTTCATAGGTCATTTTCTGTAAGTTTTTCTTAATTTTTATCCAAAAAACTTAATCTACATTTTATTGCTAAGATTCAGGATTATTTCGTGATTTTAGGATATTTTAACCAATATGTAGAAAGAAGAATTTTTCATACTAAAATGAAACTAATGTGAAAATTGGCCAATGTGAGAGATTTACATGAGAAATCTGTGAAGAAAGGAAAAGACTCTGCAGAATGCTTGAATCTGCAAATTTAATGCGCAGTCGCTAATAAAACGTTAACGTGCGTGACCTAAATGAATATTATAGAATTTACTTATGGTTTTAAGGACACCTTTGAAGACCTTTGAAAGTCCCAAAGACTTTTTATGGTATAGGGGTGGAAATAAAATGAAAATTAACTTAAAAGCAGTTAATTCATTTTATGATTTTGTGGCAATATGTATTAGAATATATAAAAAATAATAATTAGAAAAAAAAATATTTTGCAAGATCGTTTTCTTTAACTCTATTAATTGAACTTTTGTTTATCTACTTATTCTATCCTTTGTGGTGAGATTCCCATTTTGCAAGAGTATCCATATTTCATTATTGAAAATGATTCTCTTTCATTTAGTTCTTGCTGGTATTGCCATTCAATTTGTAAAATATTGTAACTCGTGATTTAAGCATAACAAATATATTATCATTTTATCTTTATAGTTCTTGCTGATCACACGGATTTTTTTTCCAATACATATCTTGAATGAGATAATTTTTCTTATTAGTAAAATTTGATTTTCAGTAGCAATATTAATGAAAAAAAAAATAGTGAAAACATTCATTTTTTTATCTCTCCCTTCACCCTCTAAGGTTTTATGTAGAACCGTCAGAAGAAAACATACATAGAAAATAGATTTCATAACATTAATATTATTTTTTCCTTTGACTGTAAACTCAAACTCCAATTTCAGCTTTAGAAAAATAAGAAAATGAATGTTTTAAAAATTAAGCAAGGCATGGCAGAATTTTCAGTTACATACTTGAATTGAGATTTAAATAAAAATTACATAACAACATATATTAGTTTTCTCATAAAGTTAATAATAAAAGCCCAATATTTATTGTAATTATCGGAAAAATTTTAGATGGAATTATTACAACCCAATATAATCATTGAGAATGGCTTGACATATAGATCATTGATTACAATACAAATAACTTCTCTAAAGCAACTACGAGTTGGCAGAATAAAATCCATGACCAAGCCTCCAAAAGGTGCACACAAACACACATACGCATACATTGCAAATGGGCCGTGGGTAAAGAGAAAGGAACGTCGCGACGCTATACGGGTGAAATATTTACTGGATTCTTGCGCTTGCGTCGACATTGTCGTGATTTCATTTACCATCATACATTCACATATTCACAGAAAAATATTTAACAACAGGTCCGTCTCGTTTCGTAAACTTGTGGCCATTTTAGCAAAAGAATTCCTGGCATCCTGCCCACTCAGAGCTTTCTCAAGGCGATAGGAAAAAAACAGCAGGATACTCTTCATTAAGGAAGCCAAGCATGTTCTCTCCGTTACTCCAATGTCTTCCGCACGTAGTGCCTCAAAGTTTCTTTTTTTGGTCGAGGATTTTTTTCTCTCTTTGTTTTAAGGAGAAGAAGTGTAGCGAGGATATAACACGAAAAAAAATCTTCTGTCCCTGAAAATTTGGTTGTGCAAAGGAAATTGTCCCAATTGTTTGATTTACTTCTTGCATTCAAAGAAGCCACCCATCACACCCTGAAGGCTTCCGCTATAAGTGGCATGCATTGGAATGTTGCATGCATCGCTTTGGCATCATTCTGATTTATATTCGTGCCTTCGATTTGTTACTGTTCCCAACACTTTCCATTCGTGTGCTTTCCACCAGACTAACCGACGCCAATTTTCTCTACTGATTAGATTTTTTCCCACTCATTACCTCCCCCATATTTCCATCAACATATCAGACTTATCCATTGTTTCAGAAGCTTTCGTCATCTTTGCGTGAGAAGGGGGTATTTTTGGGTAATTTCGTCTGCAAATGCTATGGCTTTACTTTTACCAGAAAAAAGAAAGCTCACAAGTTCTTAGAAGAGTTATTTCTAGTCTACTCCATAGTCTACGTACACGCAGTATTGTACGTAGAATTTGAATTAGGTAACAAAAGGAGTGGTTTGAAAAAGAAACAAAGAAGCGTGCTCATAAATTTACTCTACGCCAATGTTTTGAATCTAAATCATCCACTTTAACGATGCTCTACTCAATTGCTCGCTATTCTTAGTCTAATGCAAGTTCTTCCACATTAAGCTATTTTTGTCTATATAATACAAACAATCCTGAATGATAAAGCCGATACAATGAAAAGTCAAGTCTATTATTTTTCTAGGATTCGACTTTTTTTGCTAGCAGCTTCGTTATTTTATTACCTGATGAGAAGATAAATAAGTAAACTTGAACAATATCTCTCAAGAAAACCCTTAGAACTTTCGTCAGAATTTTCATAATATTTTAATATTTAGCTTCATAAATCCTAATTTTGTTCACAATTTCTTTTTATCAAAATCAAATTTTAAGTCTCTCTTATATGCATATCTTGAATCATATTCATCAGTAGGTACTTAGATAGGTACTCTTTTTCTACTGAAAATATTGAAATTTTATTTGTTTTTTTCCTTTTATTTCATTATCAAGGTTAAAAACATTGTAATTTGAAATTTATTCATCCAATAATGTAACTGAAGGATATGTTATCTCTTTTCAATATCAATAACTCTTTTTTTTATATAAAATAATTTTTCATTGACATAACACGAAAAAAATTCCGTCGGACATGCGAATTAAATCATTTAATTGCTCTGTTTAATCAACACTAAATCCTGTATAAAACCACGTACATATAGCTGTTTAATTTATTAACCTTGCATCCTTGATATAATTATTTCAAAGAGAGCGTGACATTCATGTTCCAACTCAATGCAATATTCGGTAGAGTTTTGCATCTTGAATCCATAAATTCACGTGCACAGACTAAAACCACCACTGGGCAGTTGAAATTGGTATATAGAAACGTTTTAAATGAAAAAAAAATCCACATAAGTATGGTTTGCATCTGAAGGTTAAAACAATTTAGGTAAATTAAGAAGAAAAATCAATGTTAGCTCTGCAGAGAATATTGTTTGGATTTCACTTCGCACATGCATTTCTCATCGTTGAAAAAAAATCCTCAATTCAATTAGCCTTTTATGTAGGTGAGAAAGAGAGAGGAGTTTTGGTAATAAAAGGTCGGGGGCTTATTGGATCCCTGCTATGACTAATTGTTAACATAATATAGAAGTTTTCAGCGAATGGTGTGTAGTACATGAGAGAGCATACACGAAAATGAATATTTAATTGCCACTGCAGGTGAGATTAAAAGTTCCTGAATGTCTCGTCGACGTGCTGGCTATGAGTATAGGCGGGTACCACAGGAGGAGGCCACTTCGCGGGATACCGTTGATGGATTCACGGCAGAACAATTCCGCAAGCCACCGCAGAAAATACCCTGGAAAGCCATCATTTTCTCCACATTCCTCTGCATCATTGGAGCGGTATTATTTTCATTTATTTTACACACCAGCAAGGTCCTTCAATGACTCACACACTGCACTAACTCCTTTGTTTTGCAACTCCCCCCCTTGGTTTCTTCTCTAGGTTTCGCTTGTGTTTGGTATCCTCATTGCCATTGGGCAAATACACGAAAAATACCTCGATAGGCAGCTGCCGCTCTTCATTCTCGGATCAATAATGTTTATACCCGGATGCTACCACGTGGTTGTCGCCTACAGAGCATTCATGAAACATCCCGGCTACTCATTTGAGGACATACCCGAATTTAATTGAATCCAAAGAATTTTAAAGCCTTAAATTTTTTATACATACAACAAATGTACCAAAACCACATTAAATAATTAAGTATAGGGGACTGTGGTAAAGTATGGATAAGGGGTTCGGACTATCCAAAAAAGACCTACGTGTATCAAATATCTGATCCGGAAAAGCCGATAAGGACTGTGAAAAATTTACAGGTCAAGAAGCTACCGCAAGATTGACCCCGATTTTAAAGAAGATCCTTTACACTCATAGAAAAAATTCCGTATTTATCACCGCAAAGTGATAAATACCGAAGTAGAAGTGGTGTTTTCAGTAACACTTTTGAGGAGTGGTAATTTACCACCGCAAAAGTGGTGCGGCAAGATGTCAAATTTTTTCTCTCAAAAAAAATGCCTTATAATTTTCACTAATATAGAAAATACATTATAAGAGATAATATAATACACCAAACAAAGGTCTATTTAATGAAAAACTGCTGAAAATCATGGAAAAATACGATTAAAATTATTTATTTTTTCATCACCCCATTAAAATTTTGTCCTCTATTTGCCGACACAAATAGGACATTCCATAGGAATTTCACATGTCACGTGTCGACATTAAAATATCAATATGTAAATTCATTTATTCTTTAAGAAAATTAAAAAATATATATAAATATATACATATATATTTATGAATGACATTTAATGAAAATAAAATCACAAGATTTCTGTCATGAAAACAAGATGGCGACTATTTCTTTCGAAATTTCTTTTTTTTTGCAATATCTCGCCCTCTATAAATAAAGACGATAGTAATCTCAAATTTTGGTAAATTGTAAATCTTTCCCAAAATTTTGGCTAATCTCCAAGGCGCCATTTTGAATTATGTCATTTCGCAATATCTCGTTTTCCACTATAGATAGAAGAGTAAAATTTATATATTTTGTAGATCTCATTAAAATCTTTCAAAAAAAAAATGGCAAGTCTCCAAGCCGCCATTTTGAATTAGTTCATTTCGCGATATATCGCCTTTCACTAGAGACAGAAGAAGAAATTTGAATATATTATATTAAATCTTATTAAAATATTTTGAATAAGTGTGAAGGCAAAAGGCGGCCATTTTGTATTGACTATTTCTTTTTCAGAAATTATTTTAGAAAGTCTTTCACTATAGGCTTTGGAACGAGAAAGTTTTTTCACCCATTTTTTTATTAGTTTTTTTTTAAAGTGCTCCCTAAAATAACTTTTTTTGATAAATTTTGTAAGAAAAAAAATCTTCAAACATTTAAATTTTTTTAATTGGTAAAGCCATTCTTGAGTTGTATCCGAAAAAACTCTTTTTACTTTAGATTTTTGGGGTAAAAACCACCATTTTGGAAAAAAAATATGGTGGCCATTTTTAAAATACGTCAGAAGAATTACCTTTTGTCTCCTGAAAACAAATCTACCATGGGATTTCCGGTATCTCAAACATAAGAAAAGATATTCAAAAAAAAGTTTTGCGCTTTCTTTTGAACACCCAGATATCCAAATTGCCTCTTCTGTCTATAGCGGAAGGCGAGTTATCGCGAAAAAAAAAATTCAAAATGGCGGCTCGGAAATTAGCTATACTTTTTTTTCTAAATATTTTATTGGTTCTGAACAGACGGCGGTGACTTTTGGTTGAAGTCTTCGCGAGGAAACTTTTTTGGCACTTGGAGGTGACTTTTTTGCGCAGACATAACCTCAAAGCAACTTTTTTTGTGCAAAAAAGTGAAAAATGTGGGAAAAACTGCAGGGGATCAGCAGGGTGTTGAAAAGGAGGATCCTAAGAACCGTTAAAAACTTCCAGGTACTTATGGTACTTTCCTGGCACACATCATACCGTTCCGGGAAGAAAAAAGTGTACAAACTTCAAGTTTCTGTGCGAATTTTCGGCTGGAAAGTGACTTTAGGGGCTTACGGGAAGCCCCCGGGGGCATTGCAATACACTTTATCCCACATTTTTCACTTTTTATTTGCACAAAAAAAAGTTGCTTTGAGGTTATGTTTGGCGGGGAAAAAATTTACCTCACCCAAAAATTCAGTTGAGTGAGGCAACTTTTCGGGCGGGGAAAAACCTCCACCTGACATAACCTCAATTTAACACGCGATAAAAATTCGGAATTGAGCAAATTTTCGCCTAAGAAATGCATTAAGAGCATAAGGGAAGCCCCCTGGGGGCGCTGCAATGCAGTTTTTCCCACATTTTTTCACTCTCTTTTGTACAAAAAAAAGTCACCTGCAAGTTTCAAAATTAGTTTCCTCGAAAAAGTCACTTTCTCGCGAAGACGTCAACCAAAAGTCACCGCCGTCTGTTCAGAGCCATTATGAAATGAGATAATTCAAAATGGCGGCTTGGAAATCAGCCATACTTTTTGAAAGATTTTATTATAATCTACATTATATCTAAATTTCACTCTTTTAACTATAGCGATAAGCGAGATATCGCGAAAAGAAATAATTCAAAATGGCGGCTGGAAGAGCATAATAAAAAACAAAAAATAATTGTAATAATAAATAAATAATTTAATAAAAGATTTTATTAAAATCTATTAAATGTCGGATTTTTTAACTTTTATCTATAGTAGAGGCCGTAATATTGTAGTGAATAACTCAAAATGGCGGAAAAATAGTCGCCATCTTGTTTTTTTTTATGCCCACAAATCGTTTGGCATCTTTTCTCTCCTGGTACCCTGTTCTCTAATTTTGTTCTGGTAAAATATAATTTTTTAATAAACGAATTTGTTTATTTCCACTTCACCGTACGACATTTCCTATGGAATACGGAAGGATGTCATATGGAAGGGTGGAAGAAATTATTTTCGGGACAAACGTGCAAAAGTTTGACAGCCGCACACCACTTTTGAAGGGGCAAAAATAGCACTTTTGCGGTGGCAAATTTGCACCTCCAAATTTTGTTCTATGAGTGTACAATCAATTTTATTCATTTTACATGTTATTAAGTCACTCAGCCCAAATACATAATACCTACAATAAAGTTTGAGCAAACCCAACTAATGCAAGAATAAACCATAATTTTGACTTGATTAGTTATACACAGGATTAAGCTTGTTTTATAGAATAAAATAGGTAATATCTTTGTAGGTTTGCTATTATAACATTAAAAAAATACTTTTTTTTAGACTTATCGAATGTAAAATTATTCTAAAAATACCTTTTAATTTACAAATTATGTAACACGAAAATATTTTATGCATTTTAGGAAAGCTAAAAAAAATATTTAATACAGTTGACCAATTTTACCGCAGTCTCCCTTAATAATAAATTAACTTAAAAAATTAATTGTCAAAGATAATTATAATTCATTCATTTACAGTATGAATTAAACATTTTAAAAATAAATAAATATAATAAAATAGCGTAAAAGAAAATTATATGTATTTTTTAATATTAATTCTTGTTTACATTCACATCACTTTTGGAATAATATTCCTTTTTTTTTATTCTTTTTAATATTCTAAATAATAAAATAATATAGGTACGGAATATTCTGGATTATAATGCTCCTAGTAGGTACATTATGCACATATGTACATTGTTTCTTTATTAAAAAAAAACCATCAACCATTACTTATCAATTAAGGGATGATCCAACCTCGATAAATTCTATGATAGTCAATTAAGTCACTTAAGTCAAACTTAGAACAATAAATTTAAAAGAATCACAGCTAAAAAAATTATTTTATTCCCTAATCTTATTTACAATTAGGTAGATAGCTATCTTTGATAATCGATCGCAAATAATGATCGATTTTTTCAATTATTCCGATTAATTTTTTTTTAATCTCAGGAAAATACTTCTTTTGGTGCAAACATACTTACCATTAATATTGGATGATTTATTCTCGGAAGAAAGAATAAAAAAAATCGGGCGTACCTACACTAATTTTTTTACACTTTATGTTAACGTGTTGTCTGACATTATTCTGTTCTTCTACTGATCACAATACTTTACTTTCAAGCAGATATAATATGATGATTGAATTTTTTCTCAAAACACAATCAGTCTGGGAAACCTTTTAAGTTAATCTAGACAAAGCTTTTATACTAATTTATTACAGGTGCGTAGTAGTAAAAAGATCGACAAAGCGCTAAAGTTCTTACAGAAATGTTTATTTATTTATTTTAAAAATTAATTAATCCTTTAAACTAAAATCAGCATCGGGATAATCAATAATCTCGATTATTTCTAACGACTTTGATCTGCGCAAGATTTTATTTATTATCGAAGGTAGATTGAAGAATTCACACACTATCTTCCGTAAAAAATGCGCTTACGTTATATCATCTTAATATAACTTCGAAAGAACAATATTTACAATATAAAAAACATTTTAACAACAGGATGATCATTTATTATGTAAAAAATTATTAACGTATAAGTATGAAGAATAGGGGTGTCTATGGCACACACACTATATCAAAATTCTGATGCATAAACCACGTGAAAAAATATAATAATTGATGAATCTGACCAAAGTTCCTTAACCCGTCAAAGCTATTTTTCCTTTTTACTATTGTCACTCCTTGAGCTCTTCTCCGTTCGTTTTGTATCACCATTAATTGCGCTCTGGCTTGCTCTGTTGCTGCGTCGCAAAACAATTCCGATAATTGCTGCGGGGATTGCGAGGATGAGGACACATCCTGCGACAATGCACAAGGTCACGTCGACCAAGTAGAGTTGCCAAATGGACAAATCAAGGGATGGAGAGCGCAAATGGCGGGCGCCACCAGTCCTTAGGATCATCTCGATGGAATGCATGGCCTTCTCTTTCACGGACAAGGGGTTATCCTGCATTTGCCGTGATACCCGCTCGGCATTCCTGCGATACGTTTCGTTCTTAAGCATGTCAACAACAGCTTCACGAATTATATCCTCCGTCAGGGTATCGTATCTATAGCGAAGATGAAAATCCGTATGATTAAAAATGTTAAAATAATTAATTGGAGCCTTGTAGGTGATAACTAGGGCAGATTCCACAAAATTGGAAAATAATAAATAACGTAGATTTATAAGATAAAAATTGTTTAGCTGAAAAAGCTTATAATGCCACTTGGCCAACATTTTTGCTATTGAGTGCCAAGAGTTTCCCTAAGTGTCTCTTAATCTTTCATCGAAGTGATTTCTTGACCTCACTGATTGAATTTTATAATAAGTTCTGTAATACCACTTGTTAAACTAATCTAAATGCTATACATGCTTTTTATACTTCCATATGTTTTATTGTATTTAATTTAGGAAATAGGAAGTCTAGGCAATAATCGATTGCTCTTTTTAAATAATAAGTTAGGTGTTTGTTGTAGAGACTCGTACCTTCCTTACTTTAGCGTGGTGGTGAGAATAGCGAGTAGAGAATAGTGCGATATGGGGGAAAATAAAGTGGTTTGGATCGCTATAACTGTCAAACACATAAAAAAAGAGTGAGTTTTTCTCATTTTAGATACATTTAGCTAAAATCCTTTAATCTATCTGCATGAAATGTAAAATTTCTAATATTTTAGAACCGATTTAATTTATTGTATAATTGAGAATTACTATGGAAGTCAAACACATAATGTGTTCTCTGTCACCTGTCTATTTTCTGTGTTTACTCTATTTTTCAGGTTATCAAGTTAGTAAAGGATAAAGTAAAGCCTTGTGGTTTGAAAAGGTTGGGGTCGTAAAGCCTTAAAATAAAATAAAAACTTACGAAGCGAAAGTTAGAGATTAGAGAAAGGTCTTTGTAGGCCGTTAAACGGATTGGCCACTTTAGTTAGCGAGCTCATCACCTTTGAGACTCTTCAGCATTAGATGACCAGAAAATGCATATTAACTACGTTTACAATCACTTCTGATAATATTTTCTTGTGCATTATAAAGAATTGTTCATAAGATGTAGTTACCTGAGAGTACGTCCAAATCCCGCTTCCTCTGCTAAGCGCATGTTAAAATGTTGGTCCCCATGCATGGGAATTCCCAGGACTGGCGTTCCAGAAAAAATCGCTTCGTAAATACTTGAAATACCCCCGTCGGTGATGAGCAATTTAGTATTGTTCCCAAACATTAGTAGATCGAACTGTGGCAACCACGGTCCTATTATCACATTATCCACCTGTCCAGGCATCTGAGCATCTTCCCATTTCCAAAATATCCCCACATCTGGCATCTCCTTAAAAACTCGATTGAAGGCATCACGTTTCTCCTTTTGCATATCCTTACTCCGTGTTGTGCTGCCAAGCGTCAAAACAATAACACCTCCCGTTGCCAATGTGTACAGTCTATCAACATCAGCAGGAAGCTTCTTTGGTTCTCGAATGTGGATCCCGCCGATTTCCACAATATTTGGCATCAAGGCACGTGGATAGTGGAAACCAGGATGGGAATTGACAAAAACCGAGCTTACATTGTGGATGAGGTCTTCAAGAGAGGGAAGTTTAACATCTTTTGGCTGTAGAGGAGCAAAAAAGCGCTGATAGAGAGCTTCCTGAGCCGGTAAGTACAAATATCTATGAAATATTTTTTTAAAAGAAAGATTAAACTCAGTTGAACTTTGTTTCATGTCGTCAATTTGGATAACGATAAGCTACAGTGGAAACAGATGGTGATACTAAAATGTTGCCACATGCTACGAAACATCTTGGTGGTATGTTATAAACAACAAGCGTATTCATTTTTTTTTATAATCGATTTTTTTAAAATATTATCTAGCCAAAAAATCCTGATCTACTAATTCGAAATCAATGAATTAAGTTCTTATGTTTGAGATCAATATCCAACCAATCAAACTTTAGTAATATGCAGACTAAGCAACAGATTGAATCGTAATGATATGATTCCAAATCAACTACACACAATGATTTACCGGTTAACTAGAATTTTCTAGTAATGTTGATTTTTTTGGAGAAAAAAAAACGATTATCTAACCACACGAATATTGAACGAGTAACGAAATAAATGGACCATCAATCATACTCACTGGTAACTAATCTCAACGAAGAGAGATAGCAGCGCATTGACGATTCGCTCGGTAAATGTCATTTTGTTAGAGGACCCCAGAAATAGATTGGGGCTATAGGCAGGATTGTAAGGATTGCCTACCAACTCATCTGTCCATTTATTGGATGCAGTTGTGCACACAACCACAGAAGGCACTTTGTAGTGATTTGCAAAACCAAGAAGGGCGTCCATCATGAAGGAATCCACAATAAGAAGGTCATATGAAGCATCAGATCGCAACAGCTTCTGTACTTCCTTATGGCTGAGAGTGAAGTTTACAAGTTCAGCAGACCCAAAGATTGATTGTGTGATAGTTTCGAGGACTGAATGGGGCTGATGTAACTCCTTCAGATATTCCTCATTCCGTGCGAACGCCACTGTACCATCAATGAAGATCTCCTGGACTGCTTCTGAGCCTTCTCGCATATGATAAGGAGTTACATAAGTGATCTGGAGAATGAAGCATCATCAAATATGGGAAAAGTAATTAAGGAGACTTTTGATCAAAGAAAGAATTACCTGATGCCCATGACTTATCAATTCCCTGACAAGTGTCTCACCGATGATTGAGTTTGTTTTACTCGGTACTGGAAAGATGGCAAGGATTCTTTCGCAAAAGCCATAGTTAAGGGTGTGAATGAGGTAGAGAAGAAGTATAAAAATCGTCTTGGAGAACATATTTGCGTGGGCAGTGTCCCAAAACTGATTGACGTGGAGCAAAGAGAATAACGCGTTCTTATCGTTGATTTTGATAAGAAGCACTTCCACACGAAGCACTATGATATGGTACGCCAATTTTTGCGTGCATCATCTGTGTATGCACCTTCTATCATCATTATTTTTTGCAAACAATATACACTCTTCCCTCCCCCTAAATATAAACAAATCGGCGCCGTGGCAGCTAAACTACAATATATGGTGAATGTAAGTAAAGGAACTAAAATGTCAAAGAGAGAGCGCCTCTGATGGCTTACAGTTGAAATTCAAGGCTCTGCGCGGCGTGTGAAATAAGATGAGGGTATGGAGAAGACAACATTACGAGGAAATATTGCATGAAATTTTACCTACTTAACCAACTGATGGAATAAAATGGAATTCAGTGATTATTCAATAAATGCTATAAATTAATGAATGAATAGTTTATTTATATGCAAGAGATACAAAGATCTATAGTAGCACTATAGATCTTGGAATCGATCGTGAAACTAGCACTATAGATACGGTTTATAAAACTTTCGTCCAGTCCAGGCCATGTACACGACTCAGTTTTTGTATGGAATTCTGTAGTATGAAATGAATTTTGGTCTGCGCTTTTTAAACTATAGTATCAATCTTAAAACCCTTTGTACCATTAAATTCTACATCTAATGCCCTTTCGAATGACAGAATATGAGCGTGCGATCAGTCTTCTAAATATTGAAAAATAGTAATTTTATTAAAAAAGGAAAAGAATTTTCATTGGTCCAGTCGATCGGGAAGCAAATGAAGCGGCAAATAAATAATCCCAGGATTTCGTTGAAATTTATTTTAGTGGATTGCTTACAAAAATACTTGATTACACTTCCCGTATCCACCAACAGTGAATCACGGACAATATTCAAGGAATAGGACGTTCTCGGGATACTTCACTGAGGGACACGAACCTTCACCTTAATTATCAAGAGGGGAGTAAAGTACCATTAGGATACTGAGGATAGAAACCTACGCCTCACACATTGCTTCAAAATTTATAAATATGAATTGGACGTGAAATCCGGCTCCACATGGGGGTCCATTGCTGCGCTGCGGATTCTAAGTTCCGGAGATCGAAGTGCCCTCTTCAGTTTCGACACATTACAAAGAAATAGAGAAACGAGTGATGATAAAATAAGAGAAATATAAATGATAAGAGATAAAGAGAGACATAAGAGATAATATTTTAGTGAGAAGGTGAAAGAGAAAAAAAAAAAACCCAAAAAATCAAGAACCACAGAAAAACCAAGAACTACAAAAAACTCTAGAAAAAGACGCGATTTGAAGATGTTTTTCGACTAATTATTTGGTCTGCTTCTTCATCGAGGAAAAGGTGAATGGAAGCCCTTAAACTCCAAGCTGAGATAGATAAAAGAATGTAAAAGTTTTTGTAAGAGAAAATAATAAAGAGATAGGTGCTTTATTCGTAGTAGAGATTTGAAGGAGATTTGAAATTAAAAGTTATATATTATGTACCTACCACAGTTTATGTATATTAGGCCAATTGGCCAGTTTACAATAAATTTTCATTCATTCATTCACATTGCTTCAAAAAGGTGATAGGAGAAGATCCTCTCCAATGTGATATCTATCACGACGCCCTGGACGTCATAAACCTTTTAAACGTGTGCAGAAAGTACACAGGCCACAGAAATAAGATCTTCGGTAGTCTTAATATAACAACACATGTCTAAAATAAATACTAAGGCAAGATAGCCTTTTTTAGCAGTAGTAGTAGTTAATCGCTCATGTTACTTATAATCCTTACAAATAGAATTATAGACTAGTACATATTATTCATAGTCAAATTGTTATTATTATAGTTTGTCGGATTCGATTGAAACTTTCTGTAGAGCACCGCTCTGTGTATCTCATGCAATCAAAATGTTAAAGCACCTTTTCTAAGGCATATATCGATTTTTCGATAGATTTTTTGCCATTGTGAAAGCCTTGCAACTGTTTCCGTTCTATTTATCCTTTATATCATTATTTCCAATATTTCACCCACATGTGAATTTCATGAAAGATTATAGCTTTAAATTCAGAGGAGGCATTGGTGGTGCAACTCCCGGAAAACAAATTTTTCATCTGCAATATCTCACCAAAAATTCCCAGTAACGGTTTGTGCGAAATGAATAAGATTTTCACAAAAGACTCAGGTGAGTCCAAATAATATTATCCTCTTAGGAAAAAAATCATTTAGCACGCCTTTCCCTTCCTCTCGGGTATTCCGCAATTTTTCACCCCTTGTGAGCATTTTTTCCCTCCCAAAGGCGATTGTCTGGCATAGAGAATAATGCATCGATTAATGGGAATTATGTAATACTTTTCCAGATAATCGTGTTGATCTCGATAAGCCACTATGGGACCAAAGTACATTCTTGGGGCGATTTAAGCACTTTGCATGGATCACAGACTCACGGACATGTCTAACGTCCACAACAGAGCTCAACAAGGCCAAGGCATTGATTGAGGCTTACAGGTATAATATACTTAAGATTTCGGTTGGAAAATTCAATTTCAATGCTCATCGAATTGTTCCCAAAAACGTTACGATTCAGTGAGATTTTACCCGGATTTTACCCGTGAATGCCACATACAAAATTTCAGATAAGCGAGCTAAATTTAAATGTGCCAGGAAGGCAATTATATATGTAAAAATAAGCTCTAAAAGAAAACTTCCCAGGCTGTTGTGTGGAAACTTCTGTGGTGGCTTAGCCACACTGATGAGTGCCTCTATTTTCCTGATTTGTAGGTCTGGAAATGAGCCAAAGGGTACCACGAGGGAGGAGGTGATCTATGCTAGGAAACTCTATGAGAGTGCATTCCATCCAGACTCAGGGGAACTGCAGAATGTTTTTGGGCGGATGAGTTTCCAAGTGCCCGGGGGTATGTTGCTCACCGGGGCTATGCTACAATTTTATCGGTGGGTTACAAAACGTTTTTTTTTTTTGTCCTATGATTTTTAAAAATATCTAATTTTCTTTAAAAAATTATTAGAAAGCAATTTATATATGTAGTTTTCTTGATATATAAGCATGTTACTCTTGGACAAATACACACAAGATAAAAATTTTTTAAGACAAAAATATTATCCAAGAGAAGTATAATATTTTAATTATTTTTTTAAAAATTTAAGTTGAACAATTACCCTGAAATTTATTTTCTTAAAAAATAATTTTTATGATAAGTAATTAATTAATCTTGCAAAACAATGTATTAATGGTATGCTGTAATACGTTTTAATGATCATTTGCAGCACAACATCAGCTGTTGTCTTCTGGCAGTGGGCCAACCAATCGTTCAATGCCCTGGTGAATTATACAAATAGGAATGCAAATTCCCCAATGACAGTCAATCAGATGCTTATGGCCTATGCGACAGCAACTACGAGTGCTCTCGTCACGGCCATCGGATGTAAGAGTATGTGGCAGAAGCGGGCAGGACCCTTCATTCAGCGCTACGTTCCTTTTGCCGCCGTTGCGGCTGCAAATTGCGTCAATATACCCCTAATGAGGCAAAATGAGCTCATCCAGGGAATTGAGGTACAGATGAAAACTTGAACAGTCTGATTATTAGGGAATATGGGATCTTTTATTATTAGTTGGTGTTCCACTTCGTGGCCAACACCAAGTATTGTAATCGTCGGAAAAACCGACCACCTCAGATCGGGCTCAAACTTGGTATGAGCACGTTTTAGACATCCCACATTACGAAAATGGTGGTGGAAAATTTTTGATCCGGCCGGCCTGCCGGCCGGCCTGCCGGCCTGCCGGCCGGTCGCCTAAACTTTGCCTTATAGCTCGAGAACGGTAACAGATAGAGACTTCGGGTTTGAAGTTTTCTATAGAAATGTGGGTGTAAAATTTCATTTTTTTGCATTTTCAAAATCCAAGATGGCCGCCGTCCGCCATTTTGAAATACCGTCAACCACTTCCCTTATAGCTAGAGGTCTGAAATTTTAGTATGTTGTAGAGCTCAGTGAGACTTTTTCATCAACAATTCATACTTGAAAATCGGTCAAGCGGTTTAGCAAATATGGCGGCCTAAAGCAAAAAGTGTTTTTTCGATATATCTCAAGAACGGCTTGACCGATTTTGACCATCTTGGTATCAAATGAAAGGTTTCAAAAAGCCCTACAACTGTCTAGAACATTCCAAGTTCCAAAAATATCCGCAAGAGGCGCTAAAATCAAAAACAAAAATTGCCAAACTTTAAGGGGCAATATCTCCGAATCCCCATTATCGATTTCTTTTAAATTTTGATATGTTGTAGCCTGACTCAATATCTTTCACCAGTCCGAAAATGAAGAAAATCTATGTCGCCGTTTAGAAGATATAGCCATTTGAAAAATTCTTGAATTTTAAAAGTTCTAAGAACCATATCTCTTGAACAGCTTGTTCGATTTCGCTCAACTTGGTATCAAATTAAAGCTTTTTCAATACCCTACAACTTTCTAGAACATCAGAAACCTTTAGAAGCATTTCTTGAGGACGAAAAATGCCAAAAACTGTTTTTGTAAAACAAAAAGCCGCCATTTTGTGTTCTAGAGGTGACCTTGAAAAGTATCAAAATTAATCCCATATTCTAGATTATTTTAAGACCTTTCCATAACTAGTCTAGAAATTTCTGTAGGTCTTATAGAACTTGAGATATGACCATTTTTATGCATCAAATTACTGAATTTCACAAAAAAAATCAACTTTGCCTACTAATTCTGATCACAAATCGTATTATAACGCATAAACTAACTTTTACACGTTGTGGGACACCAACTCTTATAACTGGACGCGTTATGATTGACTTATTTTTTGTTCTTTTGGATAAAAGGTAAGTGATGAGGATGGAAATATCGTGGGAAGGAGTCGCATTGCGGCTGCCAAAGGAATCTCTCAGGTTGTCATCTCGAGAATTACAATGGCAGCTCCAGGAATGCTAATCCTTCCGGTGATTATGGAGCAATTGGAGAAAATTGCTTGGTTCCGTCGGATGCACATCCTTCATGCGCCCTTCCAGACAGTCGCCGTTGGGTGCTTTTTGTCCTTTATGGTTCCCACGGCGTGTGCGCTCTTCCCACAAAAATGGTGAGTTGTTTCTAAATTTTCCTTTAAAAAAAAACGCTTCTAATTTTTTTTCCTTTAAAAAATCAACCTACAGTTCACTGAATGTGAGTATAATTGAACGATATGAGGAGGATTTGTACAAGGATATTAAAACAAACACCAAAGGAAAACCACCCACAGTGGTGTATTTTAACAAAGGACTCTAAATAATGTATTCGTACTAGTCACAAAAAGGCAACATTCACAACATTTTGACGTACCTCTTAAGAGGAAAAAAATATTCGTTCTTTAGCAATTAGGGAGGGAAAATACGGGCTATAGCGGCTTAGAGTAGCTGAATATGGTGGCCTTCTAAAAGGTCAATATACTTGTGAAAAAAAAAGATACGACAATAATAAATTACATTATATACCTTACAGATAAAAGACTTAAATCCTGAATAAGTGTTGAATCCTTCAGGGGTTTAAATTTGTTTTTTTTTCTCAAAAAAAAAAAATATTAAAATAAAAAAGAATCAAAGAAGGAGTCAAAACTCAAAGAAAGAAGTTTAACCCTAATTTACTGTAATTTAGTGTAAAAAACGCATAAAATGGTTTCATTAATAAAGTCGAATGACTCTGGATAGATAAAGAGTAGCGAAATTTTTAAGAATATTGGTTAAGACTTGACTTTTACAAAAGAAAATGAAATTTATATTCATGTAAAAGTGAAAATGTTCCTCAAAAAGTTCTTTAATATAATTCGGGTTTAGTCGAGATTTAAGTCTTTTAATCGTAAATGGGGTATAACTTAAAAGTATAAAGTTACTCAATATTGCTGTATTTTTTTTAAAGCAATAAGTCATTTATTTTAATTTAAATTAATAAGATATTGAGTGATAATTTTTATTCGATTTTTAACCCATTCATTGACACATTTTTTATGATATGATTTGTAAATATTTAGGGAAATTTAATCTTTGACGAAGAATTTTTGATAATTTGAAGAATACAATATTAATTGTATTCTTTGTTGCAGGTTTTTTCTTTTGATATTTGTTATAACAAAAATTTTATTTCATCAGACTTTAATTACCTAACATAAAACCTCTAAGATGTTTATTTTATACAAATATAGTATATACCATACATAATTGGCTAAAGAAACTAGAAAAACCTTTTTTTTTTGTTTAAACTTTTTTTTCAATTATTTTTCTTTTGAAAATACATATTTCAATTATCAATCAGCGTGTTCTGTGATGGGTTAACTCATAGGTTCAAAAACTTTACAAAATTCTCAATATGTATTAGAATACCTTAATATAAGTAATGCAGCTATAAAATTATATACTTACCAAAATGTATCTCAAAACTCTTTGAAACTCCAGTCATATCTCTGTTGTAAAACTAAAAACAAACGATCTGCACATTTTTTCTAAAACTTTTATTTCTCTATAAAATATCTTTATATTATTTTTTATAAGTCATAGAGTTTTTTTTGGATAAATGTTTGTTCATGTAGTACAAAAATATATGTATATAATTAATTAATAAAAACGGGAGTTGGGTTGTAGAGAAGAAAAATCACCATTAAATAATTTTAAGAATGGACGTTATAATAGTTTTTCTTTTAATGCTTCATTTTGCCTTTTTAGACAGCTACTATGGAATATATAAGACGCTTAACTACAAAATATGTTTACATTTATTTTGATTTAATAAAAAAAAACTTGCGCATTTCCCTATCTCCCGTCGGATTTGGAGTAATTGTGCAGAAGGGCAGCAGCCTCACTCATGACCTTTGCTGTGGATCGCACAAGGAACATGAGGTGACATTCATCGTACACCGTGAGCTCAACGCGTGTCCTCACCAACCCATGGAGGACAGTGGCGCGTTCGAGGTCCAACCATCGTTGTAGCGTCTGCTCCCGTTCACGTATTGTCCCTGTGAGGATGACATCGGATGGGCCCCAGAGAGCAAATTCCAAAATGGATTTTGTCTTTGAAAGTGATTCTGAGCGCTCCTGCCCAAGAATGTCGCTGAGAATTGGCGTCAACTTGGTGGCAGGAAGCATCTGGGTGAGGGCCACTTTGGCACATTGGCACAGGGTTCCCATGGGTTCATCCTCGTCCCGGGAAATGTCGGAAGAGAGGCTGCAATACAATTAAAATACATAAATGTCTCTTTGGCAGCAATCAACACCACCATCAGCTCACCTATGGAGGACACAGAGCCTAGCCTGGGCTTCCTTGTTGTCCACCTCTTTGCAGAGAATAACATTGGATAGTCCCAGTGGCATCTCCTCAATTCCCTTCGCTTGCAAATTCTTCAGTCCATTAATCAGCTGCAGCATCACAAAACCAACTTCGCGACAAAGAATCTCATCAGTTGTATTCCCCAGTCCTGTTGGATTCGGTGTGAGAGCACTAACAATGGAATCCAACTCATTTTCCTCCGTTTCATCTTCATTGAGAACCGAAAGATTCTGAACGGAGCCACGCACATGAGTCTGCGTGGAATCCTTCGTGGCCGTGAGATTAGGTATTGAACCACCAAATGAGCGCGAAGTCTTTTGATTTTCAACTTTGGACTTTAGAATTGATCCCAGGGACATGAGTGTGTCCACGAGCATTCGCGGGAGAACAGAAATGGATGCTAACGAAAAAAAATTTCCGATAAAAATGTAGAAATTTCAGTTATTTTAGTAGAAATCTCACCTTGCACTAATCTGATTTGAATGCTGGGCATTAGTGGCAAAAAATTACTGGGCACGAGGTCACAGAACTCAGTGATGGGATTGAGGGCTCCACTGGCAGCTCCTGAGAGTTGCTTCAACTCCCCAGCAACACCAGACATTTGATTGCAATCCGCAGTAACTGCAAGGGTCACGGGTGTCTGACTAGGGATCCACATGGCAGCATGGAAGGCCCTTCGTCCAATCACCACAGCACGTCCACCCTCGACTATACTGAACTCCTCGAAGCGGAGATTCATGGAGTTTGCCAGGGGTCGCAGTATCATGGGAACTGGAGGTGATTGTTGCAACTGCGAAGGAGAAAAAATGTAGGTGAATTAGACACCACCCATAGTACCAACCCTCTGATCTACTTTCTCCCCACATAGAATTACGCAAAAATCCCACAACTCCAAGAATGACCATCACGCGATCCAGGTCGCTCCCTGCCCCTTGGATTACAAAGTTCTTATTTTTTCTTCTACCTCAATTCCCCTCCCGCAAATTACCGTGTAATTATTTTAATTGATTCGCTTGAGAAAATTCCCACAGCATTTGACTTCTTCTTGCACGTCGTCACAACGATCGCATCATATCAAGTCAATTTATACAATCTAAAACCACAATCTCCTCTTATACTAACTCCACCTCCACCACGTGATAACAAAGAAAATGTAAAAGAATTTTCCAAAGAAACATATTTGGAAAAAAATATTCATTCAATGCAAGTTCTTGCCCTTCCACACATGTTTCCCTCTCTTCACCTCATTAAAATGTTACGCGGATAAATTAAAAGAATATTACTAAACCAGAGGGGAGGGACAGGTGAGGAAAGATAATGGCCATAATTTAAGAAAAAAATAACTTGCTTCTTGCACCTTTGAATGGATTTCTTTTAGACGGCTGGTTTGACTAAGCAATGACTATTAGATGCAATCACGAGAATAATTTTATTTTAAAAGCTAAATGTTTGATTAAATCAGAACAGAAATATATAGTCTGCGGTAACGATCTTTGGGTTGCTCACATCACAAAAAAATCGACTTAATTTTTTTCTTTAATTTGTGAATGTTGCAAAGTTGAAATTCATTATCAATTTATTTAAATTATTGTCATTGACGATAATATTGAATTAAATGTAAATCTCATTAGTATGTAAACTTCAGAAATCAATCGTTATTGTAGAATTGCCACACACTTGCCGAATTATTGCTCAAATATTGACTTAATTCTACTCAATCAATTATAAAGATATTGTTCAAACGTTAGCCCCACAATATTTTCTCTAGTTGCCATATTAACATGTACTGTACATACTCATTTTCTTCTGTTGGAAAAATTTTTGCATATAATGTACACAGAAGTTGTAAAAAAATACAATAACAATTATCAGATAAAATTAAAGAAATAGAAGATAAAAAAACGTCATAAAAGAGTTAAATTTTTGTATGAACACAATTTTATTTGAAGCGCCAAAGACCTCCTTTGAGTGTTTCAATCTTTTCCAGTATTTCCATGTTTAGAAATTCATGAAGATGCAGCAATAAAAGAAATCCTGAACTACCCGTTTTTAAATGTGGGAGAATGTGAATAAGATAAATTCACACAAATCACTATAGATGTTGTCAAGGAAAGAGGAGAAATCTTCGATGCGCATTCACTAAAAAAAAAACTGTTTAGTGTGCGGAAAATTTTCACTACGGGGTGGGGGTGGAAGAAGTGCAAAATTTCCATGTTTTCTGTGTCTTAGGCAGAGCATAAAAAAAGTATAAACACTCATAATGTAATATGTTATTAATGCATTTGGCCAGAACACTGTGTGTGCGCGCAAGGAAAAGGCAATAAACTCCGCGTTGTAGCATAATATTCATAAAGCCGATGATATTTCGCTCTAGTGAAAGTTTTAATGCATTTTTTCTCTTTTTTGCTATTTTTTTTTCATCATCATGAATTAAATTACAAAATCGCACCAATTTTATTCGTCTGCCATTTGATGGTGAAGGAAGAAGGTGGAGGAAAAAATGGTGGAAATTTGATGAATTCAGTGTGGTTTGGTGTTGTCTCTAATTAAGCAACATTCCGTGCGAGCGTGCGCGCGGGAAAAAAAGTGCGGCAATAGAGGAGAAGGAGGTGATGAAGAATGATTGGACTTTTACTTGAAAATTACCAGTTTGACGATGATGATGTTTGGTCTCACGATTTGGTCATTGGCTTTATCGATGGCTGTTGGGTTGGGCATCTTCAGCATGGTGGTGAACTTGAGGCACAAACCACAAAAGACCTTGACTTGCCCATAAAGTGTTATGCTGTGGCTATTGATATCTCTCTCCCCCACCCATCAATCATCACTGATCTCCCCGCATAAATCGTGAGCATCTTCACAGTGCGAGCCATTTCTTCGGCGTGTAGAATTTAAACCCATTTTTGCACCATTAACAATCGCAAAAAGAATTTCTTCCCACACCCAATTGCCCCAGATGCGTTGGAAAAAAGTGAGATGGAGTATGGAGAAAAACCATGAGAAATTTCTCCAAGACAATTTTCATCTATAAAGAAGCGAAGGTGGCAAAAAAACAAGAACCCACCAATTAAATGGATTGCAAACAATATTGCAAAGAGAGAATCTGTCGATTTTCATTTTCATATACAAACGCCACACATGAGCACCTCCCATGGCTTCTGGCGGCGCGCGTTTTTTGTATTTACTCCTCGCATCCGCCGTGTGGAAAAGCGTCGTGGCAATTTCAATTCAATTGCAATTTTACTTTCTCACATTTCTATGTACTTGGCAAATTTTTTCTCGACTTCTTTATCTTTCATTTAAGCACCTTCACCCGCGCCCCAAAGGAGATGCAGACTTACCTGATCGAGGACTTGTGCCAGAGCTTCGTGATTTGCAACAATGACAGCTCCATAGTTATCTTCAAGATTCTTATGTACCACACTCCGACCTTTACGCATCCTCAGCCGGTTCGTTGTCTTCATCTGTCGCGTTTTGGCGTTCTGTTGGGAATTAAACAACAACAAAAAGACAAGAGAAAAGATTTTAAAATTTAGAGAAATCAGAGAAATCGTTTAGAAAACTAATCATGACTATTCATCGCAATTTAGATACGCGGGCACATCACGAAAATCTCTTAGCAATACTCTTAAAATTATCGTGTCAGAAGTGCTCAAATTGATTTACAAATATCAACATAAAGATAATTCTAGGTTTTAAAAGCAATTTTAGAGGCGAGATCTTTTCTAAGATATTTTGTAGGTATTTTATTTAGCTCTACCGAAGATGAAGCATTTATCCTCCTCTCAATATATGCAGTCTTTTGAGAGTTTTATTAAACTCTGATATTTTTAAAATTGTCGTTTTGCTCTAGCTTCGGAGGCATCAAAAATACTGTGTCTGAAAGAAACACGGCTAAAAATTTAAGACAATTTTACATTGATTTTGGCTCAATAATAAAAAAAATTAAAAAAACCGAAACTTGGATATTTTCAAAAGCAAACTATAACAGACGAAAAACGTCGCATTTGTCGTCTCAAGGATTCAAAACAATTTAATAGAAAGAACTATTAAAAAAGATTCTAATTATCTCTAATTTCATTAGTACGATACACTAGTCTGTATAAGAACTTAATAAATTATTATTATTATTCAATCTCATTATAATAATTTAGATTAATAAATTTTTCATGACATATACGATCTATGATACGGGTTTTCTGCCGTTTTCCCGTTGAGATCGGTAGTGGTAACTGGTAAGTCGGCGGCAGCCGCAACAATAATGCGAAGATGGAATAAATAAATAATAAATAATAAATAAAAATAAATGGTAGAAATAGAATTACCACTCTACTACTAATCAGTCCAATAAGTGTTGCGCAGCCGAAGTATATGTTAAAAGTAAAAATATGTATAAAGGCTTGACTTTTTCTTGAAAACATTTATAACAGCCAGGCCATGTTAGGCCAAGTAAATGTGGAAGATTGGGAAGATTACTATTAGAACGTTCTAATGTTTTTCAGAAAATTTGTTACTAGTTTCTTATAAATAATGTATAATAATAATAATGTCATTTAAAATTTGTAAAAGAAATCATCTAGGTAAATGCCAAAAAAAAGTATTATAAAAAGCATTAATTTTCGAACGAATTATTCATTCTGAACATCACCATCCCATATATTTCTTGCGGCACAAGAAACGATCTTATTCTGACCACGGGAACCACAATTCTTACGTCGTCCATCCTTATTTTGTGGTTGCCATGAATGATTGCAATACGCGTATCAAGAGCTCAATGCATCTCCACCGAGAATCTTTTCTTTACCATTCCTGAGAGATAGAATAAGATGCGTGAACTCACCATTTGACCCGGCCATCCATCTTGGGGATCTCCCATGGCTACGTCGCCTCCCGCCTCGCTGCCGCCGCAGAAGCTGTAGGGCGAATAAATCTCTGATTCTCCCATTTCGGATCCACAGTAAGACATGGAGACGGTTCTCGGGAGATTAGCTGCGGATGGAGTGAAATGCAAAGAGAAAATGATCATTTGGAAGAAAATTCATTCTGCTCATCTATTAAATTGCAAGATGGGGAAATTTACGATGCTGCCATGCAATTTTAATCAACCTTCTCCTCATACTCGGTATAATGTAAATATTTTTTTCCACGGTTGATTCTTTTTTCTTGTGCGCGCATCTCATTTCCTGTTTTTTTTTCTACATTAAGAAGGTATTTGATTGCAATCGCGAGCTGTGGTTGAGAATCAATTTTCGCAGAAATTGCCAATTTCTGCTGCACAACAACATTTAAGGGTTGATGAAAGTAAAAATGAGCGACTCACCTAAACTGTTGCTTGTGTGGAATTTGTGTGGTGTATCGAGGCTAAGGCGGTACGATGCCACTGATCCACCGTAGATTGAATTCCGCTCATCGTTGCAAATTGCCGGGAGACTCACGCGATCCGGCTTCATCATGATGGGCTCATAGTTCCGGAGCTCAATGTCGTTATTGCGAATCTCAACAGTTGTCTTTGTTGGATTCTTATCAGTTGTGAAGATGGTTTGATTGTCCGCAATATTCCCTTCTGAGAGGCTCATGCGGTCCTACAAGGGCACATTCATCTTAATGTTACATACAATTTTTTTTTAGACAGAAAGGAGATTATTCATGTTCAAGCTTCTTGTGTTTAATATAATAATTGTTCTATAAAATAAAATTGAAAATATTATCAAAACTAGATGATTTACAGTAAATTCAATTAATAAGAAACTTATTGAAGAATAAAAAAAATGTTAATTTTGTGGACCCTACACTACAATGCCACACAAAATGTAAAAAAAGGCAAAAAGGTGTTGCTTTTGAATTTTTTAAAAGAGTCTGTTCCATTTAACATCCAAAAGAAATTTAAATTATTTCTGGATTTTTTAAAAGTGTGCTTTTTCTTTCAGTGTTAATCTTTAATATATTCTATAAAGTCTAAAAAAAATGAATAAACTCCTTCATGTTCTTCCACTTTTCGCGGTTTTACCTTCAGGTAATTATCGATGGTTGTGGACATCTTTTGAACTGAACTCTTAATTCCCTCCAAATTCTGCTTAGGCCTCGCCTCACTTATACTCTTCTCAAACATCTCCACTTTGCTTGAGATCTTATGTTGGTCAATTTCAAGTAGTCGCCTCTTCCGCTCCGTGATGGTGTCTCCAGCAGATGCTGCGGATGCAACCTGACTCGACGCCCTGTGCTGCACAATTTCACTATTGTGTTCATTCTCTGTGACTTCTTTCACTTTTGCTTTATTTTCCACGCTCTCCGACTCGGTGTTTTTGCTACCGTCGCGTGCCTGTGTCTTCCCATCTGTCGACCTCTCGGATGCATCACTCACGGAACGCGAGAGGTCCGTGCCCTGTGTCTCGCGCGACATACTAGATGATGAAATGTCAGACGCTGTGTCCGAGTATTCCTGACACTTCCTCGGGGTACGTCGTCGTGCCAATTCCAACTGAGCTTCCCTCTCGCGCATACTGGCTGTTCTCTCGGGCTTCCGGGGTGCCATTGAGGATCGCACCTCACCGAGATTTGCATAGACATTGTCCCCGCGTTGCTTTGTAACTTCCACCCGATCGGTGCTACTGGATTCTAACTGCTTCCGCCGCAATTCTGCACTCTTTGGCGGTGGTGGACGAGCGGGTTTATTCACCTCAACCGTTCTTTGCGGTGGTGCCGGAGGTTTTCCAGTAACCACATTACTTTTTGCCTCATCCTTCACTCCTGGCTTTAGGGGATCTCTCAGCTTTGAAAAATTTAAACGAAAAAGTGAGATTTAAAAAAAAACTTCATAATTCCTATATTTTGTAGAAATCTTGGAAAAATTATTAATATATTTTAATTAAATACCCTGTACTTTGTAATAATTTCCAGGAAAAATTCTAAAATTCTTAAATATTTGAATATTTCCTGAAGGTCAAAAGAAAAAGGTTTTTTGTTGTCTTCACATTTTTCTCAATTTATATTAATATAATTTTGTGTGCCATACAAAGATGAATTTGCCGTCTTGAGCATTATTTGTATAGTTTGTCATCTCTATATTGAAATTAATTTATCCAACAGAGTGTCAATGATGGCACATAAAAGTAAAAGCTTCAAATATTTTGCAAGTGAAAATTATTTATTCCATTCACACTCACTTAAAAAAAGACATTTTACATAAAATTTTCACTTCTTGATCATTCAACATAGCACAAGAATAAATTTGCAACATATTGAGAAGTTTATTATATTTCAGAGATATTTTTTCTCATGTTGGAATTGTTGGCAAAAAAGTCGGCAAAATATTGACCCATAAATCATGGAATAAAAAAGCAGATGATAACTTTATGTAATAAATTAATTGATGGAAAGTTTTCGGAAAGACGGAAGTTGCAACTTTTGACCATTTTTAAATCATCTTCAAATTGAATTGCGAAATCAATAAAATCAGAACTCACCACCTCTACCCCGGATGTATTGATGTCGATGGGATGAATAATGACCAGCCGAGGTTTTGTTGAACTACCTGGTAATTCGTCGTAGATACCATTTCTCTTTGTACCGGCATCTTCCAGAGTCTTACTGGAGCCCATCCGAAGGAATTTCCTAATAGAGAATTTAGCCTTCTTGGGCTTCTCCATTAACAGATTATCCTGCGATAGAGAAAGACTCTTCCTTGGAGCCGGTTCAGGTGTTGACGGGCGCGCTTTTTCGTAGTAATTATGGGAATTTAGGGAATTGAGACTGCGGAATTTGGGATTAATTGTGGCACGTTCACGCTTATCCTTCTCCCGAACAACTGGGCTTGAGGACTTGACAACAGCAGAAGGATTCCGCGTGTACAACGTTGGAGATTGCTCCATCTGCAGCTTTTGATCAGACTTAGCAACTACATCTTCTGTTACAGTAGGTTCAACAACATCCTTCTTCGGTGTCATTTTTGTTATCCTTGCTCCATCCTTTTTGACCTCATCAACTGGAGATGGTGGTGGGTTTGGAGCACGTCCTTTTTTAGGAGCCTTCGTCAAATCTTCTTGCTTTCCCTGTGCAGCTTTCTCCTCGGGCGCTTTTATGACTGATTGCAGCTGCAAAATAACCTGCTGCTGTGCTACAGTTGCTTGAGGCTTCTTCGTAAAGGTTTTTACAACATTTACAGCCGGTTTACTGGGCACTTTTGGCTTTTCCATAGATAAATGCTTTTGTAGACTGTGCAAGAATACAGTGCGTGGCTCAATGTTTGGAGGTGGTGAAGTTGGCAATGCCGGAGCTTCACCATTAACATCAGGATCAGAACTTCCATCGGGTTCTCCGGCTAATTCACGACTCTTCTCAATACTGAAAACATCATCCTGCCCAGCTTCTGTTTGCACTTCAATCATTTCGTAGTCTGTTGAAGTTGTAACAACTGATGGAGTAGTTGAAGTCGGTTTGGTATCAAGACGACTTTCAGCTTCAACATTTTGATACTCATTCGCTACGATTCCACTATCGGATTCACTGCGATTAATTGAAGACATCTCCTCATCACTACTACTGTCAAAACTTGAACCTGTCGAATCTAGAGCATCTTCTGAAGAAGTTTTAGTTACAATCAGGCCGTCTGACGTGATCTTCCCAGTGATGTAGCTCTGATCTGCGAGATTATACATCTCAGAACGCTTTTTCAAATGCTGCGAAACAGGCTTTGTGGACAGGCACATGTCTGTAATAAATTGACTTGAGAAAAAGGACGTTCGACTTGGAGCGTATGTTTTGACTTCGTTTAAATCCTTTTTCTTCGTCTCTTCAGTTATTTTAACTTTCACACTATCCTCACCATCGGGAACATTCTCATAGCTTCCAGATGATACTGTGGCTGTTTCAACAACGTCGTAATACTCAGATATTCCATTCTCAACATCTGACGAATTGCTATCCGTATCTGTGTTTTTGGCATAAATCGGAACACGTGGTTTAGCTTGATCCTTCGATACGGGAACATGCCTAGAAATTGATCGTTTTGTTTCGCTAACAGGTTTAGTGTTGGGGCTTTTTATCTCCAATTTTACAGACAGATCGGACGATTTGTTGTCAGGTTCATCTTTCTTGTTGTGCAAAAGGTTTGAAGTTTCCTTTCCAAACTGATTTCTTTCGAGTGTCTCTGAGATTTCTTCAAGGAGGGACTTTTCGGAAACTGAAACTATTGCAGGAGCATCATCGTCATCTGCTTTTTTTGGAGCAGTTTTGATGACAATGCTCGTAGCTTCAAGCTTCTTCTCAGGCATTTTCGCCGGTCCAAAAAGTTGCTTGATCTCGTTGACTTTGTTGGATGAACTAAAGGGTGTAACTGAGATTTTTAGAGTCTGCTTCTTACCCTCACTGTCCTTCTGTGGTGTGCCTAACTTAAGTGCTGCAAATGATCTCTTGATATTCACTTCGGGATCTCCTAAGAGATTCCCATTGTTCATGTTAAAGTCAGTGTTGGTTTTAGTTAAACGCTGAAGATCTTGGTCATTATCCTCGTAAACTGGTGGTGGATCATCGCTCTTCTCTAAGCTATCAACTGATTCAATGTCTGAATCTGTATCGGAATCAATCCAATCCCCGCCAAATCCAATAACTTGACTTAATTCTTTCGTAAAGCTTACTTTGTGCTTCTTTCTCTTACCACCTGATCGTATGATTCCTTTGGGAGGTGTTGCCGTCAACGGGGGTACTTTGATCGTTTTCATCGTAGTCAAATTTGTATGTTCATCCTTTGACTTGAAGCAATTGGAACAGAGATCCTTTTTCCATGCGTTCTGCACGAAACGCGGACAAGAAGTTGATGACATTGTTGAGAGGGGAATGTTGGCTGCTTTAGCACCTAGGTTCACTGCAGTATCATCATCTTCCTGTGAAGCAAAAAGAGATAAAAAAAAATAATTAGAAAAAAAATCATTAGAGGGCTCCATACGTGAGAATGCAAAAGTAGTAGCTCGTCTAGTAATTGGTTGAGATGCCACACACGATCTCTTCATATCTCATATGAAACATTATTGTTGCATTAAGAGATCACAACACGTTGATATGTATTTGCATACAAATAGACTTTCAGAAAAGAATGTCGGGTATAATTTACACGTCATTTCTCTGAAAACATAATGGCGAAGCATCATTAAACTTCCTCCAAGTCATCCGGATGCGAGGTGGAACCAATAAATTTGTTCACTCCATCTCCCACAGAATTTCTCCGCAATGAATCTCACCAAGCCAACCTCCCCACTCAAGCTTACAGAGAAATGCTTCAATTAATTTGTCATTACTTCACATTTTGTGATTTTTTTTTTCAACAGCAACTCAACTAAATTCTTGCTCAAATTTTTATTCATATCTTTTGCATAACACACCTTTACGCTTTCTTTAGCAGGGTGTTTCATATATAATACATTTTTTTGATCATTAATTAGACGCCCATTGAACAAGAAGATGATCCCAATTTTGGAGCATTGTTCGACTTTGGTGCTTTTCTTTCCGATGAAGACGAAACTAGTGCAGTCGATTAAAGATCCCACCCATTGATGGATTTGATACGACGCTTGATTGAAAAATTATTTAGGTCGAAGCATGTCGAACTTACGCTTTTGCACACAACCGTGAGAAAAATTCTTTAGAAGCTCCTCTTTGACTTTTATGAAGATTTCTTTCACTTTTTCATTGAAATAGTCAATGAAGACTAAGATATTAGAAGTGGAGTTAATGTTAAATTATTTTTCCTAACACACTACAACGTGTGGCTCGATGAGTGCAAAGTGGAATGGTAGGTAGCTATCGGGGATGAATAAATTCGATTTTTTGCTTCAGAGGATTGAAAGATTCCTTCGTTTTATGCATTTTAAGACGCTTAAGACAAATGCTCAAAATTGTTTTTAATTTTAATTTTGGTAATTTTTGAATATTAAGAATATACCATCTATTACGCATGTTCTTATATTTTATGTAAATTCCCTAAACATGGTCCAAATCTGCGGCCTACAAAAAAATCTAGTTTATAAACTAAACTGTGCCAAATTTAAAATGCAGAATTTCAATATACTTTTTCACTAAGAAGTTGCCTGTAACATAAATTCTAAAAAGAAACAAATTTTATAGTCCCCATTACTTATTTTCTGGGATAATTTAGTAACATAATTACTTATTCAAAAAACACCAAGTAGATAATCTAGCGGATTTTCAATCTGGCGCTTTTTATCAGCATCTTCTGGCCTGGTTGTTGCTTCTTAAAATAGAAAATTCAACCGTCCAACTCAAAAGAGACTTCTTACCTCTGCTGAAGGTCAACTCACTTAACTTTTTAATCTGTCTCAAGAGTTTCTTGACACGACATGAGATGATGGAATAATAAAAAAAAGAGAGGGGAAGTTTGTGTGCGCCAAGACATCATCATTGAGGATGAAAGCATCTCAAGACACGCACCAATAATATTTCGCTTCAACAATTCAAAATCCATATATAGATACAAAATATCTCTTTTTTCCTATGAAGCCCATAAAAAGAACAAAACTTTTTCCACATATTCTTTTCACATGGCATGTGAATTTTTTATGGGAATACTGACATCTTTTCTGGGCTGAAAAGAAAAATGATAAGAGGAGTGTCTTCGTGAGACACCGGTTTCGCACCTGTTGCTGAATAAAAGTTTCTCGCATCTCTTAAGTTTCTTAATATACGTATACAACATAACGCCAAATAAAAGAAGTGGATGAGAGAAAACGGCAAAGAACTCGATAAAGTTGGGAAAAGAAAATACTTAAAAAAAAAGACACCCATAAAAATAGGGTAATGACCGTGCACGGTAGTTCCTAATAATTTCTCTCTCTTGGTGGTGCCATCATCATCAAAACGACATTCTAAATCGCCATACTGTCCCCTTTTTGGCGATGTGTCCTCTTCGCAGTTGTAAGTGCGCAATGTTGCGAGAAAAATGCGATTTTTGGTCTTGTGAAAGCCACGACGTTTCAGTACAATGGAGAAGCCATCAGCAAATTGAAGGACAAGAAAAAAAGCACACGCCGACTCATTGGATTTATTTCACTACAAATCTGCAGTGGATTTTCAATGAGCTTTTGTATGTTGCACACGCACGATCATGGTCATACATATTCGCAGAAAAAATTCAACCTTTGGACTTTTTCGCGAAGAAATTGTAATAAAAAAAAAAGAAATAGATGAAGCGTTAAACCTAAATTAAACCCCTCCAGAAGATCATTTTAGGAATTTTTTATATGAATATTAATACAATCTTTTTCCTACACTTTGTTGGCAAAATTGATTTGAAATAATAACAAAACCATTGACAAAACCCTATTGTAATCTTCCCGGAAAATCATGTGAATTATTACCAAAATAAGACTATAAATTGCACTTTACTTTCCGCCCTGTTAATATTCCGCACATTATAGAGATTTGAAATATGGGGTAAGAAAATGTTGAATCACAGCATAAATAAAAAAAAACTTTAATGAGCTTATATAATCCATTAAATGTTCAAATCACAAAACAGAGTGCAAGATATTTGCGCAATTAGATTACGTCTTTTGGAAGAAGTATATGTATGTATGTTTTTTCTTCTTCAAGAAAAAAGGAACCAAAAATCTGTTTTTAGGTGTCATCATTTCACTTCCCGTATGTGTGCAACGTCAAAATTCCCAAGGAAATGTTGCATCGAATTTTTTTTTATTATCAAGAGAGCTAACATAAAATCTCTGCAATAAAATCTGGAAAGTAAATGTTGCGAAGAAAATTAAATATCTCCTATGACTTTGTGCTAGATTGGCGAAGAATTTAATTGCATATGCAAACTTTCTTGTTAGGGAGTGGACATGGGTACTAAAAAAGTCAATTAATTGCTCGGAGAAATATTCTTAATTGTGAAGAATTTTCATTCGAGTTCACTTCATAAATAATTGAGCGATTATTGAATAGTGCAAGAAATATAAGTGAAGCAAGTTAATAGTATGGCACAATGCAGATAGTAATAGCAGTATAATGCTAGTTTAAGTAGCAAAAATAGCCAGAAAATACAAAGAGAATTGAAGACGTAATAATATTTTCCAAATCGATAATTATAAATCCGATACAAAACCGATATCTCTACACAGAAACCAATGAGGGCATGAAGTTTATTATTAAATTCTTCGTCCATTTTGCTGTATGTATAGTATACCCTCCCCCAGTTTTTTTTTGCACTATGTATGCAATGTTTAACAACACCAAGAATCATGTTTTTTTCGCGGAAAGTGACTCACCATTGTAAGCATGAATGTTCTCAGTGTTTTCAATTGAACAGGATGTAATGAAGGCTCATACCCCAATTTTCTCATCTATCCAACTACCCCCTCTAGCCCTATTTTCTTATGCATTTTCACCCCCCGCCAAAATGTATTGCGGTAAATAATAAAGAAATCACCTTGAAACAATTCACGTAGAAGACATAAATTAATCGCATTTCTTTCACTTTCCGTTTTCCGCCTAACGAGGTGTACGTCTAACTTCTCTTTTTTTATATTTATTCATTTCACACAATTAAAGATATAATACACAACACCAACCATTGAGGGAATCGTCATTTATCTCTGCCATTTATCTCTACTTGCCAGTCTTTTTGAAAAAAAAAATTGAATCGAATTTGCAAGAGAGTCCAATTTAAGTCTATTACCCAAATAGCACATCATTTCCGCATGATAGCCAATTTGAGAGCCATCGCCAAAAAGAATCTCCTCCATAGTGTTTGTTATTCATGGTTTTTGGCAAAATGCGCTACAAAGTCATAAAAATGAAATTCTTCTTTCATTCTGTGAGAAACACAGAACTTCCTTCAAGGGGATGGTCATTTTCCAAAAAAGTGACCTTTTAGATTTATATAAATGATTTCAAATCAATTTACAAAAACAAACTTTGCTTAAGCTTATGGGCGGAGTTTAGTTCATCGCCCACAAATATCATTTAAAATCTCTGGTTGATATTTCATGATAATACTTCACACAAACTAGGATTATGAATAACATCCTTGGTATCTTAATTCCCACACTGGATACCCTTTTTGTACCACTTTTGAATGAATAAAGGAAACTGCAGTGTGGATACAAGAAGTCTTAATTTGCATTCAAGCCACCTCAGCACGTTCAGGTCCACTTGCATTCAGGAATTATTCTCAGTATTTTGCTTTGAGAATGAAGGAGAAATGTATGTGGGCTCTGGCATTTGTTCTCTGTTGCTGAGGAATTTCTATATGTATGATCACCATCTCGCAATTTACGTCTCCTAGTCAACAAGTTTATTGCTAAAAAATTCTTTTTAAAATGTAGTGTGCTTTATCACATTGGCGTGTGACCTAAAAATTTTGCCATCATGTTGAACTGGTCTTGATGTGAGAATCAAAGTTTTAAATGCATGATTTTCTGTTTTACCCAATAAATTAAATAGAAATTCAATATCTTTACTTTCCGGGGCCTCCATTGGGTACACCATCATCAATCTCCGCGCATGGCGTGCTCTTGGGTTTTTTCTGCACTCACGCAGTGTGGTACAGTTAAAGATGGACAAGTGGTTCAGCATCTCTGAAGGTGTTTCTAATCAATCTTCGTATCAGATTCTAATTTTCTAATTGGAGTGTTGAAATCGTTCAAGGTACGAATTCTTTTGGATTGAAGCACACATTTTGCGAGGGCTTGGAATGAGGGAATTACCATAATGGGGCGGCTGTGGCGCACTTGCATGTTGTCGACCGTTAGAAGACAATCTTGCACCTCTCTGCGGAAACTCGATGGCATAAGCTGGAGATTCTTCTATGTAGAAGAGCCAATAAATATGCCATGGATGGGAGGAAGACACACCAGCAGGAGCACCGTGCACCATGTTTTTCATTTATGCTCAAGCAATTACGGTACCATTTAAGCTCTGGATCGCGTACAAATTCCTCCCTGCAATCGCGCAACAACACAAAAACCGTTGATTGTATCGATTTATTAGTTGAGAATGAACATCTCTCTGGAAGAATCATCATTTCTCGCGAAGAATATACTGTTAAATTCCATCTTGGAATTGCCTTTTGAAAAATAAGGTGAAAAAGGTCAAGAGTTTTATTGTCTTTGCAAACGATTTAACTGTTAAGACGTTATCTCTTCAATGGGCAAACACTTATTGATTTCTCACTACATTACGAACGCATATTTATACATATATGTATTGTATATATTTCTTTACTATCATTTGGGAGGAGTTCGTCGCACAGTGCAAATATTCAAAGTGATGTAAGACAATGTTTTGCACAGTGACTAAGAGCTTTTAGCCTGTTTTCCTACAAAAATGACTCAAGAGACTCATTCATCGAGCATGTTGCCTCCAAAAATCTCAACACTTCATGCACACAAAAATGAAAGGCTTTTGGTCAATAGAAACCGACATCTGGCAAACTATTACTAATAACGGATTTATGCGAGGAAGATTTTTGCCCTCAGACATTTTATCAATCTCTTTATATACATTACATACATAACTTTACTTTTCAATTGAAAGGCCGTTAACTTGAAGAAGTTTGCCAAACATACATAAACGCAAAAAAAAGATTGAAAATCATGCGTACAAATTAGCATTCATGCTTTGTTAGTCTTTAAAATTTTTGATTAAATATAAGAACATTGAAATTCGTTCTAAAAGGAGTTTATTCATTTTCAGGCTGTAGGTACATGGTCTTTTTAGAAAAAACACGTAAGAGATCTCATAGAGACCGAAGAACGCTAAAGAGATTTTTCATACATAATGTACTCAAGACCATTTGGCATCATTTGATCATAGAATATTGCGTAAAAAGACAACGGCCCAAAAGAATCACTTTTTTTGTTTTTTTATTGCAAGTAGAATGTGTGTCAATCAAGAAATATATTGGAAAACAACATAAGTCTACAGTTTTGTCAATTTTCACTTTAACAACCAAAGCCTAATTAAAAAAAAAGATAAGGCAGTTAGGGAAATCTTAATTCAAAATTTAAATGAATTTTTCAAAGTTTGACTCACATTTTATTTTATTTTGCAAAGCATCTGAGCCATGACACGCTGTTGAAAATATAATCATCACATTTTGGTGTCTTTCAACTTCTCAGCATTTTTTCATGGTGAAATTTGGTGATATCTGGTGTGTGGTTGAAATTAGAGAGTCACACCTTTCATTATACTATCCGATGTGGAGTCAGAAATATCCTCTCAACACCGAATTTTATTTATAAATAATTTCCTACATGGTTTGGGCGACAAATGAGCAGGGAGAGATGTCACAATTGAAGGAATAAAACCAACTGTGCTGCACTCAAATCATGACGAAGATGCATGTTGAGCTCTTAAAATTGATGACGGTTAAGGAAAAAAAAGGTCTCATGACAGAAGATTGCGCAGAGACAAATTCAATTTACTTTATTATGCAATAGCATGAAGCAATTTTCGTCAATTTCATTTGATATGAAGAGAAAATAATGCTGACTGAGAGAGAACAAAAAGTGTGGCACTCAGGGAGTCTCCGGGACTTGGATGGTTCATTTTTCTCTATGAAAAGAGGAGAAAGTTCCAACTTTGAGAATTACAATAAATTTTTTACGGCTCAGTAAAACCCACCGAAATTTATATATTTTGTTTTAAAAGAAAAACGCAAAGAAAAAAAACGAAAGAAATGTGGAATTATTACAAAACATCATCCAGTTCATCGACATACAAAGAAGTGCTCAATTTGTGTGGTTGTCTGGACGACGAGGCGGTATATTGCATTCTTCATCGTGTTCTTCGCGCAGCCAAAAGGAAAATGCCTCAACTTCGTGCTTCACTGCCTCACCATGTATATTAGCATGTTCCCCCCAAACCGCCAATCATTCAGCATCGCACCAACTCTTTCTCTTTCTCCATTGAGCACCGAAAAAAAGAGGCCTTCATCTTTTAGCATCATCACTCGCGCGCCTCTATACTATTTGGATGATCGACTTTTAACACAAAAGACGCTGAGGCGAACTTTTACGACACAGAGCACAACCACAGCCTTTTGAACTCCACTCATGTTGTTGTTGAGAATAAAAAAAAAAGAAGTTAAATTGTGCTCACAAATTGTACTGCGGAGGTAGAACTTTTAGTTTCTTTTGAGTCATCAAAATAATGTCATTCCCTCGTTTTGAATGAGAGAACAATAACAGCTGAGCAAAAAAAGGTGCTGACCAGTTGAATGCAAACATTTTACTTTTTGAGGAGTTGCCCTGAAGCAATTAGGGCAGATAAATGGAACTTTTCAACTTTTGGAATCACCTATTAAATTTTAAAAAAATAATAAAGATTGACTGCCCATTGTATAAAACTGATGTAGCGCCTGATTAAGTGCTTCAGCTTAATTTTATTCAAAATATTGGAAAATCCGAAACATTAATGAAAGTTCTACTTGTTTTACACTTTACTGATGAATTTCCTACTCATTTTACTGCTAAAAAAAGTGCCCACAAGGACATCCAAGAAAGAAAAAAACCTAAAAATTAACCCAAAACTCTTCTTAATCATGAAGATATTAAAATCTTAAGATTAAGATTAGTTATCTTTTAATATAATTTAATAGGTAATGTTTTTATATACCAATTTATTTAATAAAAAATATTCCACAAGTGGAACATCTGGATTTGGGCACCCTTTGCACCTCACACCATTTTTGAATGGCAAATTTTGCATTTTTTTCTTGCCTTCCACTCGTTCCAAGTTAAAAAGCAAGTTTCCACTAAACGCGCCTAAGAAAGTCATCATTTTTCTGTAGGTGGATCATGTTACAGCAACATTGTGTGGAAAAAATTCCAAAAAAAAACTCCAAATAAGCAGATCAATCTATTCTCCAATTTCAATTTCATATGGAATTCCATGATTTATGTGCTTCTTGATACATAATTTAAGGAAAATTTTATCAATTTTCATGTGACATTGCTGCATTTCTCAACTCAACTCTAAAATATTGATGTGTGTAGGTACATATATTTAGAAATTATCACCCTCTAAACCGGAAGATTTATGAGGGCTTCAAAGGCATGATGAAGATGTTTATTGCTGACACCTCACTTAATTCCCAAGACTTTGTAAAAGAACATTGGACTACCTACCAGGAAGAAATGAAAGAAAAAAGTCACACCAAAGTGCCACAAACAAGAATTTGCTTTAAAAAAGTGAAGAAGAAATAACGAACATACAGAGAAATAATTAGTTCAAAGAGCAATGAATTGAAAATCAAGTAATTAAAAGGCAACCAATTCTACGTACTTTCTCAAAAATTAAACCCCTCATCGCTGCTTTTATAAAATGACTTAATATTAACTTTTTTTGTTTATAGAAAAATAAAAGAAAAATTCATTATAAATTCATGAATTAAATGACACGAACTTTGAAATGCCGTTCGTGATCTTGACTCGCACGGCGCTGAGAAATCTCAGCCACGAAAGTGTCTCTCTGGTTGGGAATACTCCACGCCACTGAAAAGGTTGTGTGGGGGCCCTATTGTTATCATAAAAAATGAAAAGATCAATTTCTCTCTCAAAATTATTGTGCGCGAGCCGGAAGGCATTTGTTGCAACCGATGATATATTTTACACTCAGAGAAAAACTAAATCATTATAACTAAAAAATGAAATGAAAAGCAAATATGAAACAAAAATTAGTTAAATTTCGGTCTCTCAGATCCTACAAACTTTAGAAAAAATACGTCAAACGTTAGACTAAAAATGTCAACTAAATGAACTTTAAATGGAAATGGAACAACTTCTAATGTTTAGCTAAAAAAGAGAAACGTCAAAAAAATTGTTATGTGTAAGCCTTTTTGTAAAACTTTTTTGCAGTGCCTATGTTCTGCAATCTACATAAAAAGTGAATGTAAACGTTAAATATTTTATTATACTACAAGTTTCTGTTTATTTTCTTTTTTTTTCGTTAGTAAAAGAAATACCCAAAAATTCCCAAACCAAAATATTTAGTCATCCTCTGTGGGAACCGCAGATAAGATCATTTAGTCAGAGAAAAATTTCTCCTCAGTGTAATGTGCATGTTCTATGCCGCGTGTTTTGTATAATCTCGCAAAAGGGAAAAAGGAGAAGAAAATAACCAAGTGATTTTTCAGTGGCATTTATCTATTGGGATTGAAATTTCCGGCAAGTGAAGAGGTCTTTTTGAGTAATTGAAAGTGTTTCACATACAAGAAAATTCACTAGATTAATTTTATAATGCGCATCAATGGGGAAAGATTTAGCGGAATGAAGGGAGAATGCGTGCATATATTCAGAATGCAAGACGCCTCTGCTGTGCTCGATGGTGGAGTCATATTACTCTCCAGACATTTATTCAATAAGGACCATTGAGTTTTAATTTTAGAAATTGGCAGACTCGAGAGATGCTTCAAATTTCCTCATCTTTCGCCGCAAACATGGGATTCATGCAGGAAATTCCGCAACACTACTTTTGCAAATCGATGTCTGTATCCGCGCGTAAAAAAATACTTCTCATAAGAATTCCTCTGGATGAGAACTGAATGGGATGCATTGTTCTCCCATTAGATATGCACCCACTTCAAGGAAAAATTCAAAATGCCCAAAGAGAAAAATATGTGTTAGCAAGAGAAAAGTTTCCTAAAAGCATATTAATTTCCAAAATATGAGCGTTCTGGCGCGTAAATAATTTGTTAACACGAATTCAATTTAACTGCACAACAGTTATTGTGAAAGGTAATTTAATATCACTAACTTTTCCCTGTTGTGTCTTCGCACCAACATTTTTCCAAAAGTCATGACTCTTTCCTCAAAACATTAAATCACTTTTTTTACAATAACAAAATGTAGAGAAGACTCTTTATTTGCAAAGCCACACATAGAAAAAATCAAAATGCGTGGTTGGTAAGTGAGATATGACCCAACGTTTTTTTTTTAAATATGTATTCATTTCAACACGTTAAAAATCGAAAAAAGAGAGAATATTTTTTACGCGGCGTATACAAAAAAGCACATCTGTCGAAAAAGATTCCCCGGCTGGACTAACTCCATTCACATTTTATTTACATCAGCAAAATTGTATCATAAAACAAGAAAAAATCATTTGACATCATTCCATTTTATAGAAAAGAAGAATTAAAAGTTTTAGAAAAATTTCTGATTGATAATATATGTATCGGGAAATACAAATTATTCTATTATTACCAGCTGGGTAATTGTTAAAGAACTGAGTACCTATAACATTTTTTTTACAAAAGCGTATAAAAATAAGAAATCTGAATAAATATTAAAAAAAAAGAAAATTAAAAATTATCTTGTCTTGATACATAAAGCTGAAATGTCTGTCTATGGCAAGTGAACTTCTCCGAAACGGCTGGGCCGATATTGATGAAATTCGGTATATGGAGGTAGAGGAAGTCAATATCATTGTGAGCGCAATATGGGATTCCATCCTCTCCTCTTTATAGCGTCCCACACAAAAATCTCTTTTTTTTTCAATTTTTACGTACTGAAGGGTCAGATAATGGATTATATATATTCAAATGGAATTTGTTCATGTGTGATTAAAGGATCCTGTTTACTACCATAATTTATATTTCAAAGATTATAAAAATCTTCATAAATAATATTGTTGGAAAAAGTAGTATTTAAAGTATTTTTATTAAAAAGAAAATACAAAAACGGCTATTTCTTATGTTAAAGCTTTCAAATTCAATGAAAATGAATATTTTTTCTTCGTGAATTTTAATTCGGCTGCAATCTCATGATTTCAAACATTGAATCACAATGAACTTTCATTTGGGATGTAATAAATAAAGTGGTTTTTCTTTGCACACATACCGTGTAGCTTCTTTTTTCTCTGATAATCCGGTCAAATATTGAATTAAATTGAAAGGTATTCTATGTCGTGAATATCAAATAAATTTTATATTGTCGAAGATTAGGTATTGGAGACAGTGTGGATTAACTTTTGAGACAGTCATGCGAATTCGGTTCATCTTATTTGTTATTCTTTTTAAATTTCCATTAAAGCGGAAATTCTAATTCTTTAGAGTAGCTCACCAAAAGTGCCATTTGAGAGTTCATTTTAGAGGTGGTTGGGGGGACTTTCAATTAATCTCTGAGAAGAATGGCCGAAAAATGAGCCACGAACAAGGTCATGCCAGTCACTTTAAGCGGAAAATGTCCAACGGCACAAAAAAAAGAGATCACAATCTAACATTTATTCTTTTTTTTTCATCTCCGCTTATGCTTATGCTTGGGGACTTTATTGTGAAGTGCACCAGAAGGAATGTAACATGATACTTCTTGAGCATCAAAACATTCCCACATTACCGGGGGACTTGAACCCGAACGAAACCCCGAAAGAATGCTGGTTTCTTTCGGGACTCATTTGTGGGAGAGAGCAAAGGGGCTAAATGATAAATAATATCGCCTTTCATTGATAAAACTAGTGGCAGCATCAATAAAAAATTTACGATTCTTGAAGAATTCATTTTTTTCTTTCTTTAATGGAGAGGTCCTTCACTATAAGACGGATAAATAAACATTAACAAAGAGTTTCTATTTATGCAATTCCTCCAATGAGCAGGGTGCGTTAAATCACCGGAATGATGTACCTATCCCACAATTTTGCTGCTTTTGACAACGTGACCAAGATGACAAATGATTGCGAATTTTTAAATTAAAAATTCATTTAAGTTTTCATAATAATATTTCTCACGATACAGATAGAATTTGCACAGAGTTAGCATCGCTTTTCCTCATTTATTCACAAGTTGATTTAAGACAAAAAACAGTTGTATCCAAAGATTGACTTTATCTTTACATTTTGTTTTTTTTTTCAGTAGAGAAAGATTTGGAACAAAAGTGTGCGATACGCCAAAAACTGTTTGTTTTAACGAAGATATCGCTTTACCAGCAAAAGTTTAATTTGTAATTCTGATTTTTTGGTTACTTTTTGTGATTTGCAAGTCAATTTATTCCATTACGAAGATCTCAAATCATAAATGATTAAATTCCTTAAGATTCAACCAAGGAAGTTAAAAGTCCTTTACAAATAAATAACAAACATTAAATTGTCAAAAGCTGCTAATTCGAAGCCAACAGCCGTTAATATGGTTGAATAAACTTAATCTTGATGAATTTCAATTCATATTATCTCAATTCATTTTATTATTTAGCAGTCATGGTCCTTTAAAGAAATGTTATTTAATAAAAGTTCCTTGAATAGACTTTTAGCTATGTTTCAGCCGTTTCAGCTAAGCTGCGGTGTACTATAAAGTTTTATTCAAGTCCTTGCCTTGCACGTGAGGAGCTCTCGTGGAATCCAAAGCATGGATTTCACAAAATTCTAAAAGACCAATTTTATTCATGAGTGCTAATTTTAAATTCAGCTTCAAGCTCTCTCAACTTGTGCAACACCGGACCAAATTTTCTTGGGTAGTGTGGAAGATTTTTCGATGACGGCAATTTTATGTGATTGCTAATAAAACGAGCTAACAAGTTCATCGCCCTTTGATCCACCTCGAGCTCATTTTTCGGTGACATTTTTAAAAATTGCACAAGAGTCGCTCGCTCCTGTTTGTGAGTTCCTTGACAACACTTAATTTTCCTGAATGAGTGTCTCGCCACACGTTTCTTTTTTTTAAATGTGCAATTGGTGTGGCATTTGAATCGATTGATGCAAATTAAATCAGCAAATTCGATGAGACATTTTAAATAAATGAATAGGTATATATTTACTGTGCATGGGGCATTGATTAAGAAGGCGATGATACTCACTGTTGGAGATCGTTCGATGAATCCTCAATGCGCGATGGCTGCTAATGGGGAAAAATCACACACAAGAAACTCTCGAAAATAACCGTTTCACAGATTCACAGGTGAAAATAACTGTTACTGTCACTTCTTGGTAGATGGCCAGAAGATGATCCACCGGAGCTGAAGCCGGAGGAATTAATGATGATGATAGCTGGGAAAATTGAACAACCTTAGAGTTCGCGTCTTGTGCACAAGGAATTTATCTTAGAAACTCAATGCGACACTCGTGAGTGCCCAATAAGTGTCTTTTTTATTTTCAAAAATATCACCCAAAAAATCTCTTGCTCAACAACTTATCAACTCTTTCCCGTGTACGCTTCAATTAAGCCCCTTTCTCACTCACACGGCTCTTTCTCTTGGCTAAACCCAAGCTAAAGTAGGTTAAAGTGGATTTCGAAAACTGCAATCGCGTCCAAATGGACAACAGACACAATGCTCACAAATTCCTTCAACAACTTCCTGGTACAAATGGTCAAAGACTTCCCAATAAAATATTCTTCCTCTATTTTATTGCAGCATCTCACAATTTAAATCACAACCACAATACTCCAACTTGATTTGTATGTCTCTGAACCTCTCTCTTGCAGAATACCTATTCAAGTAATAACTTTCTTCTGCAACGTTGCGCAGCACACAAACGGAGTCAACGACTGAAGAACTCGGACTGATCGCCGTGGAAGTTTCTTCACTTCGAGCCACTCTCGAAGACTAATACATGATGGGAGTGGGAGCCCACCGCAAGAGTACGCGCGGAATATTCCTTCAGTTTCCGTGAAAGTTTCCAATATTGCTGGCCAGAAATTAACAATCTTTCATTGATAAGAGTAAACTATCACAAAAACCAACCCACAAAAGAACTGTTCAGGAAGCTCTTTGGTGCTTTATTAGAATATAGTTTGAAAATAATCCTAATATATTCGAACATTGAATCCTTTTATCTATAGCCTCCTAAACCATTTAGCATGTAAAAAAAAAATTGTACCAAAATAATGATCCTTTGGTCAGATAAGTAAGAATAAACAATCTGCCTACATAATCGATAAAGAATAATTTTTAGTAGTTAAACTTAATTTTATTTATTTTTAGCCACCATTTCGAAAAATTAACTGAATTTCAGGCTTAAGGCTGTGGGTAGTTTTTAACTCCTTCAAACCATTAATCATCGAAATATTCAACATTTTTCAATGAAATCTTCCCAATCCTAAAGCCAGAGATAAAGCGATATGGACTGTGTGCGTTCTTGGAAGACTTTGCCATCACCAAATGCAAGGAAAGTCACACATGCAAATATTTTCTCGGCGATAAAATGCCCAAAGGCAAGACGAGCCTGAGCAACATCGAGACAAAATTGGCAGAAAAGAGAGTTGATCTTGGTGATTTTATGCACAAATCTGCACCTAATTGCAATCTAAATCGCTCTGCATCTCAATATGGGCAGAAAGAAATGCCATTGACACTATTTCTCGCGCGATGCTTTTTGCCCCATTTGCATCGAATATTGATAAACATGGTCAACTTTCTTGCACCACGATTTTCACTGGCGCACAAGTCATCACCATTGCGTGTTAATTGAGATAAATTGGATGCGGGTGTATCTGATAGAAGTCTAAATACTCCGCAAAAGCCATCATTTTGTCGCCTTTTTTGGTCAATTTTGGGGGGATTTCTCTCTTACTATATTTTTGGCAGTTATTCTTAAAGAAAAATAGCGGGAGATATGAAAAAATAAGTTTCTTTTTTATCCGCAAGAGGTCCGGAGTAACTTTATTTTGTTTTTTAAGCCGAGGTTAGGCATATGGGAAAAAATCGCAAAAGATACTCCCGGAAGTACTACAAAAGTGCTGAACTTCCTCCCTGTGATTATCTAGAGAGTGATTCTGAACTGCAAGCTGAAGAAGTTATCAAGTAAGAATAATACAGCAAGAAATTATTATTTTTTGTGTAATTTGAGGTTAAGTTTATGTAATATTTTGATCTTTTTCTAGAAAAATTTATTCTACAAAATTCAATTTAAAGTCCTCGGCTTACATTTCGGAGACTTTTACTGCATTCAAAAAAGTTCAGGAACTACATCCGCATCTACAGAAAATTGACACCATTGTTTGCTTTGGTCTTGGACATTTTGGCTGGTGTGCAACGTCCCGGAATCAGTTGGGATTTATTTCATTGATAAAGGAATACTTAGAGATCCAGGAAGTACTCTTTCAAGATCCTGTCTTCACACCCAAAGAAGCTGAAATTCTCAAAAATCTAGGATTTTCTGTGATTCCTGGGAATTTGGAAGGGAAGTTTGGGATTGATCAGGAAAAAAAATACCTCATATACCTCCCACACTGTCCGAAACAGCTGACAAATAATTTTCTGTGGAAGAATTGGGGCACTAAACTCTCCAATATTCTGCTATTGTCCAATAGCTTTAGTAGTGTTCTTATCTCTGGGTCAAAAAGTAATCTCCAGATCGATGCTGGATTGATCCTAAAGGCTGAAGAATTCACCGAAGAGATTCCCCTGGAAAATAATTTTATCTACACGGACGTTTTTAACGATACATCCATTCACGTCTTCCCGCGAGATAAATTAGAAGTTGTTCCGGAGGTTTTGTGGAGTGAAAGAGGCCCCGAACCAGAGTACAACGATCCAGAATTTATAACTTGTGCCCTACAGTGCATAAAACTTGAAGATGACGGCTCCCGTAAAGACACTGCGATCTCTTCTCAATGAACTTCGTCTTGCAAGTCCCAGTGGTAGTATCAAAGACTCCCTGGCGGCAAAGTATATTGTGGCTCAATTCCAGAAGTACCGTACAACGGATCAAACGCTGTGCAAAGCCAAGGAGGAGATGCACTTCCTAGGACAGACCTATTTGTGCTACTTACAGAGTCAACGCAACTACCAGCGTATCCGGAAGGAGTATTCAGGACGTGGAGAACGAACTGTTGAAGACACAGCAAAAATGGTGGGCTTTAAGTTGCCACATGACCCAAAATAAATTTATAATACGTTGTATTCTTTTAGAGAAAAAATACAGTCAAATTAGAAAATAAGTGAAATTTTCATTTTTTTTTACTTCAAATTCCGATTGATAAATAGTATTAGAAAAAAATTTATTAAAGACCCTTTGGTTCCTTTTTGAATTAATCTGAAATTTTCTTAAACTCTCACAATCTGAATATTGCAAGTTCTTAACTTTAATAATAAATTCCACTTTATCAGTGTTGAAAATCATTTTAATATAGCAAAATATTTGCACAGAGAAAATAAATGCGGGATGGCATGCGAATTAGACGTTAAATATCACTTGAGAGCATCGCAATTGCACACAGTTTTTTATCCACCATATTCCTTGCGGATGTACTTGGCAATTGTGCTTAGCTGCATATTGGTTGTACCCTCGTAGATGGCACCAATCTTCACATCACGATAGAATTTCTCCTGTGGGAAGTCTTTCGTGAAGCCCACACCGCCCATCCAATCAATACACTTAATCGTGGCATTCTGAGCAATCTCCGATGAGTAATACTTGGCCATTGCAGCTTCCTTCGTGAAGGGTTTACCAGCCTCCTGCAAACGTGCCGCATTGTATGTCAACAATCTCGCGCACTCAATCTCCGTGAGAACACGCGCAATTTGATGCTGCATACTCTGGAAGGAGTAAATATCCTGTCCGAATTGCTTGCGTTCCAACAAGTAGGGAATAGTAGCGTCAACGCATCCCTGAGCTAGGCCCACCATTTGGGCACCAATTGCAATTCTTCCCTCATTGAGAAAGCCAGCAGCGTATTGGTAGCCTTTACCGAATTCTCCCAAGAGGTTCTCTTCGGGCACCTTAACATTGTCGAAGTTGAGAACGCATGTTCCTGATGCCCGGATACCAAGTTTGTTCTCTTTCTTGGCAACAACAAGACCAGGAGAGTCTCCGTCCACAATAAATGTGGTGATTCCTTTGTAGCCCTATTTAAAATAAGAAGTTTATTGTGTAAAAATGTGATCTAGTGAACAGGCGCAAATTACTGGAAAAGGATGCGTAAATTCGAATTAAATTGTTTTTTTTTTAATGAACACTGGTCGTTAATTTGAAATCAGCGCAGAATTAGAATTAAAAAAAAGTACTCACAGCAGATGGATTAGCATTGGCAAATACGAGGAATACACCAGCTACGTCAGAATTGGAGATCCACATTTTTGTGCCATTGAGGATGTAATGCGAACCCTCCTTCTTGGCCGTTGTCTTCAAGGAGAAAGCATCAGAACCAGATGTTGGTTCAGTCAAAGCGAAACTTCCAGCACATTTTTGAGCCAGAAGCGGCAGGTACTTCTCCTTCTGTGCCTGACTGCCAACCTTCATGAGCAGAGAATTCACCAGGGTATTGTGGATGTCAACGTACGCTGCAACAGCAGGATCCACCTTCGACAGTTCCTCAACAACAATAATGTTGGTCATGAAATTACATCCACTTCCACCCAGTTCAGTGGGAATCTCAATGCCCATGAGTCCTTGTGCAAAGAGTTCATCAATGATGGATTGCTCAAAGAGATTGTTTTCATCCATCTTCTTTACATGCGGCAGGATCTTTTCCTGAGAGAATTTGGCCACTGAAAATGAAAAATTACATAGCAGCACATTAGATTGGGATGTGCGATGTCTATTTCAAGTCCACGCGCGCAGCTCCTCATCACCAGCTGTCTGGACGGAACAAACACATTTATTGCGATAATGCCTGCCCCCAGAGTTTTTTTTTTTTGCTAAAAGAGTTTATGACGTATTTGTAGCATTGCGGCTCTTATAAACTACATAATACTAAGTAGTCAGTGAGAGGCTCATAAAAATGCTTGCAACTGCAATTCATGATTAGCAACAGCAATGGTAATGAAATGAGAGAAAAATATTCTCAAATATTCAGAAATTATGAAAAACTCTGGTTTCATTTTGTCTATTTTTGGCTTATCTAAATTAGTTGGTAAATCGTCGGAAAATTTTAATTTTATTTAGTTGAGAGTAAGACGCGGTTGGTTTTCACGAAAGGGAAGCAATATTGTAATCAATTGATCCTTTTAATATTTATAATAAAAAAAATAAATAAAGCAAATTCCTTAGGAAAAGAATCATTTAATAAAATGAAAAATTAACTTAATCTCTTAGATTAATTCAACGATTAACAAATTAGTGCAAGACTCCTAGAAATATCAAAGATTTGATCCTCAATTTTTTTAAATTCTTGTTCTTGGATTATTGAATTCTCGGAGCGTATGTTCTTAATTTTTTTCATAATAACTACTTTTATTTTTTACTGTATTTTCGTATATCATAATATGTAATCTTCTATATAATAAAGAAAGGTCTCTCTAAAATTTCGTTCCTGTTCATCTATGCATTTCTACACCGTTGGTCCGATCGTGATGAAATTTGGTACAGAGACTACTGATACCAGGCGGTTTTTACCAACGGCATTCATTTTCCCCCCAGAGCCCCCCTTCACATACCCCCCATATAAAAATCACGTTTTTTTGACTACTTTTTGAATTCGGCGCCATAAATGTTGTGTGAAATTCACTTTTTCCCTTTGAAATATCTTTTGGAAGTTTTTGTGTGGCCCATCTATATAATAAAGAAAGGTCTCTCTAAAATTTCGTTCCTGTTCATCTATGCATTTCTACACCGTTGGTCCGATCGTGATGAAATTTGGTACAGAGACTCCTGATACCAGGCGGTTTTTACCAACGAATACATTTTCTATTGGACTTTTTTCATCTCAATTATTTTCTAGATATAAAATTTGCGCGAAGCGCAACAAATCCCCGCGAAGCGGGGCGAGGTAAATTGGAGCGAAGCGACAATTTACCTCGTAAATAATAATTATCACAAATTAAATGGGGGGGGGGAGCAAATTAATTTCCAATCGGAATTATTTCTTCCTGATGCGTATAAAATTTAAGAAATTAGGTTGTGGCGGACTGATGCTGAATATTGATTTGAAAAAAAAACGCTCTTGGACCACAAATAAAATCTTTTATCTGTAAGGTTTTCACACAAATACAAGCTCAACTAAAAAATAGACAAAAAAAAGGTCAGTTTTATTTTTCAATTATCAAAAAAGTTAATAAATTGTCGTGACTTTTCATTATGTAGGTATCAAGAATTTAATTGTTAATCATTTCGCAAATTAACAAAATAAAAAGGGAAACTTTATTTCCTTTTACCATTACTCTTTTAACTTGGAACATATGTCTCAACTTTTTATCTCATTTTATGTCTTCTATTTTATGGTAAACACTAAGCTGTTTTTATTGTCGGGTCTTGTGAACAATTTGTAATGAACGTTTGATTAATTACTCTAACGTGCCCCCAAAATAGGCAGGTTGTTGTAGGTATTATTATTAATACCATAATAGTACAATATAATATGCTTTTTAGATTACATTATATTTAAAAGTTTTTTGATGAGCTTGTTTTGTTATGTTTAAAGTTCATTTTCAAATATTTAATATATCAAAAGAAAAAAATTGAATTTCTTCAGCACATAAATTAATTTTTACTTTTTCTATAAAATTCAATATACCTAACGATATTTGAATAAATTATTAATAAATATTTCAAAAGGGTTCAATCGTTTCAAACGAGCATTTAGCAAAGTTAACTCACTTTCTGTTCTGTTGCTATCTCGAGAGAGAATTGCGTAATTTGTGTGCGCAATGAAAGTGAAATTGTGAGAATATGAGAAATATTCTATTGAGCCAAATGAAGGTCAGACAGCAGTATTATAATGTAAAGACCATGCATGCTTTCCCACGCAAGGGCATATTTATTTGTATTAGAGGTTCAAGTATGTTGGATAGAACCGTTTATTCTTTAAAAGTGCAATATTTGTTGAGAAGTGCGAAGATATGAATCGCTATCATGGGGGGACTTAAGTGATAAGATTCGCCCAAAATTGACCGGCTTATCACTTCCTCGCTATTTGCCTGCTTGCGTGGTTATTTTTTTTTACTTTGCGTGGCTCATAGAAAGAGATAGAATCTATCTGTGAGTGTAGTTGTGAGACTGTGGAGTTATATAATGATCAGCTAAAACTTTCGATCGCAATATGACGGGATCAATTGGGGATCCTTTAAAAAAATCTAGCATCGCTTACCTGTATCCTTCATCATTTGCTCATCGTCCGTAAGGGTGGTGAGTGGAGGGATCTTCTCAAAAGTTCCTTCACTATACAACCTGGCATTCTGGGACAATCTCTGGCAAATCTAGGAGGTAAAAGGACTCTCTAAATTCCCGTTCAAAAATGTTTTACAATAATATCTCCTTATCACTTACCTGCCTCAGTGGAATTCGGCGCAAATTATTCATGGCCAGGAAATTTATGAGTAGCACACTGACAATGTAACCGAAACGTCCACCAGCTATAGAAGTGATTCCAACACTAAAATATAGCAAGAATTATCATGAAATGTGTGGCGGCCTGAGTCGTTGCCTTTGGTCGGAAAATAACCAACACAATAATGAATTGCCTCGCATGAGTTCTCTTTTGGCCCCCAAGACAGGTTTATATTAAAGCAAATTGGATGTGAGTGCCTCAATTGCTTCCCTTGAAGACAAATTTTCTTTATAAAAGATGCGTTGTTGATGTCTCCTTCGTATCCCTAAAAGATAAAAACGAATTTAATATGAAACCCAAAGGTGGGAATGATCCTCAATTAAACGTTTGATCATAAATTATCATCGTTTGGTGACTTATGAAGTTTAAGAAAAAGAATATAATTAGCTCAACACATGTAAAGCAACAATACTACATTATAGCAGGTTTAATAGTGATTGGGATATGTAGAGTAGAGTTGCACTTGTTGCTTTCGCTATTTATGATATTTTGTTCTACATTTCATTTTACTTAAGTTATTTAATTCTATTTTGTGTACGTAATTAGATTATATTTTTTTCTGCAAAATTCGTTTCATTCCATGATTTTTTTATTTAACCCTTTCACGTCCACGAGAAACGTAAAAACATTGAAATATTATGTGCTCTTTTTATCACGATTTTTAATCTATAAATCCTTTCAGAGAATATTTCTCAAATAAAACTTCTTCTTTGGCCTCTTTTTCATGAGATTAATGTATTTTTAACTTGGAAAATCAATTAAAATCATAAAAATTTAGGAAAATAAAATGTTTCACTTTCGGGTCCACATTTGACCCAAAGAACATTGAAGGGTTAAAAAAAGCTACTTAAAAATATACATATTAATAAATTAATTAAAAAATAATAAAATGGTGCACTTAATCATGTCCCTAACGTAATCTTTTTTAGCTTTATTTACACTTAAAATTCGGCCCTATGGACTAGTACACCCACGGCAATAAAAATGGAAATTATAAAAAAAATCTTAAAATTCAAATTAAAACAAATTGCATTTCATTTTCTTTTATCCTCTTAGCAAGTAAAATCCGATAAAGTCTTCTAAAGGTAGAAGTCAGTTTGCAAATGTTTCTGTTCATTAACGTTATTGGGTAACACGGGTTTCTAGTGCCACATAGTCGCTAATCTCAAACACAACACAAGTACAAATAAATTTTGCAAAACTTGTGCAGATTATCATTCTTCTCTTATTTTCTTCATAGCACGTCTGTGCTATGTCGAAAAAAATCACAATTTGCATAAAAATTAATTGATTCGCTTTTAAATATGAAGGTAAAATTGATTAGTAGACAATTATAAAATTATCGATACATTGATATATTGTAACATTCAATAAGTAGGTATAATATAAATTCTTAAGCATCAATAGACATTATGTAGATGATTTTTGCTCATTTTCCATTTATTTTTAAGTAATTATCAACAGTGTGTTGCATAGTTGAAGTATACAAATAATATGAAAAAAGAAATATATTAGGAAAATTTGAATTGGAACTTTATATTTTAACAGTAAATTACCAATATAATGCGGTGTTTTCTCCATGAGTCCCGTAAACTGTGAAAGCTCAATTTTCCTTAAAACAATTCGTCGGAAAACGCAAGAAAAATGCGGAAAAACAAAGAAGAGGTGTATTAAAATGTAGTTAAAATAAAAATTTATATCTTTTATGAAGTTGCCTTTTGATCATGAATGTGGTGAGTTTGTCTGACGGGTGATACCACAAGTGCGAAACTCTCTTCAAGTCGTTCTTTTCTTGAAAACGTGGTGAAAGAGCACGGTGAGTGAATCAAAATAGTGCAATTTTCGCGCATTTCCACCCAATTTTCACGAAATATGACCTTTGAATTTTCCAATCAAATGCATTATGTTGCAATAGAATGGAAAATAAATGATAAAGCGCGAGAAAATAAAGTGGAAATTGCACCGAAAAACTTCCTAACCCTACTTCGTGTGAATTGTAAAAAAATCAAGAGAATAATTTTCTGTGTTTTCTTTTAAAATATTTCAGCTTTCCACGATGAAGTTCAATAAACAAGTTTCGTCTTCGCGAAGGAAGAACCGCAAGAGGCATTTTTCTGCCCCATCGCACATCCGGAGGAAGCTGATGTCGGCACCACTGTCGAAGGAACTCCGACAGAAGTACAATGTCCGGACAATGCCAATCAGGAAGGATGATGAGGTCCAGGTAGTACGTGGACACTACAAGGGCAATCAGGTGGGAAAGGTAGTGCAAGTGTACAGAAAGAAGTTTGTTGTGTACATTGAGCGAATCCAGCGTGAGAAGGCAAACGGGACGAACGTCTACGTGGGCATCCACCCCTCCAAGTGTCTCATTGTCAAACTCAAGATGGACAAGGACAGGAAGAAGATCCTCGATAGAAGATCAAAGGGACGTCTGGCTGCTCTGGGCAAGGACAAGGGCAAGTACACCGAAGAAAGTGCTGCCGCTTCCGCAACGGCCATGGATACATCCTAAATATCCGGAAATGGCGCTTCGTATGAGGAATAAAGAGGAAGAAGTTTGAGTATACAAAAAGTTTTATTCAAGATTGATTTTTCTTGAGTGGGTTTGGGCGCTTCCGCCAGCGATCATTATGTCCCTCCCTATTCCGAGCAATCTCAATGGCTAGAAATTGTATTCGAACAACAAGGATTGCATTGTCAGCAGAGAATTCTTCACTTGATCGTGGTCGCAAGAGAGTTCCGTAGCTGAAGTTTTCCAATTTGTTGAATTTTTCAATGAAAACACGCCATTTAGCCTTTTCCGCTGTACTCTTTAGCTCATCCTCATTCACATAGGAAACATCGAAATCAGGGAATTCCTTGCGGAAGGTCCTGTAGATTACATCATCGTGTGGAGTGAGATTCAGTAAGCGTGGATCGACACTGCATAGAATCTACAATATGTATATAAAAAAAACTTAATAAAATATCCGTGAGCATTTCCGGAAGTGATACATACATTGAAATAAACTTCAGCGTGCTCGTATGCCTTTTCGGCCCAAAGCAACTCCAAACTGTGATCATTTACAAATTCAGTGGCTGGTCTTGAAAGGATGTCCTGCAATGAGAAGGAAAT